>NC_035169.2:13305528-13618647 GCF_001659605.2 Manihot esculenta | reverse complement strand
ACGGCAAACCATCTCCTCCTTCCCTTCAATAACTCCAAACATGCATAGACCAACTCCTCAACACACATATACATAAGTATATGATCACAGGGGTCCAAAACTATCTAATAACCCCAAACAACAAATCAAACATAACACATAAACATGTATACATGCATAAATCATCAAAACTCCCATTTAAAACCTCAACATGCATCTCTCTCTCCCCAACTCCCATAAAACCTGCAGAAACATATACACATGTTCAAGAGCATCACTTACCTCCTGGAACAAGAAGATGAGTGATCTAAACAAAGGAAAACGGATCAACTCTTCTCAAACTCTCAAACTCTCTCAAACTCATTTTTTTTTGCTTCAAAACAGTCAAACCCCTTGTGAATGCTCAAAACACTCTGCATTGAGCTGCTTAAACTCAGCAAATACAGCATAGGAGACGTGGCAAACTTCTGGACATGATCTGGTGATCACACCTGTCCAAAGGCTGACTCAGGGATACAACCCTGCTGGCTAAGCAACTCAGCTTCGGCTGCCGAATCGCATGCAAAACCATGCAACATTCGGGGCGAACCTGAACTTCGGAAGCCGAACATTGGGCACTTTCGGCGGCCGAACTTATCTTCGGCGGCCGAACATGGCTCCTCTGCCTTGGTTCATTTCAACTCAAAACTCAAAACTAAAGAACTGTAAAATCAGAAACACCTCATAATACTGAGAAAAACATAACTCCTACCCTTATATAGAATCCCAACACCCCGGATTCCACCAGACAATAGGAATTCCGGTGCCGGATTCTAGCCGGGTATTACAGCGCGAGTCCACCAGAAGATAACTTAGGTCGGTGATGTGATGGAAGGTAGGAGAGCAGGTCCAGCTACCTCACAGCCCTATCAGCATGCGCGTTGGAGGGAATTAATTGGCCGCATGACATAGAGGGGTATGCTGCCACATCCGTACGTACGGGTCTGAGTGACAGGACAGGTGGCACTATAGCAGGGTGGCAGTTATGCATCACTAGAGGACAAGGAAGAAGGAATAAAGCGGGAAAGACGTGATCTTCCCAGGCCAAGCTTACAATCACACTATAAACCCTATTTCTGGATCTCAGAACAGCAATTGGTGCCGTCTGTGGAAACGAATGAGATCTTCTCATCACTGGAGTTCCATTTCCATAATATCCACTGAGATCCACATGGCAAACCACAACGAAAACCATACCAGTAACACCCCAAATAACCTAAACTCTGCTCAATACGGTCAACAGTTTTCATTTTCTAGTCCCACAACCCCTTCAAACCAACCACCCGTGTTGTTTAATCCCCTCACCGAGCTCAGCAGGGAATGTATCCAGAACCACCTAGTCTGATCAAGAACTCCAAGCTATGGCTCTTCAGCTACAGAACACTACCCACTTGCTGAGACAGATGTTGCAACAGAGGGGTCTTAACACCCCATTAACATACCCCCTGTAGCTGAAGGGTTCAATGCTACTGAACCCCAATCCTCCTTCCACTACCAAATCCACCAATAGAGTAGTCGAAGAATAGGATAAAAAAGCGAAGGGGCCACTAGGGAAGATGAGCCGGCCGCCAGAGCTAGAGGCCGGAGGGTGATAGAGCATATTTTAGTCCACTTTATCATGACCTTATTGATGTTTATTTGCACCTTTTCTACCTAATTTTGTGGTTTTAATCATGTTTTGCAGATATTAGGTGTAAAAAGACAATCTAGAGAAAATACTCTTAAAACTGCCAAAAAGTGCCAAATCTGAAAAAGCCACCTTCGGAAGCACCTTCGGTGGCCGAAAGCCTCGTCCAGATCCGAAACTCAACCATCTTTGGCGGCACCTTCAGCGGCCGAAAGTTTGCTCCAGAGCCGAAAGTCCAGCCTCCGAAACTAAGCTTAGGCAGCCGAAAGTCCCCCCGAACTACTTCTTCCTTATTCAAGAAGCCAAATCTTGAAGATCACATGTTTCCCACTTCATGCCATGCACATTCAAAATTCAAAAGAGGCTCCACCTTCCTCTTTAGTGCATGAGTGGCAAGAATAATGTGAAGAAGACTTCTTGGACACACTTGGGCAGCAATTAAAAGACCAAAAAGTCCTTGCAACTTCACACATGCACATAGAAGGCACATATAAGACCAAGGGCACTTTGGGCAACCTCTAAAAGATGCATGGACACCCAACAAACCCTAGGCAGCCTCCCAAAATATATTTAAAGGCCTTATGAAGACAAGAAGTGGCAGATTTCAAGAATTGAAGATCCCAATCTCTCCAAGGGTTCGGCCGCCGAACTCCTCCACCTTGTGCCACCGCCACTCCTCTTTCCTTCTTCTCTCCTTCTATTTTTTGTTTTGGTTCAGCCATGAGTGGCTGAAACCCTTAAATTCTAGTTGAGGATTGGTTGAAACTAAGGTTGTTTAAAGGGTTGTGAGATCTGAACATAAAGTGTTTGCTTTTGATTTGTCCAATATTCATGCAATTGTGTGCTTAATTCTAAGATTGCTTTGTTGTTTTGATCAAATTGGCCACTTGATTCTTGATTACAAAGTTAATTGATTGTTAGTTGGGATATTTGTTAGTCCGTAATTACTGGAAATATTCTGACCTAAGAACACTTGGTATAAAAACTAAGGAATTGTATGATCTAGCATCATCTTCATGCATTTGGAGTAGCTAGGATTGGATCTCTCTCATTCTTTATGCAATTGACAATTGTTTTGATGCCTAAGGCCCACGGACGTTCCTTGGCAATTTGTTAATTAGTAATTGATTAGAGGACATTCCCTAATTGATTTGATCATAAGGAGAGATATGGTGGTGAGAAGCATTTTCCACCCCCATAACTAATCTATTGAACCAATCAAGAAAACATAAGTTTCAATTATCAACCCAAACAACCAAAGTGGATCCATATCTTCAACTAGACCTTTTTCATATTGATTTCCTCTTTTATTTTGATTACTTGCTGTTTTAATTGCTTTCAATAGTTGTTAGTCAAATCAATCTCAAAACCCCCATTTTTTACTTTATTGCACTTTACTTTTGATCTACTTGCTTTCAATTATGCTTTCAGTTGATTCTAATTGATCTTGTTTGGGAAAAATAGATAAGTACTCAATTCTCTGTGGATTCGATCCTTTACCACTATCTGCAGTTGTAAGATTGTTGATAACCGTAGAGGTTATTTTTGACCGGCTTCGACAACCGCGAGTCAGAGGGTAAGAGAGCTTATTAAGAATGATGAAGTAGAGAGCTACTCTGTTGGGACAGTAGGGAGGATGGAAAGTGAAGAATGGGAAGAGGGATATCGCCTAGAGAAAAGGCCAAGGTAGGAGGAGACAGATGTGGACAGGAAGTTACGAAGAATGAAGGAGCAGCTCCTGGCGGAGCTAGGGGCTAACGACAATAGCCAGGCTTTACTACCCACATCCTCACCTTAACTATAAAATGTTCATGGAGCTCCAGGCTCTCTCGGATGCCCTAATGTGTAAGGTTTTCCCCACCACCCTCACGGGACCAACTAGGGCGTGGTTCAACAGCTTGGAGGCAGGGAGCATTAGGAGCTTTGCAGACCTCGCCAACATATTCATCAACCGATTCATTACAGGGGTCCCGGTTGAGAGGAAGACCAGCTACCTGGAGACAGTCCGACAATGAAAAAATGAATCCCTAAGAGAGTACGTGGCCCGTTTCAACTCAGAGGCCCTGCAAATCCCTAAGCTGGATGACGCAAGGGCAGTGGAAGCCATGCAGAAGGGGACTACATCCCCTGAGTTCTTTGGGTCACTGTGTCGGAAGCCACCCACTACCCTGGCAGAGCTGATGAAGAGAGCAGAGAAGTACATAAGACAAGACGATTCCTTAACCACCAGCAGGTTTGCCAGGGAGGTAGGAGATAGGGGAAAGACTGTGGAAGAGAGAAGGCCTGAGAGGCAAGAAAGGAAGCAGAATCGGGGGCATGAGGTGTACAGACATCCCTGGGAAAGGAGAGAACAGAAGGCATATCAGCCCCGGATCCCCGAAGCACTCACCCCTTTGAATGCATCTAGAGGCGAAATGCTCATAGCGGTATAGGACAAGGACTTCATCCATTGGCCTAAGCCCATGAGAGTCAAGCCAACCGGAGGGATCTAGATAAGTACTGCCAGTACCACCAAACCCACGGCCATGATACCAACAACTGCTACCAACTAATCAATAAGATACAGAGGCTGATCAAGAGAGGGCATTTTCAAAACTTTGTGAGATAATCGGAAGGAGAGAGGCCCCAACAAAATGCTATAGCGGAGAGGCCCCGTAAACAGGGAGCTGGGCTAGTGAATGACGGCTCCAGTGGAACCATCAATATGATCATAGGGGGAACCAGAGGCCGGATGAGCAGGAGAGGGAGGAAGAGAAGCCAAAGTTGAGAGGGGAGTAGCAAGGAAGTCTTGCAAATAGTGGAGCACTCCCTATTAACCATCTCCTTCTCCCATGTGAATGCTCATAGGATTCAGATGCCCCATGACGACGCCCTAGTCATCGAGGTCGTTATTCACAACTACAGGGTCTGCAAGGTCCTGGTAGATGATGGGAGTAAGGTGAACTTGCTATCCTACTGGGTCTTTCAGCAGATGAGAATACTAGAGGAGCAGCTGGTAAAGGATCAAGCCCCGGTCAAGGGGATAGGAGGAACCCCAATGGTAGTGGAAAGGAAGGTGAAGGTGGCCCTAACGTTGGGAGAACCACCCTTATCTCGCACTCACTATGCAATTTTTCTAGTAGTGAAGCTCCCCCTAAGCTACAACGCAATTCTAGGAAGGCCGACACTGTACGATTTTGAAGCAGTAACTAGCATCAGGTACCTGACCATGAAATTTCCAACCGAGGCAGGGGTAGGAGTAGTTCGGGGACGACAGGAGGAAGCTCGGACAGTGTATCTGGCCACGGTGGTAGAACCAGACGCAGCGGCTGAGGAGGTGAACCCGGAGGTCATGGAAGTTCTGGATGAAAAGAAGGAGGCCAGGATGGAGCCCGTTGACAAGCTGGAGACATTTCCACTATCAGAAGAAAGAAGTTGACGAAGTCTTCAGCCTCAACGCGAGCCTTAACGAAGAGCAGAAAGCAGCAGTAATGGCCCTTATCAGAAGACATGCCTCAAGCTTTGCCTGGAAGCCTTTCGACATGCCAGGAATAGACCCTGAGGTGATGACCCATAAACTCAATGTTCTCCCTAGAGCAAAACCAATAAATCAGAAGAAAAGAGTGTTCGAAAAGGAGAAACAACAGGCTATATGAGAAGAAGTTCAGAAGTTAGAGGAGGTAGGGTTCATTTGGGAAGTTATGTACCCACAGTGGTTAGCCAACCCTGTGTTAGTCAAAAAAGCTAATGGCAGAATCAAGGTCTGCTACGTCCTACGCTTGGAATTTATAGCCTCTAATAACATGGCAGAATACGAAGCCTTGATAAACGGGATGCTGATAGCGTCTGAAGTAGGGGCAACCTACCTTAAAATAAGCAGCGACTCCCAACTAGTGATCAATCAAATAACGGGGGCATATCAAGCAAGGGACCCCATCATGCAAAAATGCCTAGTCAAGGTACGAGCTGTGGAAGCTGAGCTCGGCGAGAACTAGATTGTTGTATAGTATCAGAGGATACCTAGAGAGGAAAACGAAGAAGCAGACTTGCTTAGCCGGTTATCCGAGGAAGGACTAGAACAGCTCCCGGATGAAGTGTACATACAGCATATCAGCATCCCCACTTTTAAGAAACCCACCACAATAATGCAAATTGAAGAGGGGCAGAGTTGGATGACCCCATACCTAGAATATTTGGAGACTGGGAAGCTTCCTGAGGATAAAACAGAAGTAAAAAGAATCGCAGCTAAGGCTGCCAATTACCAAGCAGTAAGGGGAACCTTGTATCGAAGGGGGAAATCTAGCCCATAGCTCAGATGTGTGGGTCCTGAGGAAGCAGCCAAGGTGATTGAAGAGATACATCAGGGAGTCTGTGGATCGCATGAAGGAGCAAGCACGTCAGCAAACAAAATTTTCAAGCAAGGCTACTACTGGCCCACAGTTAAAAAAAGAAGCAGAGGAGTTCGTCAGAAGATGCGACGTCTGCCAAAGGTTTGCCAATGCCATTAACAACCCAGCCACACCATAGTCCAGCATATTAAGCCCTTGGCCTTCTCATAGTGGGGCATAGACATCCTGGGTCCTTCCTTAAAACCATGGGGCAAAAGAGGTTCGTGATAGTAGCAGTAGAGTACTTCTTCAATTGGCCTGAGGCTGAAGCCGTGCCCACCATTACAACACGGAAAGTGATAGACTTCGTCTAGGGCAACATCATTTGCAGATTTGAGATACTGAGGACACTTATATCAGACAACAGCAAGCAGTTCAACTGCAAATCCTTCAAGGATTTTACAAGAAACATGGACATCTGGCACAAGTTCTCCTCGGTAGCCCATCCCCAAACAAACGGCCAGACGGAAGTCACAAACCGACCCATCCTTCAGGGACTAAAGAAGTGGCTGGATGAAGCGAGGAAGAACTAGACGGCTGAGCTCAACAGAATTCTTTGGGTGCTCCGGACTACTCCTCGGACACCCACGAAGGAAACACCGTTCGAATTGGCATTCGACACCGAAGCAATAGTCCCCATCGAGCTACAGATCCCTTCTACTTAGGTTGTGCTGCAGAAGGAGATCAATTGGCTTGAGGCTGAAGCCGTGCCCACCATTACAACACGGAAAGTGATAGGCTTCATCTAGGGCAACATCATTTGCAGATTTGAGATACTGAGGACACTTATATCAGACAACAGCAAGCAGTTTAACTGCAAATCCTTCAAGGATTTTACAAGAAACATGGACATCTGGCACAAGTTCTCCTCGGTAGCCCATCCCCAAAGAAACGGCCAGACGGAAGTCACAAACCGACCCATCCTTCAGGGACTAAAGAAGTGGCTGGATGAAGCGAGGAAGAACTAGACGGCTGAGCTCAACATAATTCTTTGGGCGCTCCGAACTACTCCTCGGACACCCACGAAGGAAACACCATTCGCATTGGCATTCCACACCGAAGTAGTAGTCCCCATTGAGCTACAGATCCCTTCTACTTAGGTTGTGCTGCAGAAGGAGAAACCTCAACCCCTCCCTTGGAACCACCCTCCGTAGATTTCTTGATAGTGATGGGCTCCTAGGAAGCTGGAGTGGATGTCAACTAGGGCCTTGGAGCCGCAGGGGACTTGGAGGAGCCCGGAGTCCTGCCTTGGGTGGAAGCCTTGGAGTCTACAGAACGAGAGCCCTTAGGGGCAGGCACTAGTGCTCTTGAAGAAGCAGGGGCAGGAGAAGTAGTCTGGCCAGCCATAAGAGGGGAGATGGCGTGAAAAACCTCCCGGGTCACGTCTGCCACAAATCGACCAGCCCGAAAGGCCTCCAAGGTGGCCCTCATATTTTCCCAGGACATCGTGAAGTTCTTAGAGGGCTTAATCTTGTCCATCGATGCAGAAGAGGCTGCGAAAAACAAAAAAATAACTCACAGTTAGAAACAAATACAAGAAAAAGGCAAAAGGCAGAACATCAAACAAACAAATACCAGCTTCCTGGTAGTCCCGAAGATTAGACACGAACATGCACTTCTCGACATCATACTTCCTCGAGACAGAGGTCAGTTGGAGAAGACAGATCTGGTCTACCAGGGGCAGCCGGGGAAGGTCATTACAACCTAGGGGGACATCCCTCCAGGAGAGGTCCACATCCCAAGTTATTCCCGAACATTCCTTTAGCTCTACCACCGTGAAACCTTCAACCAAGCCTTTAATGGAGTCCTTATACCCCGAGAAGATTGACAACCCTCCTCGAGGAGCAAAATAATAGAACCTCTAGCTAGCACGGACTAGACAGAAAAAGGTGGAAAATAAAACAGCAGAGGGGTAAAACCCCAGTACAATCTGATTGATTCAAAGGAACACATAAAAAGAGTGGAGTTGGCTGAAAGCATGTGAGGGGTTACTCCGAAGTAATGGAAAACCTTAATGAAGAAGGGAGAAAAGGGGAAGGCAGACAAAAATCGCGTTGCTTAACAAAAAAGATCAAGCTGCGATCCCGTTGGGGATCAAAGAAACCCGGTGGCGGAGGAACGACGAGAACAATTGTAATACCCGGCTAGACTCCGGTATCGGAATTCCTACCGTCCGGTGGAATCTCGGATGTCGGAGACCTCTAGAAGGGTAAGAACATGTTTTATAAAATGTTTTCATGTATTTTAATGTTTTAAAGTATGAAACTAAATGAGTTTTTGCATGAAAATAGCATTGGAGGAAAACCTAGGTTCGGCCGCCGAAAGTCAAGTTCGGCCGCCGAACATGCATGCGTTTTGGAGGCACGTTAGGCCCCCGAAAGCATGAGTTAGGGAAGTTCAGGTTCGGCCGCCGAAAGTCAAGTTCGGCCGCCGAACATTTTGCATGGATGCGGAGGCACATTCGGCCCCCGAACGTGGCCTGGCCAGCCACTATATAAGGGGCACTTAGCCGAAATGGGCGAGCTTTCTCCCATTTTCGGCCACAGCAAGTTTCCGACTTTCCCTTTGCAAACCTAGTGTTCTTCCTCCAAATCCCCACCATTTTTCTTGAGTTTTAAACTCACATTGCAAGTTTTGAACGTTTAAACCAAGTTTTGGAGCTTTGGGAACTCAGGAGCTCATTTTCGTGGATCTCCAAGTTTAGGTCGTCTCCCTCTCGATCTTCAAGAGGTAAGAGCCGATCTTAAGCTCCTTATGTGTTTTCAATAAGTTTTATGCTAGATCGATGGGTAGAAATGCATGTTAGGTTATATGTGGAGTTATGGGTTAACCTTGATGTCTTGGACAATGTATGTTGTTTTTGTGTGTTTGAAGTGTTGTAGTTGGGGTATTTGATGTTTTGAGGCCCCTAGGAACTTGTATGCATGTTTTAACTGAGGTATATGCATGATTGGTGAGTTTGGAGGCGAAAATGCATTTGGGAGCCAAGTTTCTGCCCTTCGGCAGAAACCAGGTTCGGCAGCCGAAGGCACTTTCGGCCGCCGAACATGGCTGGTGAGGCAGGCCTTTCGGCTGCCGAAGTTGCCCCCGAAGGGAGACTTTCGTCTCTGTCTGGGACTTTCGGCCGCCGAAGGTGCCGCCGAACATGCATGAGTTTCGTCTCTGTCTGGGAGTTTCGGCCGCCGAAGGTGCCGCCGAACCTGCCTGACTTTCGGCTCTGGAGGGACTTTCGGCCGCCGAACCTGCCGCCGAAAGTGCCCTGTCCAGCCATTTCTTGCATGTTGTTATGTGATTGTTTCATGATGTTTTAGGGGGTTTTTGGGGAGTATATTAGAGTTATGTTTATGTATGTTTGGTCCCTCATTGGAGTCCACCTGTGTAGGTTCGGACCCGAGGAACCGAGGACCCCAGCAGTGAGCCAGCTGCTACAGAGTTTGTCAGAGCTAGCCAGAGGTGAGTGGAATAAACCTTAAGTTTTAAATAAATGAAATATGAATTTTGAGCATGATCCATGCATCATGAATGCCATGAGATATAATAGGTTGCTTGCATTAGTATTCACGAATATGTTGCATTGCATTTATGATGTTTATGTTGATGTGGATTGGTTATTGGATGATCCTTTAGTCCTCATATGATATGATTGATGTTATGGCATGTTATGGTATGGAAGTCCAGGTTGTACCCATTCTACGTCCCTGGCACGATGTAAGAGAAAGTCCAGGTTGTACCCATTCTACGTCCCTGGCACAGTTGGTCCATATGATATGTTATGATAAGGGAAAGACTGGTTGACCCATTCTACGTCCCGGCACAGTTGGACCTATGTAGAGGACTATAGGTGACAATACCATCCGAGATGTGATTTGTTGTGATGTGTTGCATTCCATGAAAGCATGAAATTTTAATATAATGTTTTATACTATTCTGCTCACTGGGCTTTGTAGCTCACCCCTCTCCCCTAACCCCAGATGTGCAGGTACAGGGTAGATCAGAAGGTTAGCCAGAGTTTGAAAGTATGTCCTATGTTGTAATAGTTAGATTGTGGACATGACGATTGTACTATGATGTAATGTAAAAATATTCAGAATGTTATGTAATGAGGTTATTGAGGATAGAGTTGTGCTTGACCATAATGTATTGTTAATCCCTTTTGTCTATACATGATCTTATGTTATGATGTTTATGTAAACTAACTCAACACAGGCTGTTTGCCTTTAAGGCTTGATGAGATCCCACAGAGGGACTATGTTATGTATATGTTCAGGGTATGCACAGGTTGAGTTAGTTGATGACAGTATGTATGAGGAAAAGTTTTAATTTTTATGTATGATTGTTGATCATGTATGGGATTGAACAGGTTTACAGGTTACATGTCAGGCTTGCTACGGGTCCCGGCGGCCTTAAGTCGACCCGGATCCTAGCGCCGGTAGCGGTCCGATTTTCGGGTCGTTACAGAATGGTATCAGAGCCCTAGGTTCATATGGTCGGACCTAGAGTGTCGGGCTCATAGATGTTATAGAAGTCAAGCACAATAGGAAGGTCATGTCCACTAGGATAGGACGTTGAGTCCTGTCTTGCATGATGATGTGAAATGCCATGACTTTATGCATGTGCATTAATGATATGATATACTATGTGATGTATGTGATGAGGGTTCATGTGTGCTCACATGAACCATATGATGCTAATGTTTGTATGTTGTGTACTGTTTTCAGAAAACAGGATGAGAGGAACTCGTCGATCTGCACGGTTGACTGGAGTGCCACCTGAGGATGAGGGCACGAGCGCCCGTCCTCCTACATTGCCTAGGGCTATGTCTTGTAGAGCCAACAGAGAAAGAGTGTCAAGGGACCCTAGAAGGTCTTTTGATGCTAGCAGAAGGGGGACTGATAGAGGAGGAAGTTCTTCAGATGTGAGGGAGGTTATGGAAGAGGATCAGAGGAGGGATGGGAACCTGGATGTGAGCATGCAGGAAGAAGGGACAGGGGAGTCACAGGGAGGCGTTCAGGCCTCGGGGTATGGTTTTCCACCCCATTATCCACCCTTCCCACAGGGTTCAGGGTATCCGATGGGAGGTACATCGGATTACTCCAGCTTTCACCCCTACCCTACCTACATGCCTTATCCACCTTTCTATCCACCCTACACACAGTACCCAGCTTATCCACCCTCACCCTTCTATCCAAACCCGGCAAACCCCACCTCGGGGAATGCTGCACCTCCACCTCCACCACCTACAGAACCAGCAGCCCCAGTTACTCAACCTCCTAGACCTAGCTCAGTTGATGGGAGCAAGGTAAAGATGACAGACTACCTCAAGTTAGATGCTCCCAAATACAAGTCAGGGGATGACCCCTTTGAGTATCTGAGAGTGGTGAAGACGATAACTGATGAGCTAGGGGCAAGTGACAGTAGGGCCATTCAGATGGCAGGGTTCACTTTAAAGTGCAAGAAGGCACGGGAATGGTTCAAATGTTATGTGGACCCGAGACTAGACGGTATGACGTGGGAAGAATTTGCGAATGAGTTCGCTGGATGGGCTTTTCCGGACAGTTCTAGAGAACTGAAAATGATTGAGTTTGAGCAACTGAGGCAGTCAGAGCACATGAGTGTAGAGGAGTTCACGGATAAATTCTTGGAGCTATTGCCTTTTTCAGGGCAAGCTCTAGATTCAGATACGAAGAAAGCCAAGAAATATGTTATGAAGCTGCATTCCAGGTACTCCTCGTTGGTTCAGTCAGCTGAGAGAGAAAGTTTCCACACTGTGGTGGATATGGCTCGAAGAATGGAGGCAAGTACTATAGTTGAGGGGTCAGTGAAGCAGTCAGTGACCCAGTCTTCAGGGGTTAAGACCCCAGGCAGAGGAGGACCAGGGTTCTCTTCTCAGAGTTCAGGCAAGAAGAGGTGGGATAACACCACCAGGAAGTCGAAGAAGAATAAGTTTTGGAACAAGTTGAAATCCGGTTTGGGATTCGGCGGTGGCTCGAGCTCAGGCTCAGATGGTACAGAATGTCAGAGATGTGGAAGACCGCACAGGGGAGTGTGTTGAGCTGGGACTAACACATGTTTCAGATGTGGACAGGAGGGACACATGGCTCGGGATTGTCCTAGAGCACCTTTTATGGGCCAGCCCCAGCAGACAGCTTCTGGTAGTGTGGCACAGCCAGCAGTTCCAGCCACAACTCAGGGCAGTGGCAGAGGTAGAGGGAGAGGGGCAGCCTCTTCTTCTGGTTCCCGAGGTGAAGGTCCATCAGCTCCAGCCAGGATCTTCACCATGACACAGCAGGAGGCTAACACATCCAACACCGTGGTGTCAGGTAATCTCGTCATTGGGTGTTCTGATGTGTATGCATTAATGGACCCGGGTGCATCTCATTCATTTATTGCTCCGAGAGCCGTTGAGAGGTTAGGTCTGATAGTCTCTGGGTTAGAGTGTCCCCTATGGGTCAGTGGACCCAAGTGTGACCCGTCAGTGGCAGTGTCAGTCTGCCAGTACAGTCCAGTTTTTGTTGAGGGAAGATGCCTCTCCGCCGACCTTATGGTTCTAGATTTGACAGACTTTGACGTCATTCTAGGGATGGATTGGCTATCTACCCATGGTGCTACCTTGGACTGCAGGGACAAGGTAGTCAAGTTCAGAGATCAGGACGGGTCAGAGGTCGTCTTCAGAGGAGACAAGAGGGGTACACCTAGAGGTCTGATATCAGCTCTTCAGGCTCGTAGGTTGCTTAGGAAGGGATGTCAGGGGTACTTAGCTCATGTGAGAGAGCTAGACAGTCAGGTCAGGGAGCCAGCCTCGGTGCCAGTTGTCAGAGAGTTTCAGGATGTCTTTCCTGATGAACTTCCAGGTTTACCACCTGCTAGGGAGATAGAGTTCGAGATAGAGTTGGTACCTGGAGCTAGACCGATCTCTATCCCTCCCTACAGGATGGCCCCAGCAGAGTTAAAGGAGTTAAAAGAGCAATTGCAGGAGCTGGTAGAAAAGGGTTTCATCCGACAGAGTACCTCACCTTGGGGTGCTCCGGTCTTGTTTGTGAGGAAGAAGGATGGATCCCTTAGACTTTGTATCGACTACAGGCAGTTGAACAAAGTCACTACCAAGAATAGGTACCCATTGCCAAGGATCGATGATCTATTCGACCAGCTAGCCGGAGCAGGTTATTTCTCCAAAATAGATCTAAGATCGGGGTACCATCAGCTAAGGATAAGGGATGAGGATGTGCCGAAGACAGCCTTCAGGACCAGATATGGGCATTTTGAGTTCCTTGTAATGCCGTTCGGGTTAACCAACGCCCCTGCAGCATTCATGGATCTCATGAACAGAGTATTTAGTCAATACCTGGATCACTTTGTTATTGTCTTTATAGATGATATCTTAGTGTATTCCAGAAATGCAGAGGAGCATGCCCATCATCTGCGGTTGGTCTTGCAGACTTTGAGGGAACATGGCCTGTATGCCAAGTTCTCTAAATGTGAGTTCTGGCTGAGGAGCATTTCGTTCTTGGGGCATGTAGTGTCAGAGAATGGGATTGAGGTGGACCCCAAGAAGACAGAAACTGTGGCTAACTGGCCTAGACCCACATCAGTGACAGAGATTAGAAGTTTCTTGGGTTTGGCAGGTTACTACAGGGTTGAGAGGTTAGGTCTGATAGTCTCTGGGTTAGAGTGTCCCCTATGGGTCAGTGGACCCAAGTGTGACCCGTCAGTGGCAGTGTCAGTCTGCCAGTACAGTCCAGTTTTTATTGAGGGAAGATGCCTCTCCGCCGACCTTGTGGTTCTAGATTTGACAGACTTTGACGTCATTCTAGGGATGGATTGGCTATCTACCCATGGTGCTACCTTGGACTGCAGGGACAAGGTAGTCAAGTTCAGAGATCAGGACGGGTCAGAGGTCGTCTTCAGAGGAGACAAGAGGGGTACACCTAGAGGTCTGATATCAGCTCTTCAGGCTCGTAGGTTGCTTAGGAAGGGATGTCAGGGGTACTTAGCTCATGTGAGAGAGCTAGACAGTCAGGTCAGGGAGCCAGCCTCGGTGCCAGTTGTCAGAGAGTTTCAGGATGTCTTTCCTGATGAACTTCCAGGTTTACCACCTGCTAGGGAGATAGAGTTCGAGATAGAGTTGGTACCTGGAGCTAGACCGATCTCTATCCCTCCCTACAGGATGGCCCCAGCAGAGTTAAAGGAGTTAAAAGAGCAATTGCAGGAGCTGGTAGAAAAGGGTTTCATCCGACAGAGTACCTCACCTTGGGGTGCTCCGGTCTTGTTTGTGAGGAAGAAGGATGGATCCCTTAGACTTTGTATCGACTACAGGCAGTTGAACAAAGTCACTACCAAGAATAGGTACCCATTGCCAAGGATCGATGATCTATTCGACCAGCTAGCCGGAGCAGGTTGTTTCTCCAAAATAGATCTAAGATCGGGGTACCATCAGCTAAGGATAAGGGATGAGGATGTGCCGAAGACAGCCTTCAGGACCAGATATGGGCATTTTGAGTTCCTTGTAATGCCGTTCGGGTTAACCAACGCCCCTGCAGCATTCATGGATCTCATGAACAGAGTATTTAGTCAATACCTGGATCACTTTGTTATTGTCTTTATAGATGATATCTTAGTGTATTCCAGAAATGCAGAGGAGCATGCCCATCATCTGCGGTTGGTCTTGCAGACTTTGAGGGAACATGGCCTGTATGCCAAGTTCTCTAAATGTGAGTTCTGGCTGAGGAGCATTTCGTTCTTGGGGCATGTAGTGTCAGAGAATGGGATTGAGGTGGACCCCAAGAAGACAGAAACTGTGGCTAACTGGCCTAGACCCACATCAGTGACAGAGATTAGAAGTTTCTTGGGTTTGGCAGGTTACTACAGGAGGTTCGTTCAGGACTTCTCAAAAATAGCAGCTCCTCTAACCAGACTAACCAGGAAGGGTCAGAAGTTTCTGTGGACCGACCAGTGCGAGGAGAGTTTCGAAGAGCTTAAGAAGAAGTTGACTTCAGCACCAGTGTTAGCTCTGCCATCTAGTGGAGAGGACTTTACAGTCTTTTGTGATGCGTCCCGTGTGGGACTGGGTTGTGTACTGATGCAGAATGAGAAGGTGATTGCTTATGCTTCTAGGCAGCTGAAGAAGCATGAGTTGAATTACCCCACACACAACCTTGAGATGGCAGCAGTAATCTTTGCACTCAAGATGTGGAGGCATTACCTCTATGGAGTGAAATGTGAGATCTTTACAGATCATAAGAGCCTGCAGTACATCTTGAGTCAGAGGGATTTGAATTTGAGACAGAGGAGATGGGTGGAGCTGCTGAGTGACTATGATTGCAAGATTCAGTACCATCCGGGTAAGGCGAATGTTGTGGCAGACGCCTTAAGCCGGAAATCACTCGGTAGTTTATCCCACATATCGGCAGAGAGGAGGCCAGTGGTGAAGGAGTTCTATAAGCTTATTGAGGAAGGTCTACAGATGGAGTTATCTGGTACAGGTGCCTTGGTGGCCCAGATGAGAGTGGCACCCGTGTTTCTAGAGCAGGTGGCTCAGAAATAGCATGAGGACCCGGAGTTAGTAAAGATTGCCAGGACTGTTCAGTCAGGCAATGATAGCGAGTATAGATTCGACAGTAAGGGGATCCTCCCCTATGGGAGCAGACTATGTGTACCAGATGACATTGGGCTAAAAGGAGACATTATGAGAGAAGCTCATAATGCGAGATACAGCATTCACCCCGGAGCCACCAAGATGTATCAAGATTTGAAGAAAGTTTATTGGTGGCCAGCGATGAAGAAAGAAGTGGCACAGTTTGTGTCCGCCTGCGAAGTGTGTCAGAGGGTGAGCTGGAACATCAGAAGCCGGCTGGAATGCTTAACCCGCTACCTATTCCAGAGTGGAAATGGGAGAATATAGCTATGGACTTCGTAGTGGGGTTACCGGCGACGTCCAACAGATTGGACTCCATATGGGTGATTGTGGACAGACTCACCAAATCTGCTCACTTCATCCCTGTCAGGAGTGGCTACTCTGTGGACAAGTTGGCGCAGGTATATGTGGATGAGATCGTCAGGTTGCATGGGGTTCCTGTTTCGATAGTGTCAGATAGAGGGCCCCAGTTCACCTCCAGATTTTGGCGGAGTCTGCAGAATGCCATGGGTACTAGGTTGGATTTCAGTACTGCCTTCCACCCCCAGACTGATGGACAGTCAGAAAGGACCATCCAGACTATCGAGGATATGCTCAGAATGTGTGTGCTGGACTTTGGCGGTTCTTGGAGGCAGCATCTACCTTTGGTGGAGTTTGCCTACAACAACAGCCATCATGCTAGCATCGGGATGGCTCCATATGAAGCTTTATATGGGAGGAAGTGCAGGTCACCTGTTTGCTGGGAGGAAGTTGGAGAAAAGGCCTTGGCAGGGCCTGAGCTAGTAGAGATTACCAGCAGGGTGGTACCCATAATTAGAGAAAGGATCAAGACTGCTGCAAGCAGACAGAAGAGCTATGCAGACGTCCGCAGAAGACAGTTAGAGTTTCAGGAGGGGGAGTTGGTATTGCTCAAGGTGTCTCCAATGAAGGGAGTGGTTCGCTTCGGGAAGAAAGGTAAACTAGCCCCACGATACATCGGACCCTTTGAAATCTTGCAAAAGATTGGGAATGTGTCGTACAAGCTGGATTTACCTGCTTCGATGGAGAGAATCCATCCGGTTTTCCATGTTTCAATGTTGAGGAAGTTTGTGTCAGATCCGAGTAAGGTTCTTAGTGAGCCTGATGTGGAGGTCCAAGAGGATCTCACCTATGTTGAACAGCCAGTACGGATCATAGACACCCAGATCAGAAAGTTAAGAAACAAGGAAATCCCGATGGTGAAAGTCCTATGGAACCACCACAACTTGGAAGAATGCACTTGGGAGACACGGGAGTCCATGCTCCAGCAATACCCTCATCTCTTTTAAGGTTAGATCCCTATGTGTTTATGTGCTTATATATGTTGTGTTGTTTGCTATGCATGTGCTAGTTGAGGAACATTCGGGGACGAATGTTCTTAAGGGGGGGAGAATGTAATACCCGGCTAGACTCCGGTATCGGAATTCCTACCGTCCGGTGGAATCTCGGATGTCGGAGACCTCTAGAAGGGTAAGAACATGTTTTATAAAATGTTTTCATGTATTTTAATGTTTTAAAGTATGAAACTAAATGAGTTTTTGCATGAAAATAGCATTGGAGGAAAACCCAGGTTCGGCCGCCGAACATTTTGCATGGATGCGGAGGCACATTCGGCCCCCGAACGTGGCCTAGCCAGCCACTATATAAGGGGCACTTAGCCGAAATGGGCGAGCTTTCTCCCATTTTCGGCCACAGCAAGTTTCCGACTTTCCCTTTGCAAACCTAGTGTTCTTCCTCCAAATCCCCACCATTTTTCTTGAGTTTTAAACTCACATTGCAAGTTTTGAACGTTTAAACCAAGTTTTGGAGCTTTGGGAACTCAGGAGCTCATTTTCGTGGATCTCCAAGTTTAGGTCGTCTCCCTCTCGATCTTCAAGAGGTAAGAGCCGATCTTAAGCTCCTTATGTGTTTTCAATAAGTTTTATGCTAGATCGATGGGTAGAAATGCATGTTAGGTTATATGTGGAGTTATGGGTTAACCTTGATGTCTTGGACAATGTATGTTGTTTTTGTGTGTTTGAAGTGTTGTAGTTGGGGTATTTGATGTTTTGAGGCCCCTAGGAACTTGTATGCATGTTTTAACTGAGGTATATGCATGATTGGTGAGTTTGGAGGCGAAAATGCATTTGGGAGCCAAGTTTCTGCCCTTCGGCAGAAACCAGGTTCGGCAGCCGAAGGCACTTTCGGCCGCCGAACATGGCTGGTGAGGCAGGCCTTTCGGCTGCCGAAGTTGCCCCCGAAGGGAGACTTTCGTCTCTGTCTGGGACTTTCGGCCGCCGAAGGTGCCGCCGAACATGCATGAGTTTCGTCTCTGTCTGGGAGTTTCGGCCGCCGAAGGTGCCGCCGAACCTGCCTGACTTTCGGCTCTGGAGGGACTTTCGGCCGCCGAACCTGCCGCCGAAAGTGCCCTGTCCAGCCATTTCTTGCATGTTGTTATGTGATTGTTTCATGATGTTTTAGGGGGTTTTTGGGGAGTATATTAGAGTTATGTTTATGTATGTTTGGTCCCTCATTGGAGTCCACCTGTGTAGGTTTGGACCCGAGGAACCGAGGACCCCAGCAGTGAGCCAGCTGCTACAGAGTTTGTCAGAGCTAGCCAGAGGTGAGTGGAATAAACCTTAAGTTTTAAATAAATGAAATATGAATTTTGAGCATGATCCATGCATCATGAATGCCATGAGATATAATAGGTTGCTTGCATTAGTATTCACGAATATGTTGCATTGCATTTATGATGTTTATGTTGATGTGGATTGGTTATTGGATGATCCTTTAGTCCTCATATGATATGATTGATGTTATGGCATGTTATGGTATGGAAGTCCAGGTTGTACCCATTCTACGTCCCTGGCACGATGTAAGAGAAAGTCCAGGTTGTACCCATTCTACGTCCCTGGCACAGTTGGTCCATATGATATGTTATGATAAGGGAAAGACCGGTTGACCCATTCTACGTCCCGGCACAGTTGGACCTATGTAGAGGACTATAGGTGACAATACCATCCGAGATGTGATTTGTTGTGATGTGTTGCATTCCATGAAAGCATGAAATTTTAATATAATGTTTTATACTATTCTGCTCACTGGGCTTTGTAGCTCACCCCTCTCCCCTAACCCCAGATGTGCAGGTACAGGGTAGATCAGAAGGTTAGCCAGAGTTTGAAAGTATGTCCTATGTTGTAATAGTTAGATTGTGGACATGACGATTGTACTATGATGTAATGTAAAAATATTCAGAATGTTATGTAATGAGGTTATTGAGGATAGAGTTGTGCTTGACCATAATGTATTGTTAATCCCTTTTGTCTATACATGATCTTATGTTATGATGTTTATGTAAACTAACTCAACACAGGCTGTTTGCCTTTAAGGCTTGATGAGATCCCACAGAGGGACTATGTTATGTATATGTTCAGGGTATGCACAGGTTGAGTTAGTTGATGACAGTATGTATGAGGAAAAGTTTTAATTTTTATGTATGATTGTTGATCATGTATGGGATTGAACAGGTTTACAGGTTACATGTCAGGCTTGCTACGGGTCCCGGCGGCCTTAAGTCGACCCGGATCCTAGCGCCGGTAGCGGTCCGATTTTCGGGTCGTTACAACAATCCTCTTGTTGCGGTGAGGAGCCCTAATGCGGTAGAGGGAGGTATCTAGGTATTCCCGAGAAAAGAAGTTGGAGAGGGATGCAGAGATGATGCTAGACCTCAGAGTTGCAACATCAGGAATTCTAAGAACAACCATTAGAGAGCAAAAGACGTACCTCAAAGAAATTTTACAGGAGATGAGAGAGACAAAGTACAGAGAGCAAAGCAAGAAGAAGATTCTAGAGAGAAATGGGGAGTTTGATTTTGAAAAGAGTAAAGGCAGAGAAATGACGTTTTTGACAGGAGCCTCCCCCGAGCAGCATGGTCATAATGGGGGCCTAGGGATTTACCCCCTCATTACTCATGGAATAACTACTGAGGAGGTTAAGGGGCACTTAATGACCGTCGAGCTTCTTGCACCCGGGATGAGGCTGGACCCTGGAGAAGAACATAGGCCCAAAGCCCATTAGGACCCTCTAAAGCAGACCGGCCCAACATTGCATACTTCAGCCCGTGACTAAGGCGGGCCAGACTGACCCCACGTGCCGGTCCACCAGAAGATAGCTTAGCCCGGTGATGTGATGGAAGGTAAGAGAGTAGGCCCAACTACCTCACAGCTCTATTAGCATGCATGCCAGGGGAAATTAAATGGCCGCCTGACAGAGAGAGGTACGCTGATACGTCCGTACATACGGGCCTGAGTGACAGGGACAAGTGACACTATAGTAGGATGGCGGTTATGCGTTACTAGAGGACAAAGAAAAGGAATAAAAAGGGGAAGACGTGATCTTCCCAGGCCAAGTTTACACTCACATTGTAAACTCTATTTTTTGGATCTCAGAATATCAAGAGTGATAAATGTACTAATCTTATAATTTTAAGTGTGAACTTTAAATAATTTTATAAAATAATTTTATTTCAAATCCATTTTAAAAGATTTTTAAATCTGTGAATTTATTTAGATTACTCAGTTATTTAGATCAAAAGTTACAATTAGTATCATATATATCATCGATAAAAAAATTGTACGGAACTAGTGGACCCGTGAGAAAAGATTGTTCATCAATTTGAGTATCTTTATTTTTTTTCCTACAAGATTGTTCATCAATTTCTGTATGTTAATTATCATTTACATGGGATCAACCACAGCATGAAATCTCAATAACTTTTGTGCACAACTAATGAAAGCTAATAATTTTTGTTATCATACGATATTTTTTTATTTATCAATTATAGTCAACTAAAGCAAATTCAACTCTCTATTATAATATTCTAAAAAATGCATGTACATGCCAATCAGTAAAGATAGGATTCTCTAAAAACTACTCTTACTGTTAAGATTAAGTTAAATACTTAATATAAAGATTATCGATGTGCTAAATTTTTCACAATTTTGTGGATTGAAAAATTGAAATAAATAAGTAAATAAAAAATCAACTTATTAAGTATTAGAGAATGCATGCAAAATCACTGAACTGAGCACAAGAAGCTTAGTATAATTGGATTTGGAAAAAAAATTATTTTGACTATACATTACGCCTCGTTCTAATAGATATTATATTTTCAACACCACTAGTCACATTCCAATCTATTCCCCACTTCAATAGAAACCACTCAATATTTCAAAATTTTCGTCCCTGAGCCAAGTTCTCCAACAATCCCTTTCTGGTTACAATGGCCTGAATAAAGAATCCAAACATAGAGAACATAGCCAATATGCCATTCTTGATCTCTCTCACCTTGAGCTCAGCAAATGCTTTTGGGTAATAAGCTAAACCCAATGGGTCAGAGCTTCCAACTGAGTAGATTGGGTCTATGATCTCACCTAGTGGTCCATTAGTAAATCTACAACACTCAACGACACTTATCTACACTATCTGAACTGCCCAAATGACCAAGATGCTTTGTGCATGAATCAAGCTTGGGTTACCCAACTAGTTAAGACTACCATTGCTGAAGATCTGATCTCCAGCCTTGAACCATACAGTCTTACTAGTCCATTTGACAAAAATCCATGTGCATCAAGCGAACAAAGCCAATCCATTCACTCTTCGACGGCGCTACTAGTGTATGTGAGGGAGGAAAGGGCCATCTTTGAGGTAGCCATTGGTAAAAGTACAAGTGATCATATATCATACTTACTGAATGTTGGTTTAATTGATGAGTGCTTGTGGGTAGGAATGTATTTATATGGATTTTTTATGAACATGAGTCCTTATCTTGTGAGATCTATAATTGAATCCTCATTACTTGATATTTTAGAAATGTGATTTTTTTTTTTTGTCTATCTCTAGCTCTTGGGTTTCATTAAGTCATAAGAAGATATAAGTAGGCTCTTTTGTGGTGATGGACTCCATAACTGATTTTTACCTTAACCATTCCAAATAAAGAAAGATAACTTTGTATGAATTATCTTATAGAGAATTGCCACATTATATTTTAATAAGTTTTGGATTAGTGAATTATTATAAAACTAACAATTGTTTTTGAATTTCGAAATATCAGTTTATGTCATGCCCTCAAAAGAAGCCTTAACCTAATGTTTCATATCACATTATGCACACATATATTCATCCCTCGTATTTATATATTTTTTTTAATTATTTCAACAACACAAAACTTAAGAATACGACTAGACTATTATTTAAACCACGATAGTTTTAATAAAATTTATAGTCCCGTGTAAGTTTTTCAATATAATTTCTACACGAATAATTCATATATAATAGTTTAAAATAATGTTTAAAATTATGATTACGATTTTTAAATATATAATTAGTAAATATGAAATTGTATGTGTATATATTCGCATACAAATTTAAGAGTATCAAACCTTATGTGTTAGATCACCAAAAGCAGGTAAGGTGTGTTGTCTAAAATCTGAACCCATATGTTATAAGTTGTACTTTGATCTAATAAAGTATTGTGAAATGTACTTTTGGATATAATCCACATGTCACCCTTAAAAAAAATTTACTATTATTAGTGAAGAAAAATATTTTCTAATTTTTATTGACTTTAAAGAAATTAAATATATTAGTTTACTAACCAAGAGCATGTAGCACGCATGTATACATGAGAATATTAATTTATTATTAATTATTATCTATAGTTATAATTTTTTATTTTTATCTTTACTCTTGTATTTATATCCATTTTACATTACTAATTATTTAATATTGGTGAGATTTTTTAAAGAATTCATTCTAAATTATTGTATTAAAAATTACTGTAATTCGATACTTATAAATTGTACGTTTGATTTTTTCTATATTGTGTAAAATCAAATTATAATATAAAAATTTATTCAATAAAAGAATTTATGACCTTAGGATTATAAATAGTCCTTTTTAAATTCAAATTGGAACTATGATAATATAGTAAAAAATTAAAAGTTTTATTATATAATTATTGTATGTACAATTTTAATTAATTATAATAGATTTTATATAATTCTCACCGTGATTAATCATGTACGATTATATTAAATAATTTATTCAACAAAAATAATAAAGAGCATTAAGAATATCTTAATTTTTAATATAAATCATGTAAAATTGAAAAATTTTATTATTTTGAGTAATAAACGATGTTAAACTATATTTTTATTAACATTATAAAAGAAATTTTATTATTTTAAAGTTTAAATATTTTACTAATTTTATTTAGAGAAGGTTAAAATTTATTAATAAAGTATAATAATTTAATTTTTTAAATTTTCTTATTTATAATAATTTAGTACATATAATTTTAATATTGATAAAATTTAATATTTTTAACATTAATTTTTTTAAAGTTAAAATTAAATAATGGTAATCTAATAAAAAATATATTATTAATAAAATAAAAATTTATAATTTAAATAAAAAAATAACATTTAAGAGGTAAAATTTACTATTTTAGAAGTTATATAATTTATTACTTTTTAATAAGGAGTCTTTTCATTCATTCTAATACTTTCCGATAGTATTTACATACACTGATAAAAAGAATTAAAAAGAATTTTTTTTAATGTGAAAATTTATCAAAGTATGAATCGATCAATCAAATATGGAACGTCGATATTCGTTATTGAACAATAAATAAATATAAGAATTTAGCGGTCCAAAGAATATCATAGGATAAAAAGAACAAACAAATAAAATCTACACCTTCCAATGAAGTGACAGATTTAAATACCGCTCTTATGGAATCCTGAATGTAGATTTCACTGAGATAAGGAAATCCATCCCCAATTATCTATTAATACCCATTGGACCCCTTCTCTTTTCTACCCACCACTTCCAATAGCAAGGCGGTGAAGCTCTTCTCCTTTGCCCCTAAGCTCATGGGCAATGGCCATGTCCATTCTCCAGTGAGCTTCCGTCTTACTTGACTAGTGAGTTCCCAGGTGACTATGAATGGGATACTGTTGGTCTCTGTGCTGACTCAGAAACTTTTGTAAAAAACCGTGAGCCTGAAGTGATTCACTGCAGATGGACTATGCTTGGAGCTCTTGGATGAATAAACAGTTTCTCTAGTATGAAATCTGTAGGTTCTACCTGGATAGCCCGTCAAAGGATCTGCTCTCATGTTCATGTTTGTCATTGGTACTTATGATAGTGGATACCATGTTTTGGACCAAGATTTCCATAGATTTGCTTGGTAGGATCACCATAAAAAAAACCAAGTCTCATCATAGTAGCAAAATTATTTGAGACAGCCTTGTCAATATTTGACTCATCATAGTGGGACCAAGACTTCAGTGTGCTGGCCTAAGAATCACCAGCAATTGAGATCCAGACCTATCAAATTAAAAAAAAAATTGCAATTTCATTATAAATACTAAGCCTCTTTTAAGGAAAAAATGCAATTAACAAGCAACCTGATAATCAACTTTAATGAGTAATTAGCATTTCAAGCATTACCTGCCAATATTGCTGTAGCTGCAGCTTCTTCTGGTGTTTTGGTATAGTGTTGTCCATTGAAGAACTCATATACTGAATCACAGTCAGAAACTATGTATCTGCAAAAACCGAGCCGAATTCAAACCAGATGATCAACTATGAAACTCAAAATTCGGAGAATGAATATATACCCATTCAATTTCCATTCGCCTCGAATGACCCCATAAAGAAGATTTGGATCAGCACATGTTGGCTTACCATTGACCTGATTGTAGGAACACATTACACTGGCAATATTACCATCAAGAACACAACTTCTAAATGGAGGTTGAAATGTATCTTCCATGTCTTGCTTTGTTACATGAATTATCACAATTCAAAAGCACACAAAAGAAAAATAATAAATGGACTTCTAACCAGGGGCCTCTTGGCCTCTTCCCCATCTGGGATCACAAAAAATGTTAACATTTGGCGACCAAAACGTCAAGCCTGTCAATCCTACGTTCTGCATGGCCCTGCCTTCAGTAGAAACTGCCTTGCAAAAAACAATTTCATCAAATGAATTGGAATCCGTTCACTAACTTTTAAACATCAAATGAGGAAATGGTACAGTGATTGTATACCTTTCCAATGGCTTGGAAAAGGGAAACGTTGAAGGAAGCAGCAGTTAAAATGACCTGACGAAAGCCTTGTAGCTGCAGGTAGGACATTGGAGAAATTTGTACCACGACCCACATAAGAGACCAAGCCTCAGACCACCAGTTATAGTTGGGTATCCCAGTCTACTCACACTTGCAGAAATTTGTACCATGACCCACATGAGAAAAAAAGGAGAGTTTTTATATTTGAACTTCAGATTATATTGGGTTGTGATGATATGTAAATTGTTGTGATTTAATTCAAAGCATAATGTAATTTTTGCATGCTAAAAGTGCATCTTCTATGCAACTGTCTTGTAAAAGAACTGTCATCTTCTACTCTGAAAGGATAAATTTCCCACAGAAAATTCCATGAAAATGAAACAATTACAGGTAGTTGAAATCAAATCGTCGCTACAGTTCTCAGGATTGTTCCTGTAATGGTTAAATGCATGTTCTAAAGCACCATTCGATCCCTGCTCGGGGAAACATTTTTATCCATCAGAATAACAGTCAAGAATAGCATGTTAAATACAAATTTGACAAAATCGCAAAATTGAGGAACATTTTGAACCATCAGAACAGTCGAGATTATAATTGTAGTTGTATTGTAGATCATGCAGCCTGCAGGCTCATCTTTTGATTGACCGGTGATACTAGTAAGTTCTATTAGCTCAAAGCTTAGGCAACCTAATTAAGATAAAAATCAAGTAACCAGCTCTAGTCAATTGCCTGCTCATCAGGATTCAAGAATGTATATCCATTTCAAAACTGAAGAGGAATTGTCTCATCATCAACATCAAAGACACTAGGGGAGAGAAAAAATAATGAGTTGATGAATCATGATGTAATACCCGGCTAGACTCCGGTATCGGAATTCCTACCGTCGGAGACCTCTAGAAGGGTAAAACCATGTTTTCATGAAATGTTTTAATGTTTTTGATGATTTTAAGTAAAGAGGAAATGAGTTTTTGAATAGAAACAACTTTGGAGGAAAAGCTCAGGTTCGGCCGCCGAAACTCAAAGTTCGGCCGCCGAACATGCATGCTTTTCGGGTGAGCCTTAGGCCCCCAAAGGCATAAGTGAGGGGAGCCCATGTTCGGCCACCGAACCTCAAGTTCAGCCGTCGAACATGGCATGCATGCGGAGGCACATTCGGCCCCCGAACGTGGCCTGGACAGCCACTATAAAAGGGTCCCTTAGCCGAAAACGGGCGAGCTTTTTCCCCATTTTCGGCCAAGGTGAGCTCTCCGCCATCCCTCACCGATCTTTGATGTTTTTCCTCTAGATCTTTCAAGTTTTTCATTTGTTTTAACTTTCTTTTGAAGATTTGAGCTTTTGAGCAAAGTTTTGGAGCTTGGAGGTTCAAGAACCCAATCTCTCCCACCTCCGAGTTTTAGGTCGTCTCTCTCTCGATCTTCAAGAGGTAAGAGCCGATCTTAAGCTCATTGTATTTTTTAAGTAAGTTTTATGAAGTTCATGGGGTAGAAAATGCATGAGTAAGCTTATGTTGAGTTTATGGGTTTTTGATGAGTTTTTGAGCAATGTGGCTTGTAATGTGTGTTTGATGTGTTGTAGTTGGGGTTTAAGGTAGTTTGAGACCCCTAGGAGCTTGTATGCATGTTTTGGTTGAGCTAAATGCATGATGGTTTGAGTTTGGAGGCATTTGTGCATGTTTGAACCAAGTTTATCCTTGATATGATTAGTTGTGATGTGATGCATTCCATGATAGCATGTGTTTTAAATGCTTTATGATTCTGCTCACTGGGCTCTAGTAGCTCACCCCTCTCCCAAATTCCCCAGGTTTGCAGGTACGGGTTAGACAGAGAAGTTAAGAAGAGTAATGAAGTCTTATGTATGTAATAGTTAGAATGTGGACATGACAGATTGCTTAATGATGTATAGATATGTAATGTAACGATATTAAGATTAGAAGTGTGCTTGACCATAGTATATTGTAATCCCTTTTTGATACATGATCTTAATGTTTATTGATGACTATGTTTAGCCAACTCAACACTTGTTATGCCACCCATTGGGGGCATTGATGAGATCCCATAGAGGGGTCTAATTTATGATTATGGCTATGTTCAGTGCATGCACAGGTTGAGTTTGGTGTATGATAGAATGTATGAAAGAAAAGTTTTAAATTTTTTTTGTATGATTGTTGATCATGTATGGGATTAAACAGGTTTACAGGTTACATGTCAGGCTTGCTACGGGTCCCGGCGGCCTTAAGCCGATCTGGATCCTAGCACCGGTAGCGGTCCGATTTTCGGGTCGTTACAGAATGGTATCAGAGCCCTAGGTTCATATGGTCGGACCTAGAGTGTTGGGCTCATAGATGTTATAGAAGGTCAAGCACAATAGGAAGATCATGTCCACTAGGATAGGATGTGGAGTCCTGTCTCGTTTGATGATGTGAAATGCCATGATTATATGCATGTGCATTAATGATATGCTATGATGTGTGATGCGGGTTCATGTGTGCCCACATGAACCATATGATGCTAATGTTTATGTGATGTGTACTGTTTTTCAGAAAACAGGATGAGAGGAACTCGTCGATCAGCAAGATTGACTGGAGTACCACCTGAGGATGAGGGCATGAGTGCCCATCCTCCAGCTTTGCCTAGGGCAATGTCTAGTAGGTCTAACAGAGAAAGAGCAGTAAGAGACCCTAGAAGGTCTTTGGATCTGGGTAGAAGCAGATCAGTCAGAGGAACAGTTCAGGGAGGATCGTCAGAGGATATGGGGGAGGATATGGGGGATGATATGGATGTAGAGCAGAGGAGGGATGGCAGTTTGGGAGTTAGCATGTCAGAAGAGGGAATGGGAGAATCCCAAGGAGGCACTCAGGCCTCGAGATTTGTTCAGCCACCTTACTACCCACCCTTCTCACAAAACCCTGGGTATTCGATGGGAGGCACATCGGACTACCACAGCTTTAGCCCTTATCCCACACAGATGCCATACCCACCTTATTATCCACCATATTCACAATACCCAATGTATCCACCCCCACCTTACTATCCAAATCCAGCAAACCCTACCCCAGGGGATGCTGCACCTCCTCCTCCTCCAGCAAAACCAGCAGCCCCAGCTACCCAACCTCCTAGACCTAGCTTAGCCAGTGGGAGCAAGGTCAAGATGACCGACTACATGAAGTTGGGTGCTCCCCAGTATGAAAAAGGGGATGACCCGTTTGTGTATCTTGAGAGGGTCAAGGTGATCACAGATGAGATTGGGGCTGATGATAGTAAAGCCATTCAGATGGCTGGGTTCACACTTAAGTGCAAGAAGGCACGAGAGTGGTTCAAGAATTATGTGAACCCGAAAGTGGATAGCATGTCTTGGGAGGAGTTTGCAAACGAGTTTGCAGGATGGGCTTTCCCAGATAGTTCAAGGGAGCTGAAGATGATAGAGTTTGAGCAGTTGAGGCAGACTGATGAGATGCGTGTAGAGGAGTTCACAGACAGATTTTTGGAGGTGTTGCCATTTGCAGGGCAAAACCTTGACTCAGACCAGAAAAGGTCAAGGAGGTATATCATGAAACTCCACTCCAGATATTCCTCCTTGATCCAGTCAGCAGATAGGGAGAGCTTCCATGCCATAGTGGATATGGCCCGAAAAATGGAGGCCAGTGCCATCGTTCAGGGGCATATGTCTCGAGAATGTCCAAGAGCAGCCCCGATGGCACAGTCCCAGCAGACAGTTTCAGGTAGTGTAGCGCAGCCAGCAGCTCCAGCCATGACTCAGGCCAGTGGCAGAGGCAGAGGGAGAGGGGCAGCCTCTTTTTCAGCGGGTTTCAGAGGTGAAGGTCCATCAGCTCCAGCACGGATCTTCACAATGACACAGCAGGAGGCAGATGCATCTAACACCGTGGTGGCAGGTAACTTAGTCATTGGTTGTTCAGATGTGTATGCCTTGATGGACCTGGGCGCATCTCACTCTTTTATTGCACCGAGAGCCGTCCAGAGGTTAGGGTTGATGATCTCTGAGTTAGAGTGTCCTCTCTGGGTCAGTGGACCCAAGTGTGATTCATCAGTGGCAGAGTCAGTCTGCCAGTGTAGTCCTGTGTTTGTTGAGGGAAGATGCTTGTCCGCCGACCTTGTGGTTCTAGACTTGACAAATTTTGACGTCATTCTAGGGATGGACTGGTTATCTACCCATGGTGCTACCTTGGACTGCAGGGACAAGGTAGTCAGGTTCAGAGGTCAGGATGGGTCAGAGGTAGTCTTCAGAGGAGACAGGAGGGGTACACCTAGAGGTCTGATATCAGCTCTTCAGGCTCGTAGGTTGCTTAGGAAGGGATGTCAGGGGTATTTGGCTCATGTGAGAGAGCTTAGCAGTCAGGCTCGAGAGCCCGCCTCGGTGCTAGTGGTTAGAGAGTTTCTAGACGTCTTTCCAGACGAGTTGCCAGGTTTACCACCTGCTAGGGAGATAGAGTTCGAGATAGAATTGATGCCTGGAACCCGACCGATCTCTATCCCTCTCTACAGGATGGCTCCAGCGGAGTTGAAAGAATTGAAAGAACAGTTGCAAGAGCTGGTAGACAAGGGCTTCATCCGACCGAGTACCTCACCCTGGGGTGCTCCAGTCTTGTTTGTCAGAAAGAAGGATGGATCCCTTAGACTTTGTATCGACTACAGACAGTTGAACAAAGTCACTACCAAGAACAAGTACCCTTTGCCAAGGATCGACGATCTATTCGACCAGCTAGCAGGAGCGGGTTGTTTCTCCAAAATAGATCTGAGATTTGGGTACCATCAGCTGAGGATCAGAGATGAGGATGTGCCAAAGACAGCTTTCAAGACCAGATATGGGCATTTTGAGTTCCTTGTAATGCCGTTCGGGTTAATTAACGCCCCTGCAGCATTCATGGACCTTATGAACAGAGTGTTTAGCCAGTATGATGTGAACCAGCATGGGAAGCAAGGCAAGGATCCCTTGGAGCTACAACAAGGACCATTGACAAGGAATAAAGCAAGGAAGTACGGCGTTACTCTTGGATTGCATATTCAAGAATTTATTACAAGAGAGATGACTAAAATTGCTAGGGATAAGTGCGAGAAGGAACTTGAAGGTCATTCGAAGCTGATTACGTTGCTGGGTGTATGCATGGATGAAGCAGAAGCAAATTGAAGATTTGTAGCGCTCGCTACCATTATCAAAGTCGCGCTCGCGACATTCAGTTAGCCGAAGATACTTTTGTGTTTTGTGGAAGTTAATTTTGGAGCACATCATGGAGGAAGATAGTGGAGAATCAGCCCGAACCATAAGCAGGTTGTGGTTTCGTCCCTGAGGTTGTGGTTTCTGCTGGAACTATTGAGGCATACGAGAATGTGGTTGGTTTTTAAAGACTTGGCAGTTATTTTTGTTATTTTAGCTTGTTTCCCTGTTGGGATAGGAATTCTGACTTAGTATTTGTTTTCCTTTTCCAACTAGGTTTAGGTTTTTGCCTTACACTATAAATAAGGCCTTAAATTCTTATATCAGACACTTTCCTTGTTTTTTTGACAAATTTAATTCAGATTTGCTTTATGCAAATTTCGGCCTTCTTTGAGAGAGTGAGAGTTTGCTTCTTTCATTGATTGCATCACGAATCAGACCAACTTATCAATTTCGATTGTGGCGTTCTTCTGATCCGTTCTACAAAATCCTTCCGTTATTAGTGTTCTAGCTTCGCTAAGCTTAGGGTGCTATAGAGGGTGGTTTATCCACGTTCTTGGAATCTATATCAGAGGTGCGACGGGGTTTGAGGATTAAGTGCCATAGGGTTCCGCGTCATTTGGTATCAGAGCCAACAACAGGTAAATCTTTATCTATCTGTCTTTCTAGGGCTGTGTTATATTTTCGTTTTTTTTGGTATCTTAGTTTCGAATTTCGTTAGGGTTCATTGTCTTCAATTCGTTTCTGTTCAATTCGATTCCAATTGTTAGGTCCTGGATTGTCCATCCAAAATCATTGTGTTGCTTGCTATTTTGTTATTTGGCAATTCGGTTTCTTTTAGCAGCCATTATTTCCCTTCGAACTGAATCTGTTAGTGAATTTTTTTTGATACACACTCAAGAATTTCGTGTGGTGTTGTTTGAGACCCAAGCAAGGGGATAGTGAGAAAAAAAAAAAAAAAAAAAAAAAAAAATTGCTCCAACAAAAAAAAATTTTCTTTTTAGTCTTGCTATTTAAGTATTAAGGATCAGTTCTAGGTGGGTTACAATTAAGTGAAAATTTTGCTTCAGATTTTTTTCCACCATTGAGGGGCTGCTGTTCTTTTATTTCAAATTGCATAGTATAGTAGCATTCTTGGGGTGTCTTCAAACCAGCGTTTGGGGTAGAAGATTTAGGTCCATAAATCAGCTTACCAAGAGCGAGTTGGTTTTGATACATTCTGACCAGAATTGTCTATTTTATTGCCCTCTTGTTTCTATTTTGTTTTTGAGCTAGCGTTGAAATTCCATTACATTGCTGAGTATCATTTGTTTGTTTCGATACTTAGTTTTCAATCGTGTAGTGCAAACGTTCTTGTGCTGCCTCCGGATACTTGTCAAGTTGTCTTCTAGGTGTCTAGGGATTAGGATCCTACCTTTTTGAACGTACTTGGCAGATTGGTGAGTGAACCTTGGTTCTGAAGTGCAATCGAAGAATCAGCAATAGTGAGGTAAGAGCGAAACACTTGTGAATTCTTTCTTTCAGTTACTAATTGTTTCTTGTGAGTTTCTCTGTTGTGGTCATGACTAGTGGGAATGGTAAAGATGTTGCTTCAATTTCTAGCAATTTTGAGACATATATGCAGCAAAGTAATGAGAAGATGGAAGAGATGGCAAGAATGATGGCCACCCTACAAGAGAACATGAATCTAATGATGAGGGAGAGGGTACAACAGCCCGCACCTCCAGTGAGATTACCACAACGAATCTTACCAAGGGGAGGCGAAGAGGAGGTCATTAGGAGAGCAGCAAGAGGAGGTCGAGGTGATCAGGAAGAGGTGGCTGAAAACTACCAAATTGTGACTGACAATGACCTTAGTTCCATCAAGATGAAGGTACCCGAATTTAAAGGGAATAACAATGCGGAAGAATACATTGAATGGGAGCGAAAGGTGGAACAAATTTTTGAGTGTCATAATTACTCAGAAGAAAAGAAGTCCCATATCGCAGCCGTGGAATTTAGGGGATATGCTACATTCTGGTGGGATCAACTCAAGTCTAGTAGAAGAGGAAAAGGATTGCGACCCGTGCCGGAGTGGGAGGCTTTGAAAGACTTAATGAGAATAAGGTTTGTTCCTTCTCATTACTATAGGGATTTGTATAATAGGTTGGCAAGACTGGTCCAAGGTGGTAAGAGTGTTGAAGAATACCACAAGGAGATGGAGATGACCATGGCCAGGGCTGACATTGAGGAGGATGAACACAGGCTAATGTCCAGATTTCTGGGAGGTCTAAATTCCAACATTGCAAGTGAGCTGGAAATGTATGATTACAATTCCATGGAAGAGTTAGTTGAGAAGGCCATGAAGATTGAAAGGAAAATCAAGAACAAGAGCTCCACCAAATATGGGAAGTTCCAGAATGTGGGAGGAAGTAGTTCAACCTTTAAGGGGTCTTCAAATGATTTGCCCTCAAAAGGTGGAGATTTCAAGAATTCCTTCCAAAGGAGCAATCCTCCACCTACAAGTGGAAAAGGGATGAATGGAGGTTCAAATAAGCAGCAGTCAGGTATTCCTAATACTACTCCTAGTAGAAATATTAAGTGTTTCAAATGTTTAGGAAATGGGCATATTGCATCTCAATGTCCAAATAGGAGAGTTATGATTGCTACTGATGATGGGGGTTTAGTTTCTGATTCTGACCATAGTGATGGTGATAATAATGATATGAATGATATGCTTGATGATGTTGATGAGTGTGAAGAAGAAGTTGAGAATGCGTTGGTTGCTGAACGTGGTGATATGTTAGTTGCTAGGCGTGCTTTGAATATGCAAGTGAAAGAAGAAGGTCTAGAGCAACGAGATAACATATTTTATACTAGATGTTTAGTTGAGGGTAAAGTTTGTATGCTCATCATTGACAGTGGTAGTTGCACCAATGCTGCAAGTGAGACAATGGTGGAGAAGCTGAAATTGACTTGTTTAAAACATCCACATCCATATAGACTACAATGGTTTAATGATAGTGGAGAGGTGAAGGTTACTAAACAAGTGAAGATACCATTCTCTATAGGCTGGTATAAAGATGGAGTGTTGTGTGATGTAGTTCCTATGCAAGCTGGCCATATGTTGTTAGGAAGACCATGGCAATTTGATAGGAAGGCGCAGCATGATGGGTATTCAAATAGGTACACATTTACCTATGAAGGAAAGCTGGTTACTCTTGTACCATTATCACCGTTGGAGGTGTATGAAGATCATCGGAAGATGCATGAAAAAGCAAAGCAAGATTCGACCAAAAGGGGTGCTACTTTAAAAATTAAGGGAAGTGCGAGAGAACATGATAAGGAGAGTGAATGTGAGAAGAAATTGGGAAAGGAGGCCAGAAAAGAAAATAATCAAATAAATGGCCCATTGGTGAGAGAAAACCAAGGAAAGGTGAAACAAACTTTTTATGCGAAACCAAGAGAGCTTAAATTTGCAATATCTAACGAGCAGCCGTTATTGCTCATTAGATATAAAGAAACTTTGTTTACTAATGTTGATGTTTCACTTGACCATTTGCCTTCTAGTTTTGTGTCTATGTTGCAGGATTTTCAAGATGTGTTTCCAGAGGAGCTGCCTAGTGGTTTACCGCCATTAAGGGGAGTTGAACACCAAATCGACTTCATACCTGGTTCGACGATTCCAAATAGACCAGCATATCGAAGTAACCCAATGGAGACCAAGGAGATGCAACGACAAGTGGAGGAGCTGTTGGAGAAAGGCTTGATTAGAGAGAGCTTAAGCCCTTGTGCCGTTCCTGTTTTGCTGGTACCAAAGAAAGATGGCACGTGGAGGATGTGTGTCGATTGTAGGGCTGTAAATAAGATCACGGTGAAGTATCGACATCCCATTCCACGACTTGACGACATGTTGGACGAGTTACATGGTGCAAGGTATTTTACTAAAATTGATCTTATGAGTGGATATCATCAAATTCGTATGAAACCTGGGGATGAGTGGAAAACAGCTTTTAAAACAAAATATGGCCTATATGAGTGGTTAGTAATGCCTTTTGGGTTGTCTAATGCACCGAGTACATTTATGAGATTAATGAACCATGTTTTGAGAGCTTATTTGGGCAGATTTGTTGTTGTTTATTTTGATGACATTCTGATCTATAGTAAGACATTAGATGAGCATTTAGAGCATGTTAGGATAGTGTTGGAAGCTTTGAGAACAGAAAACTTATATGCCAAGCTTAAGAAATGCACATTTTGCATGGATAGGCTTGTTTTTCTTGGCTTTGTTGTGAGTGCACAGGGATTAGAAGTTGATGAAGAGAAAGTGAAAGCTATAAAGGAATGGCCTGTTCCTAAGAATGTGACTGAAGTGAGGAGCTTCCATGGGCTAGCAAGTTTCTATAGAAGATTCGTGAAGGATTTTTCTACCATTGCAGCACCACTCACTAGCATTATCAAAAAGGAGGTTGGATTTCAGTGGGGAGAAGAGCAGCAAAAGGCGTTTGAGAATTTGAAAGGGAAGTTGACATCTGCACCTGTCTTAGCTTTGCCTAATTTTGATTCAATTTTTGAGATTGAATGTGATGCTTCTGGTGTAGGTATTGGGGCTGTGCTGATGCAAGAGAAGAAGCCAATAGCATATTTTAGTGAAAAACTCAATGGTGCACAACTGAGTTATTCTACATATGACAAGGAGTTACATGCTTTGGTGAGGGCGTTGGACGTGTGGGAGCATTACTTGCTGCCAAAGGAGTTCGTGATTTATACTGACCATGAATCCCTCAAGCATTTGAAGGGCCAAGGTAAGTTGAACAAACGGCATGGTAAGTGGATCGAACGAATTGAGAGATTTCCATATGTGATTAAGTACAAGCAAGGTAAAGATAACGTTGTTGCTGATGCGTTGTCTAGGAGATATACATTACTTTCTGTTTTGAGTTCTAAGTTGCTTGGATTTGAGTATATTAAGAACTTGTATGTTGGTGATGTTGATTTTGGCAATGTTTATGTTGCATGTGAACAAGGAGCTTTTAATTCATTTTATAGGCATGAGGGATATTTATTTAAGGGAAATAAATTATGTGTGCCCAGATGTTCCATGCGTGAATTGCTTGTTTTGGAATCTCATTGTGGTGGTTTAATGGGGCATTTTGGTGTGTCTAAGACTTATGATATTCTGTTTGAGCATTTTTATTGGCCATCTATGCGTAAGGATGTTGGGAAGTTATGTTCTGCTTGTATTGCATGTAGACAGGCGAAATCTAAGTCTATGCCTCATGGTCTTTATATGCCATTGCCTGTACCTAGTTCTCCTTGGATTGATATTAGCATGGATTTTGTGCTTGGTTTGCCTAGAACTAAGAGAGGTAGAGATAGTATTTTTGTGGTGGTTGATAGGTTTAGTAAGATGGCACATTTCATTGCATGTCATAAAGCTGATGATGCGAAAGTTGTTGCTGATTTGTTCTTTCGCAATGTTGTGCGCTTACATGGAGTGCCTCGGACTATTGTGTCTGATAGGGATACAAAGTTCTTGTCCCATTTTTGGCGTGTTTTGTGGAGTAGACTAGGAACTAAGCTTTTATTCTCTACTACTTGTCATCCACAAACAGATGGGCAAACTGAAGTTGTGAATCGTACTCTTGGTACGTTATTGCGATCTATAGTGGGTAAGAATTTGGCTACTTGGGAAGATTGTTTACCTTTTATTGAATTTGCTTATAATCGTTCTATTCATTCTTCTACAGGTTATTCGCCATTTGAGCTAGTTTATGGCTTTAATCCACTAACTGTTCTTGATCTTTTGCCATTACCTTCTAATGAACTTGTAAGTTTAGATGGAGAGAAGAAAGCTGACTTGGTGAAAGCTTTGCATGAGAAAGCACGAGCTAACATGGAGAAAAAAAACAAGACGTATGCTGATATTGCGAATAGGGGTCGCAAGAAGATGGTGTTTGCTCCTGGAGAGTGGGTTTGGGTGCATTTTCGCAAGGAGAGGTTCCCACATCAAAGGAAGAATAAGCTGGATGCGCGTGGTGATGGTCCATTTCAAGTCTTGGAGAAGATCAATGACAATGCTTATAAGATTGACTTGCCTGGTGAGTATGGTGTTAGTGCCACTTTTAATGTTTCTGATTTGTCTCCTTATGACGATGCAGATTTGAGGACAAATCTTTTTAAAGAAGGGGAGAATGATGTGAACCAGCATGGGAAGCAAGGCAAGGATCCCTTGGAGCTACAACAAGGACCATTGACAAGGAATAAAGCAAGGAAGTACGGCGTTACTCTTGGATTGCATATTCAAGAATTTATTACAAGAGAGATGACTGAAATTGCTAGGGATAAGTGCGAGAAGGAACTTGAAGGTCATTCGAAGCTGATTACGTTGCTGGGTGTATGCATGGATGAAGCAGAAGCAAATTGAAGATTTGTAGCGCTCGCTACCATTATCAAAGTCGCGCTCGCGACATTCAGTTAGCCGAAGATACTTTTGTGTTTTGTGGAAGTTAATTTTGGAGCACATCATGGAGGAAGATAGTGGAGAATCAGCCCGAACCATAAGCAGGTTGTGGTTTCGTCCCTGAGGTTGTGGTTTCTGCTGGAACTATTGAGGCATACGAGAATGTGGTTGGTTTTTAAAGACTTGGCAGTTATTTTTGTTATTTTAGCTTGTTTCCCTGTTGGGATAGGAATTCTGACTTAGTATTTGTTTTCCTTTTCCAACTAGGTTTAGGTTTTTGCCTTACACTATAAATAAGGCCTTAAATTCTTATATCAGACACTTTCCTTGTTTTTTTGACAAATTTAATTCAGATTTGCTTTATGCAAATTTCGGCCTTCTTTGAGAGAGTGAGAGTTTGCTTCTTTCATTGATTGCATCACGAATCAGACCAACTTATCAATTTCGATTGTGGCGTTCTTCTGATCCGTTCTACAAAATCCTTCCGTTATTAGTGTTCTAGCTTCGCTAAGCTTAGGGTGCTATAGAGGGTGGTTTATCCACGTTCTTGGAATCTATATCAGAGGTGCGACGGGGTTTGAGGATTAAGTGCCATAGGGTTCCGCGTCACAGTACCTGGATCACTTTGTTATTGTCTTCATAGATGATATCTTGGTGTATTCCAGGAATGCAGAGGAGCATGCCCATCATCTGCGGTTGGTTTTGCAGACCTTGAGGGAACATGGCTTGTATGCCAAGTTCTCTAAGTGTGAGTTCTGGCTGAGGAGCATTTCGTTCTTGGGGCATGTAGTGTCAGAGAATGGGATAGAGGTGGACCCCAAGAAGACAGAAACTGTGGCTAACTGGCCTAGACCCACTTCAGTGACGGAGATCAGGAGTTTCTTGGGTTTGGCAGGTTACTACAGGAGGTTCGTTTAGGACTTCTCAAAAATAGCAGCTCCTCTGACCAGACTAACCAGGAAGAATCAGAAATTTCTGTGGACTGACCAGTGCGAAGAGAGTTTTGAAGAGCTTAAGAAGAGGTTGACTTCAGCACCAGTTTTAGCTCTGCCATCTAGTGATGAGGACTTTACAGTCTTTTGTGATGCGTCCCGTGTGGGACTGGGTTGTGTACTGATGCAGAATGAGAGGGTGATTGCTTATGCTTCTAGGCAGCTAAAGAAGCATGAGTTGAATTACCCCACACATGACCTTGAGATGGCAGCAGTAATCTTTGCACTCAAGATGTGGAGGCACTACCTCTATGGGGTAAAATGTGAGATCTTCACAGATCATAAAAGCCTGCAGTACATCCTGAGTCAAAGAGATTTGAACTTGAGACAGAGGAGATGGGTGGAGCTGCTGAGTGACTATGATTGCAAGATTCAGTATCATCCGGGTAAGGCGAATGTCGTGGCAGACGCCCTAAGCCGGAAGTCACTAGGCAGTCTATCCCACATCATGGCAGAGAGGAGACCAGTGGTGAAGGAGTTTTACAAGCTCATTGATGAAGGTCTACAGTTGGAGTTGTCTGGTACCGGTGCTTTAGTGGCCCAGATGAGAGTGACACCTGTGTTTCTAGAGCAAGTGGCTCAGAAACAGCATGAGGACCCAGAGTTAGTGAAGATTGCCAGGACTGTTCAGTCAAGCAAGGACAGTGAGTTCAGATTTGACAGTAAGGGGATCCTCCGCTATGGGAGTCGATTGTGTGTACCAGATGACATAGGGCTAAAAGGAGACATTATGAGGGAGGCTCATAATGCAAGATACAGCGTTCACCCCGGAGCCACCAAGATGTATCAAGACTTGAAGAAAGTTTATTGGTGGCCAGCAATGAAGAAAGAAGTGGCACAGTTTGTGTCAGCCTGCGAAGTGTGTCAGAGGGTGAAGCTGGAACATCAGAAGCCGGCTAGAATGCTTAACCCGCTACCTATTCCAGAGTGGAAATGGGAGAATATAGCTATGGACTTCGTAGTGGGGTTACCGGCAGTGTCCAACAGATTGGACTCCATATGGGTGATTGTGGACAGGCTCACCAAATCTGCTCACTTCATCGCTGTCAGGAGTGGCTACTCTGTGGACAAGTTGGCGCAGGTATATGTGGATGAGATCGTCAGGCTGCATGGGGTTCCTGTTTCGATAGTGTCGGATAGAGGGCCCCAGTTCACCTCCAGGTTTTGGTGGAGTCTGCAGAATGCCATGGGTACTAGATTGGATTTCAGTACTGCCTTCCACCCCCAGACGGACGGACAGTCCGAAAGGACCATCCAGACTATCGAGGATATGCTTAGAATGTGTGTGCTGGACTTTGGCGGTTCTTGGAGGCAGCATCTACCTTTGATGGAGTTTGCCTACAATAACAGCCATCATGCTAGCATCGGGATGGCTCCATATGAAGCTTTATATGGGAGGAAGTGCAGGTCACCTGTTTGCTGGGAGGAAGTTGGAGAAAAGGCCTTGGCAGGGCCTGAGCTAGTAGAGATCACCAGCAGGGTGGTACCCATAATCAGAGAGAGAATCAAGACTGCTGCAAGCAGACAGAAGAGTTATGCAGACATCCGCAGAAGACAGGTAGAGTTTCAGGAGGGGGATCTGGTATTGCTCAAGGTGTCTCCAATGAAAGGAGTGGTTCGCTTTGGGAAGAAAGGTAAACTAGCCCCACGATACATCGGACCCTTTGAAGTCTTGCAGAAGATTGGGAATGTGTCGTACAAGCTAGATTTGCCTACTTCAATGGAAAGAATCCATCCGGTTTTCCATGTTTCAATGTTGAGGAAATTTGTGTCAGATCCGGGCAAGGTTCTTAGTGAGCCTGATGTGGAGATCTAAGAGGATCTCACCTATGTTGAGCAGCCAGTGCGGATCATAGCCACCCAGATCAGAAAGCTGAGAAACAAGGAAATCCCGATGGTGAAAGTCCTATGGAACCACCACAATATTGAAGAGTGCACCTGGGAGACACGGGAGTCCATGCTCCAGCAATACCCTTATCTTTTCTGAGGTTAATTCCCTGTGAGTTTTATGTGCTTTGCATGCATGTTATGTGTATGCCATGCTATGTGCTAGTTGAGGAACATTCGGGGACGAATGTTCTTAAGGGGGGGAGAATGTAATACCCGGCTAGACTCCGGTATCGGAATTCCTACCGTCCGGTGGAATCTCGGATGTCGGAGACCTCTAGAAGGGTAAAACCATGTTTTCATGAAATGTTTTAATGTTTTTGATGATTTTAAGTAAAGAGGAAATGAGTTTTTGAATAGAAACAACCTTGGAGGAAAAGCTCAGGTTCGGCCGCCGAAACTCAAAGTTCGGCCGCCGAACATGCATGCTTTTCGGGTGAGCCTTAGGCCCCCGAAGGCATAAGTGAGGGGAGCCCAGGTTCGGCCGCCGAACCTCAAGTTCAGCCGCCGAACATGGCATGCATGCGGAGGCACATTCGGCCCCCGAACGTGGCCTGGACAGCCACTATAAAAGGGTCCCTTAGCCGAAAACGGGCGAGCTTTTTCCCCATTTTCGGCCAAGGTGAGCTCTTCGCTGTCCCTCACTAATCTTTGATGTTTTTCCTCTAGATCTTTCAAGTTTTTCATTTGTTTTAACTTTGTTTTGAAGATTTGAGCTTTTGAGCAAAGTTTTGGAGCTTGGAGGTTCAAGAACCCAATCTCTCCCACCTCCGAGTTTTAGGTCGTCTCTCTCTCGATCTTCAAGAGGTAAGAGCCGATCTTAAGCTCATTGTATGTTTTAAGTAAGTTTTATGAAGTTCATGGGGTAGAAAATGCATGAGTAAGCTTATGTTGAGTTTATGGGTTTTTGATGAGTTTTTGAGCAATGTGGCTTGTAATGTGTGTTTGATGTGTTGTAGTTGGGGTTTAAGATAGTTTGAGACCCCTAGGAGCTTGTATGCATGTTTTGGTTGAGCTAAATGCATGATGGTTTGAGTTTGGAGGCATTTGTGCATGTTTGAACCAAGTTTCTGCCCTTTGGGAGAAACCAGGTTCGGCAGCCGAAAGGACTTTCGGCCGCCGAACCCTCTTGTGGAGGCAGCATTCGGCCGCCGAAGCTTGCCCCCAAAAGAGGACTTTCGCCTCTGTCTGGGAGTTTCGGCCGCCGAAAGTGCCGCCGAACATGCATGAGTTTCGTCTCTGTCTGGGAGTTTCGGCCGCCGAAGGTGCCGCCGAACCTGCCTGACTTTCGGCTCTGGAGGGACTTTCGGCCGCCGAACTTGCCGCCGAAAGTGCCCTGTCCAGGCCTCCTTTGCATGTCCTTCTATGGTTGTTTCATGATGTTTTAGGGGGTTTTTGGGGGATGTTTTTAGAGTTATGTTCTAGTTGTTTGGTCCCTCATTTGAGTCCACCTGTGTAGGTTCGGACACGAGGAACCGAGGACCCCAGCAGTGAGTCAGTTGCTTCAGTCAGTGTCAGAGCTTGCCAGAGGTGAGTGGAATAACTCTTATGCTTTTAATTAAATAAATCAGTTTTGAGCATGTTCATGCATCACGGATGCCATGTGATATTTTAGGTTGTTTGCATTAGAAATCACGAATATGTTGCATTGCATAATATGTTGTTGATGTGGATGAATGTTGAATGATCCATTAGCCCTCATATGTTATGACATGATGATATGATATGGAAGTCCAGATGTGGCCTGCACTACGCCCCTGGCACTATGTAAGAGAAAGACCGGACGTGGCCTGCACTACGCCCCCGGCACCATGGATTATGTATGTTATGTTATGTATAAGAGAAAGACCAGGTGTGGCCTGCACTACGCCCCTGGCATGATTGGAATATGTAGAGGGCTAAATGGTGACAAGTTCATCCTTGATATGATTAGTTGTGATGTGATGCATTCCATGATAGCATGTGTTTTAAATGCTTTATGATTCTGCTCACTGGGCTCTAGTAGCTCTCCCCTCTCCCAAATTCCCCAGGTTTGCAGGTACGGGTTAGACAGAGAAGTCAAGAAGAGTAATGAAGTCTTATGTATGTAATAGTTAGAATGTGGACATGACAGATTGCTTAATGATATATAGATATGTAATGTAACGATATTAAGGTTAGAAGTGTGCTTGACCATAGTATATTGTAATCCCTTTTTGATACATGATCTTAATGTTTATTGATGACTATGTTTAGCCAACTCAACACTTGTTATGCCACCCATTGGGGGCATTGATGAGATCCCACAGAGGGGTCAAATTTATGATTATGGCTATGTTCAGTGCATGCACAGGTTGAGTTTGGTGTATGATAGAATGTATGAAAGAAAAGTTTTAAATTTTTTTTGTATGATTGTTGATCATGTATGGGATTAAACAGGTTTACAGGTTATATGTCAGGCTTGCTACGGGTCCCGGCGGCCTTAAGCCGATCTGGATCCTAGCGCCGGTAGCGGTCCGATTTTCGGGTCATTACACATGATACTTGTAAATAATTTCAGGAAAGTTGTTGAATATGCAAAAGGCACGTCACATATGTTATGAATAAAATCTTATGTTAAGTCCCCCGGAGTCTTGAAGCCCCAAGAATTATCCTAAAATATTAATTTATGTTCACTAGGTCACTGATTCAAAGTGAGATCTATAAAGATATCACTCTCAAATCCACCAGATATCATTGGACTAGGAGTGAATACTCGGTTATTTGCCATTCTAGAAAATTTGCATAGGCAAGATTGATAGCTTTACCTGTGTAAGGCCACAAGGCTCAAAGATAGATGGGATGACAGAACATGTCAGATGCTGCATAAATGGAATGAGAAAGAGGTTAATCATCTTCAATATCAGCCGAATGTGCTCATGATTCTGAAAGTGATTTGCGATACCTCAAATTCCCTCTACAAAAGAAATGAACAAGTAAACTAAAAGTATCTGTCGAGAGGAGTAAGCTTGGAACTGACAGAGGAGTAGGAAAAGAATAGTTTAGTAAATGAAAACCAGTGCTCATGTCCAAAGGTGTGCATTAACAAAATCACATGTAGATTTCATAAATTCAACTATCTGCATATGTATTTGTTTGTCCACATAGCAAGCATGTTACTTCCATTACGCATAGTGATCAAGACTTTTTATTCTTTTTGCAAAATACTATCTTAGATTCTCCAAGTAAGGCAGTCAATTGAGATGTTTTTTCTGTTTTCCAGTTAAGCATCTAAAAGCACCTTGAAATAGTGTTTGGATGCTTTAGGAGGAAGCAACCATGGGAATGCATTCTCCAAATGCATATGTTCGCGTGCGCGCTTGTGTGTGTTTGTTCTCAAAATCTTGTAGACAACATTATATGCAAAATACAAAGCATTGCATATTTTTCAGTAGCATAAAGAGAAATACATGTGCAACTGGGCTTGAGCCAAGTAGTAGAAATTGTCCTCCCAACTCTAGGGTACGGTATATTGCATGTCTAATAAGGTGTACACCTTTCTGTGGCACCATTCTTGTTATGCAGCCCACGTATTCAATAAAATATGAAAGACTTCTAGGATTGGATGCACATTCACAAAGAAAATAACAAATATTCAAGAAAACTCCAAACAGAGAATCAAATGACCCATTCATATAGAAGCAAATTTTAAATTAGTCATGGCAATGAATTATGTCTGGTTTTTTGCCAGCTTGAAGAAGCAATTCAAGTGCAGCACGGCTGAAAAATGAAAAATGATAGAAATCATCATGTTCTCCGTAAAACTGCCCTCTCCAAAAGAACTTGTCAGGGTGTTGAGGCTCAATAAAGTAAACAGGAAGACCTGCGTGATTGAAACTCACAATCAAGATGAATAGCTTAAATAAATTGTGGAAAAAAAATTTAGCCTGCCCTTAAATTGCCAATACCATCATATTGCATGCAGTCATATTTTGGCAGAATAATTTCCACAAGGTGTCCTCTCTTTTTGAGTGCTTTTCCAAGACCGGTCACAACATCTCCCAAGCCACCAACCTTTTAGCAAAAAATAATTCATAATTAATATTAGTGACAAAAATATGACAAGGAGAACACAACAAGAGAAAAAAAAGGGGAAGCAAATGAAATTAACTTTCCATGAACTCTACCAATATTCAGAATTATGCAAGCAGAACAACCATCTGAGATGAAATTTTGCAAATTTTAAATAATTTCTATATATTTAATTAATCAAATTTAACATCCTATAGTTGGTTCTCATGTTAAATACTTGCGTGGAAGATTGTAACCCTTCACTATTTTCCTTCTTATTCATAGTCATCGATTTATATATTGCTGCAGAAAAAAAATCATTTCACAAGAGATCAAAGCCATATTAGCAAGTAGGAATTTGAATGAAAACAGGGGGGGGGAGGAGAATGGCATATTTATTGCAAACCTTAGTGAAACCAGGGCTTGCAATCACCGCACAACGAATGACACTGAAATCAATATACTTTAGGAAAGCCTACACATGGATAAAATCTATCAGAACTGGTGAAGAAGTGCTTCAGGTATTTAATTTGCCTGAAACATATTGTGAATTCAGAAGCAGGGTAGAGGCATACTAACATAAAATACACAATAAAAAAAATATTCGAGAAAATAAGATATGAAGTAGAGTGGAAGTCATTCCTTATAGGCTTTGTTGCTTCATGTTTATGTGATTATTTATTTTTAAACAACTGAACCAAAAAAATCAAAGAATTACCTTACCTTTTACCGACAAGTAAGATGTGTGCAAGTCCTTCTTGCATCACAGCAAGATCAGCACTTGCACCGGGATCTAAAATTGTAGGGAGAGAAACATCAGTTACAAAGTAATTAAATTAGTCTATGCATATTTAACTTCATCAATTAGACTACTTGAGCAATTCAAAGCACCAAACCTATAAAACCCTGAAGGACCAACTTCAGTAGATGGAACACAAACAGCTAGCATCAGCAACAAAGGAATAACTGCCAGGCAGGTAATGCTCAAGAGTGCAAAAACTAAGTTAAGGGACAACACCCAGCCTAAAGAAACTAAGTTTTAGGCCATCAAGGTCCAACAGGTTAGGAATTCTAGATGTAGCATGCATTTCCATGCACCGTACAGTAATGTCCTTTTAGTGAGACACTGATTATGAACAGAAGAGCTAATTTTCCAGATTCTCCTCTGGGCAATATTTATTGCCAGTAGCTTTAACATCTCTAGTAAACCAGAGCATTTTATAGGAGAACAACCACACTTAGTTTTCATTAGTTAGGATCCTCAATTGCTCACTTGCATTATGGCATTATAATTGCTCAGTAGTAAACTATGATGTGTGAGTGAGCACCGACAGGGCTTAACTTTTCTATAAGAATAGTCAATTGCATGATGCATTTGACACTTCAATGAAGTCAAGGTGGACATAATGCTATTAAATGAGTGATTCTTACTATTCCAACTCAAAAAAAAAGGAAAATTGAAACAAAGAGCACCATGTGCACCAATAGTAATTTGTTAATAGCCGGTATCAACGCCTAACTACAAGCAGCTTGAGCATAATAGATGTAAACCACATGGTTGGGATTCTGAAAAATCAACAGTGTGGAACTTCTAAATAAATTATTCCCACATGGATATGCATTCAAGTAACAGAAATAGCTAGCCACAGTAAACTCGGAAGAGTCGAGTACGATTGTTTTGAGATTAGGAATTGTAAGAGCAGCATTCAACGTGACGAACACAATTACAGGTTTAAAAGAGGTAACGACACTAAGAGAGAATATATAAAAATAAAGGATCGAAAGGTGAATTGAGTTAGGAGAAAGCACGAAGGCAATATCTCCTTTTATGAGGCCAAAATGGTGGTGAAGCGAGAAGGCCAATTTTTTGTGCGAAGGACGAAGTCGGTGACCTGCCATCCAGCTCGTGTAAACCGCATGACTTTGGGCCACCATGCATCTGAAATTTCGATGAGCCAAAACCACTCCCTTAACTCGACTAGTAGTCTGTAATACCCGGCTAGAGTCCGGCATCGGAATTCTACTTTTCGATGGAGTTTCAGATGTCAGAAGTCTCTAGAAGGGTTAGACTGATGTTTTTCTAACATGTTTTGGTATGTTTCATAGTTTTAAAGCATAAGAAAATGAGTTTTTGAGTGAAATGAACCAAGGCAGAAAAGCCAGGTTCGGCCGCCGAAGTTGAGGTTCGGCCGCCGAACATGCATGGCTTTCGGTTTCACGATAGGCCGCCGAAGGTGATCTGGCCAGCCACCTATAAATGGCCCTCAGTCGGTTGAAAGGATAAACATCACCGTTTTCTTTCACGTTCTGAGGTGAGACCCTGTCCTTTGTGAGTATTCTTTCATGTTTTCATTAAATCTTGCAAAGATTTGAGTAGTTTTATGGTATTTGAAGGTTTTAAGCTAAAAACTCAAAGTTGTGAAGTTTGGAGAGTTTGAAGGAGAGTTGCTCCAAAACTTCACGTTAGGATCGTTCATCTTCTTGGTTTCAAGAGGTAAGTGAAGATCCTGAGCTTGTTTTTATATTTTCTGAAGGTTTTATGTGGTTTTGGGGGAGAGTTGCATGAATAGGGTTATTTGTGAGGTTTTGATGATTTTGTGAGTAAAGCTTGTGTCTGTGTTGTTTTTGTTGTGTGTTTGGGGTTTTAAGGTAGTTTCTGACCCCTTTGAGCATGTACTTGGGTATGTGCAAGTTGAGGAATTGAGGTGGTTGAGATTGAGAGGGTTTTGGTGCTTTTGGCGAGAGGCAGAGCAAGTTTCTGCCTTGCGGATGAACTCAGGTTCGGCCGCTGAAGGTACATTCGGCCGCCGAACCCATGAGAAGGTGGCTTCGGCTGCCCAAGCTTGCCCCCGAGCTTTTGGACTTTCGGCTTTGGAGGGAAGTTCGGCCGCCGAAGGTGCCGCTGAAGGTTAGAGACTTTCGTCTCTGGAGTGCCTTTCAGCCTCCGAAACTTGCCCCCGAAAGGGTTCGGCTGCCGAAAGTAGAGATTCGGCCGCCGAAGGTGCATGAGTTTCGTCTCTGGAGAGGACTTTCGGCCGCCGAACCTACCGCCGAAAGTGTTCTGTCCAACTTTCCTTTGCATGCTTTGCATGGATGTTAGAGTGAGTTTAAGGGGATTCTTGGGGAGTTTCATAGAGTTGTTCATAAGCTAGTTTGGTCCCTCATTTGAGTTTATCTGTGCTTACACAGACCAGAGGAACCAGAGAGAGCAGCAGTGAGTTCTGCTCCAGAGTTTTTAGAGCCTGTAGAGTCAGTTCAGATAGCCAGAGGTGAGTGCAACTAAACTTAATGCTTTTAATTAAGAACTACAATGCGTTTAGCATAGTACATGCATCATGAGTATACAGTAGGTTGTTTGCATTAGAATCCATGAATATGCTGCATTGCATAGTTATTTGTTGATGTGAGTGAATGCTGAATGATCCAATAGTCTCTGAGAGAAGTCCAGGAGCCTTTGACTACGCCCTGGCAGGTATAGAGAAGTCCAGGAGCCTTTGACTACGCCCTGGCAGGTATAGAGAAGTCCAGGAGCCTTTGACTACGCCCTGGCAGGTATAGCAAAATCCAGGAGCCTTTGACTACGCCCTGGCAATGGTAAGTACAGAGGTGTTATATACACATATACATATATGACAGAAAGACCAGGTGCTCGATTCTACGCCCTGGCACAGAGTTGCCGGGACTATGTGGTGACAGGTTTACCCTTGATGTGGATTGTCTGTGATATGGTGCATTCCATGAGATCATATTTCACTGAGATGTTTTACTATTCTACTCACTGGGCTATAGAGCTCATCCCACTCCCTTAACCCCAGTTTTGCAGGTTCAGTGTACAGTGTACAGGGACAGTCCAGCAGAGTACAGAAAGAGTAAAGAGATTTGTAATAGCTTAGAGTGGACATGTAATATTAAAGAGATGCAATAGTGGTGTATAAAGTTAGAAATGTGCTTGACTTAGTGATGTTTGTTATGTACATGATCTGTTGATGTATATATGCTTTACTGTATGTGAAAAACCAGGCTTAACAGGTATGAGTTAACCCATCTAGAGCAAGCTCTAGTCAGGGGTACAGGGTACAGAGTACAGAGTACAGAGTACAGAGTACAGAGTACAGAGTACAGAGTACAGAGATAGTGCATGCACAGGTTAAGCCTTGGTTCAGAAAAGAGGTTTTATTTTCACAGAAACTGTATGATCATGTATGAGTTTTACAGGTACACAGAGAGTATAGCAGGCTTGCTACGGGTTCTGGCGGCCTTAAGCCGACCTGAATCCTAGCGCCGGTGATGGTCCATTTTGGGGTCGTTACAGATTGGTATCAGAGCCCTAGGTTCACATGATCGGACCTATAGAGAAAGTGTCGGGCTCATAGAAGTTAGAAGTGGTTAGGCACAATAGGAAATCATGTCCACTAGGATAGGGTGTTGAGTCCTATCTATTTCATGCTATGACATGCAATGAATTTGCATGTGCCTTATTGATATGTGCTGTTCATGTGCTTAAGTGCTATATTCTGTGTTGTTTTCCAGAGCGTAAAGATGAGAGGAACTCGTCGATCAGCTCGATTGACTGGAGTCCCACCAGATAGTGAGAGACCAGCTGCTCGTCCTCCTGCATTGTCGAGGGCACAGTCTCAGAGATCTAGTAGGGAAGGTACGTCAATAGACCCTAGAAGGTCTGTGGACGAGAGTAGAAGGGGAACAGCTAGGGGAGGAAGATCAGAGGAAAGGAGGGAGGCTATGGAGATTGATCAGTCTAGAGATGATAGTATGGGTGTAGGCAGATTTGAGGAAGGTATGGGAGAGTCGTAGGGTGGCGCTCAGGCCTCAGGTTTTGGCTATCCAGCCTTTCCGCAGGACCCAGAGTATCCGATGGGAGGTATGTCGGAGTACTCTAGTTTTGTCCCATATCCTCCTTACATGCCATATATGCCTTATCCTCATTATTACCCACCATATCCTATGTATCCACCTTCCCCTACCCATCCAAGTGCAGCACACCCAGAGCTAAATGACCCAGTACCACCACCAGAACCAGTAGCCCCTGGTGTTGACAGACATCAACCTAGCTCATCTGGAGGTAAGGTACAAATGACGGAGTACTTGAAATTGGATGCTCCTAAATATAACACGGGAGATGATCCATTTGAATACCTCAAATCAGTTAGGATGATAACCAGTGAGTTGGGCACTGATGATAGTAGAGCCATTGAGATGGCAGGGTTTACACTTAAATGCAAGAAAGCCAGAGAATGGTTCAAGAATTATGTGGAACCCAGGATGAACAGCATGTCGTGGGGAGAGTTCGCCAATGAGTTTGCAGGGTGGGCTTTTCCTGATAGCTCTAGGGAGATGAAAGTAATTGAATTTGAACAGTTAAGACAGACAGACGAAATGAGTGTTGATGAATTCACAGATAAGTTCCTGGATTTGCTTCAGTATGTGGGTCAAGCCTATGATACTGATCAGAAGAAGGCAAGGAGATATACTATGAGACTGCATCCCAGGTATTCTTCCTTGATTCTTCCAGCAGAAAAGGAGAGTTTCCACACTATAGTGGACGCAGCCAGGAAAATGGAAGCTAGTGCCAATATTCAGAAACAGTCAAAGGCACAGGCTTCAGGTTCTAAGGCCCCCAGTTCAGGCAGCAAGAAATGGGATAGAGCAAAAGGAACAAAGAGTAAGTTCTGGAATAAAGTCAAGTCAGGTCTGGGAATAGGTAGCAGCTCAAGCTCTGGCACAGCTCCAGTATGCAGAAGATGTGGAAGACCACATGGAGGAGCTTGTCGGTTGGGACTACAGCTTGTTTTAGATGTGGACAGGAAGGGCATATTGCTCGGGATTGTCCTCAGGTGACTTTTGCACCATCCCAGCAGATGAGTTCAGGCAGTGTGGTACAGCCAGTTGTACAGCCAGCAGCTCCAGTCATGCCTCAGAGTAGTGACAGAGGTAGAGGGAGAGGGGCAGCCTCTACTTCAGCAGCAGGTTCCCGAGGTGGAAATCCGGTAGCCCCAGCACGGATTTTCACTGTGACACAGGAGGAGGCTAACACGTCGAACACAGTGGTGTCAGGTAATCTCATCATTGGGTGTTCCGATGTGTATGCTTTGATGGACCCCGGTGCTTCTCATTCCTTTATTGCTTCGAGAGCCATGGAGAGGTTGGGTTTGATCAGTTCTGAGTTAGAGTATCCTCTCTAGGTCAGTGGACCTAAATGTGATCCATCAGTGGCAGTGTCAGTCTGTCGTTTCAGTCCAGTGTTCATAGAGGGTAGATGCCTTCTAGCTGACCTTGTGGTTCTAGACTTGACAGATTTTAATGTCATTCTTGGGATGGATTGGCTATCTGCATATAGTGCTACTTTGGACTGTAGAGAGAAGATAGTTAGGCTCAGAGACCAGGATGGGTCAGAGTGTGTCTTCAGAGGAGACAGGAGAGGTACACCCAGAGGTTTGATTTCAGCCCTTCAGGCTCGTCGTTTGCTTAGGAGGGGTTGTCAGGGGTTTCTAGCTCATGTGAGAGAGCTAGATAGTCAGGTTAGGGAACCAGCCACAGTACCAGTAGTCCGAGAGTTTCTCGATGTTTTCCCAGACGAACTTCCAGGACTAGCACCTGGTAGGGAGATAGAGTTTGAAATAGAATTGCTGCCTGATACCAGACCTATCTCTATTCCTCCCTACAGGATGGCACCAGCAGAGTTAAAAGAGTTAAAAAAAACAGTTGCAGGAATTAGTAGATAAGGGTTTCATCCGCCCTAGTACCTCACCTTGGGGTGCTCTAGTGCTCTTTGTCCGAAAGAAGGATGGATCCCTCAGACTTTGTATCGACTACAGACAGTTGAACAAGGTCACTACCAAGAATAGGTATCCTCTACCTAGGATTGATGATCTATTTGACCAGCTAGCTGGAGCAGGTTGTTTTTCTAAAATAGATCTGAGATCCGGATATCATCAGTTGAGAGTCAGAGAGACAGATGTGTCAAAGACAGCTTTCAGAACGAGATATGGGCATTATGAGTTCTTAGTGATGCCGTTCAGGTTGACTAACGCCCCTGCAGCATTTATGGATCTCATGAACAGAGTTTTCAGTGAGTTTCTGGATCACTTTGTCATTGTTTTCATCGATGATATACTAGTGTATTCCAGAGATGCAGAGGAGCATGCCCAGCATCTGAGGATAGTTCTGCAGACACTGAGAGAGCATGGTTTGTATGCCAAGTTCTCGAAGTGTGAGTTTTGGTTGAGGAGCATGTCCTTCTTGGGACATGTAGTATCAGCAGAGGGTATTGAGGTAGATCCCAAGAAGATAGAGGCTGTAGCTAACTGGCCCAGACCCACGACAGTGACTGAGATTAAAAGCTTTCTGGGACTGGCAGGTTACTACCGGAGGTTCGTTCCGAACTTCTCAAAGATAGCGGCTCCTATGACCAAATTGACTCAGAAGAACCAGAAGTTTGTCTGGTCAGACCAGTGTGAAGAGAGCTTTGAGGAGCTCAAGAGGATATTGACAACAGCACCAGTGTTAGCTCTGCCTGTTAGTAATGAGGATTTCACAATGTTCTGTGATGCATCTCGAGTGGGATTGGGTTGTGTTTTGATGCAGAATGATAGGGTGATAGCTTATGCTTCTAGACAGTTGAAGAAGCACGAGTTGAATTACCCCACCCATGACCTAGAGATGGCAGCAGTTATTTTTGCACTCAAGATGTGGCGGCATTACCTCTACGGGGTTAAATGCGAGATCTTCACCGATCATAAGAGTTTACAGTACATCTTGAGTCAGAGAGAGCTGAATTTGAGGCAGAGAAGATGGGTAGAATTGCTCAGTGATTATGATTGTAAGATTCAGTATCATCCGGGTAAGGCGAATGTTGTGGCAGACGCCCTAAGCCGGAAGTCACTAGGTAGTTTATCCCATATAGCAGCAGAGCGAAGACCAGTTGTGATGGAGCTTTACAAGCTCTTCGACGAGGGGTTACAGCTAGAGTTGTCTGGTACAGGTGCGTTGATAGCACAGATGAGAGTGACACCTGTGTTTCTGGAGCAGATAGCTCAGAAACAGTACGAGGACCCAGAGTTGATGAAAATTGCCAGGACTGTTCAGTCAGGCAACAGTGCAGAGTTCAGATTTGACAGCAAAGGGATCCTCCGTTATGGGAGTCGACTTTGTGTACCAGATAGGAGCAGTGTGAAGGAAGACATTATGAGGGAAGCTCATAATGCGAGATATAGTGTTCACCCAGGAGCCACCAAGATGTACCAAGATCTGAAAAGGGTCTATTGGTGGCCAGCCATGAAGAAAGAAGTGGCGCAGTTTGTGACAGCCTGTGAGGTTTGTCAGAGGGTGAAACTAGAGCATCAGAAACCAGCCGGAATGCTTAACCCATTGCTGATTCCAGAATGGAAATGGGAGAACATAGCTATGGATTTTGTAGTGGGTTTACCAGCGACGGCCAACAGGATAGACTCTATATGGGTGATTGTGGACAGACTCACGAAATCTGCTCATTTTCTTCCAGTTCGGAGTAACTATGCTGTGGATAAGTTAGCACAGGTGTATCTGGATGAGATAGTGAGATTACATGGAGTTCCAGTGTCTATAGTTTCAGACAGAGGACCTCAGTTTACCTCCAGATTTTGGCGAAGTCTGCAGAGTGCGATGGGCACGAGATTGGATTTTAGCACTGCTTTCCATCCACAGACTGATGGACAGTCAGAAAGGACCATCCAGACCATAGAAGATATGCTTCGACTGTGTGTGTTAGACTTTGGCGGTTCTTGGCGGCAGCATCTACCTTTGGTGGAGTTTGCCTACAATAACAGCCATCATGCTAGCATAGGGATAGCTCCTTATGAAGCTTTGTATGGGAGGAAGTGCAGATCCCCTGTTTGCTGGGAAGAGGTAGGAGAGAAGGCTCTTGCAGGGCCAGAGTTAGTAGAGCTTACCAGTAGAGTGGTGCCCATGATCAGAGAAAGAATCAGAACAGCTCAGAGCAGACAGAAAAGTTATGCAGACGTTCGCAGAAAGCAGTTAGAGTTCCAGGAAGGTAATTGGGTATTGCTAAAAGTGTCTCCAATGAAAGGAGTGGTTCGGTTTGGAAAGAAGGGTAAATTAGCCCCACGATACATTGGACCCTTTGAGATTTTGCAGAGGATCGGGAATGTATCGTATAAGCTGGATTTACCTGCTTCTATGGAGAGAATTCACCCGGTATTTCATGTTTCTATGCTACGGCAGTTTGTGTCAGATCCGAATCAGGTTCTGAGTGAGCCTGAGGTGGAGATTCTTACAGATCTCACCTATATAGAGTAGCCAGTGTGGATTCTGGACACACAGATCAGACAGCTAAGGAACAAAGAAATCCCAATGGTGAAAGTTCTGTGGAACCACCATAATCTCGAAGAATGCACCTGGGAGACGCGAGAGTCGATGCTCCAGCAGTATCCATATTTGTTTTGAGGTTAGTTTCCTCCTTTTTATGTGTTCATTGTTTGTTTTAGGCACATTCGAGGACGAATGTTCTTAGGGGCGGAGAATGTAATACCCGGCTAGAGTCCGGCATCGGAATTCTACTTTTCGATGGAGTTTCGGATGTCAGAAGTCTCTAGAAGGGTTAGACTGATGTTTTTCTAACATGTTTTGGTATGTTTCATAGTTTTAAAGCATAAGGAAATGAGTTTTTGAGTGAAATGAACCAAGGCAGAAAAGCCAGGTTCAGCCGCCGAAGTTGAGGTTCGGCCGCCGAACATGCATGGCTTTCGGTTTCACGATAGGCCGCCGAAGGTGGTCTGGCCAGCCACCTATAAATGGCCCTCAGTCGGTTGAAAGGATAAACATCACCGTTTTCTTTCACGTTCTGAGGTGAGACCCTGTCCTTTGTGAGTATTCTTTCATGTTTTCATTAAATCTTGCAAAGATTTGAGTAGTTTTTATGGTATTTGAAGGTTTTAAGCTAAAAACTCAAAGTTGTGAAGTTTGGAGAGTTTGAAGGAGAGTTGCTCCAAAACTCCACGTTAGGATCGTTCATCTTCTTGGTTTCAAGAGGTAAGTGAAGATCCTGAGCTTGTTTTTATGTTTTCTAAAGGTTTTATGTGGTTTTGGGGGAGAGTTGCATGAATAGGGTTATTTGTGAGGTTTTGATGATTTTGTGAGTAAAGCTTGTGTCTGTGTTGTTTTTGTTGTGTGTTTGGGGTTTTAAGGTAGTTTCTGACCACTTTGAGCATGTACTTGGGTATGTGCAAGTTGAGGAATTGAGTTGGTTGAGATTGAGAGGGTTTTGGTGCTTTTGGCGAGAGGCAGAGCAAGTTTCTGCCTTGCGGATGAACTTAGGTTCGGCCGCCGAAGGTACATTCAGCCGCCGAACCCATGAGGAGGTGGCTTCGGCTGCCCAAGCTTGCCCCCGAGCTTTTGGACTTTCAGCTCTGGAGGGAAGTTCGGCCGTCGAAGGTGCCGCCGAAGGTTAGAGACTTTCGTCTCTGGAGTGCCTTTCAGCCTCCGAAACTTGCCCCCGAAAGGGTTCGGCTGCCGAAAGTAGAGATTCGGCCGCCGAAGGTGCATGAGTTTCGTCTCTGGAGAGGACTTTCGGCCGCCGAACCTGCCGCCGAAAGTGTTCTGTCCAACTTTCCTTTGCATGCTTTGCATGGATGTTAGAGTGAGTTTAAGGGGATTCTTGGGGAGTTTCATAGAGTTGTTCATAAGCTAGTTTGGTCCCTCATTTGAGTTTATCTGTGCTTACACAGACCAGAGGAACCAGAGAGAGCAGCAGTGAGTTCTGCTCCAGAGTTTTCAGAGCCTGCAGAGTCAATTCAGATAGCCAGAGGTGAGTGGAACTAAACTTAATGCTTTTAATTAAGAACTACAATGCGTTTAGCATAGTACATGCATCATGAGTATACAGTAGGTTGTTTGCATTAGAATCCACGAATATGCTGCATTGCATAGTTATTTGTTGATGTGGGTGAATGCTGAATGATCCAATAGTCTCTGAGAGAAGTCCAGGAGCCTTTGACTACGCCCTGGCAGGTATAGAGAAGTCCAGGAGCCTTTGACTACGCCCTGGCAGGTATAGCAAAGTCCAGGAGCCTTTGACTACGCCCTGGCAATGGTAAGTACAGAGGTGTTATATACACATATACATATATGACAGAAAGACCAGGTGCTCGATTCTACGCCCTGGCATAGAGTTGACGGGACTATGTGGTGACAGGTTTACCCTTGATGTGGATTGTCTGTGATATGGTGCATTCCATGAGATCATATTTCACTGAGATGTTTTACTATTCTACTCACTGGGCTATAGAGCTCATCCCACTCCCTTAACCCCAGTTTTGCAGGTTCAGTGTACAGTGTACAGGGACAGTCCAGCAGAGTACATAAAGAGTAAAGAGATTTGTAATAGCTTAGAGTGGACATGTAATATTAAAGAGATGTAATAGTGGTGTATAAAGTTAGAAATGTGCTTGACTTAGTGATGTTTGTTATGTACATGATCTGTAGATGTATATATGCTTTACTGTATGTGAAAAACCAGGCTTAACAGGTATGAGTTAACCCATCTAGAGCAAGCTCTAGTCAGGGGTACAGGGTACAGAGTACAGAGTACAGAGATAGTGCATGCACAGGTTAAGCCTTGGTTCAGAAAAGAGGTTTTATTTTCACAGAAACTGTATGATCATGTATGAGTTTTACAGGTACACAGAGAGTATAGCAGGGTTGCTACGGGTTCTGGCGGCCTTAAGCCGACCTGAATCCTAGCGCTGGTGACGGTCCATTTTGGGGTCGTTACATAGTCCGTGAGGATAGAGAATTGTCCCAGGGTCCAATTGGTAAACCTTCACTCCCTCCATTTCTCCACAGTGAGCTAGACTCATCATCAGCGATTCAAACTCGGGAGAGTCGAGTACGATTGTTTTGAGATTAGGAATTGTATGAGCAGCATTCGACGTGACGAACACAAGTACAGGTTTCGACAGCTGAATTTGGTCGAGAATCTCAAGTTTAAAGATAATTGATTTTTTATGAGAGGTAACGACACCGAGAGAGAATATATAGAAATAAAGGACTGAAAGGTGAATAGAGCTAGGAGAAAGCACGAAGGCAATATCTCCTTTTCTGAGGCCAAAATGGTGGTGAAGCGAGAAGGCTAACTTTTTGTGCGAAGGACGAAGTGGGAAAAATAAATTCGGCAGCGAGCGACGGCGTCGATGAGAGCATTTTAGGTTTTTCTACACCATTTAAGAATTTTATCTTAACTAACCAACGATTAATATCTCGCCTTGGTTATCCAAGGTGTAGCGTAGAGTGCAGCATCAACTAATATAAAAAAACAATATGGCCTGCTACCGACAGATGCTCCCCCACTTTCAATTCAAAATTGGAAAGAATAGCCAAATATTTTTAAATCCTAATTTATTGTGCCAAGAAATAAAATTTTGGATTTTTATGCCATTATTCTTTATTTTTTCAAGCAATAATTTCATTTAGTCTACTAGTGAATGAGGATTTGGGATAGGGGCGACACTTCGTCTATGCCTCATAACTGAACTACGACACTGCCTTTCAAATGTCAACTTACGTTCTATATCTAGACTGCGACACTGCCTTTCAATTGCCGTTTTATATCACAAATTGCACCAATTCGCATGCCAATTTTTGTTCCTTTAACAAGCTTTCCAAGTTATTCAGTTTAGGTACTTATGTATGCTTCTATCCTAAGTTATAGTCAAGTTTTGGCAATATTAAGGGTCTAATTCACTCATGGTCTCTTTATGAAAATTGTTCTCCTATATCTTTGCTAATTCAGTGATTTCTTTTGTGGCTTTATTTTTATCTATAATCTTATAAATATAATTATTTGTATGTTAATTATTTTAGTCATATTAAACTTATTAAATTTCCAATAAGTAATTTATTCAACATGAAAATCTGTTAACATGGCTTGAATTTACATCGCTACTATTTGCTAATTAAAGTCTTAACATATGTTATATTTCGACCGCACCCGAAGGCTGCCTACGTACCTCCAATAGAGGATCAGGTCCACGTAGCTCTTAACAATAGATAATAACATAAAGTTTATACTAACATAATTTATTCTTGCTAATAATCAACCACAATATCATACTATGCTATACAAAAATAATCTTATTCATTTATTCAACAATCTATTGGAGGAATAAGGGTTATATCTAGAATCCAGTAAATAACTAAGGAAATATAAATAATTATATTTTCATATTTTCATAGCTATACTTTGCACAATCTTATTAAGAAACTAAATACCAATATTCAAAACATATATATATATATATATATATATATATATATATATATATATACACATATTTATATATAAACAGATATAAATATAACCTATCAATAATAATTACTTGTACCGATTAAAGTGTTTAAAATCAAACTATATCACCAATATGGATAAAAACTAAACTTCCAATAAACAACAATATTATCTCAAATAATATCAATTCCGCCAAAATAATTTATCTCATCTTATCAAATATAATAATGCTTCTAAAAAGGGAAAAAGAATAAACTATTGCAGTGATTAATTCGGTTTTCCAACATAGACCTTCAATATAATCTTAAAGGCAACTCATCCACTTCCAAGTGATGAATCGAAATATTTTTCAAAAAGTACATTACGAATTCCTACACTATTTATGTCATGTTCTTAAAAGTTTGATAGACTCTACAATCTTCCTTATTTTTTTCCTAGCTAGAGTAACTAATATGTCATTAATGAGATAAATTAACCCCTTAATCACACCTACCATCTCATAACTATCACTTATTTTATGTGCGTATTCTCCTTGTATCTTCAATCTCCTCTTACACAATGTTTAGATAATTAAACTTTCTTTAAAACTCTTGAATCTTTTACTATGATAATTCAAATTTATTTCTCTCGAAGGTTAAGACTATGTTTCAATATCAATCAATCATCATAGTAAAAAGTGAACAAGAAGATTGGTCACTAACATGTTCTAGCCTATTTCACCTACTCATACCTCTCCTTTTTTTCATTTCTCTTATATCATAATATTTATAAAATTCCTCTTTTTAATGATAAACAACACAAAAACGAAAATAAGGCAACGGAAAAAAAGAAAGTTGCAGCTGCCATCCAGCTCGTGTAAACCGCATGACTTAGGGCCACCATGCATCTGAAATTTCGATGAGCCAAAACAACTCCATTAACTCGACCAATAGTCCGTGAGGATAGAGAATTGTCCTAGGGTCCAATTGGTAAACCTTCCCTCCTTCCAGCTAGACTCATCGTCAGCGATTCAAACTCGGGAGAGTCGAGTACAATTGTTTTGAGATTAGGAATTGTATGAGCAGCATTCGACGTGACGAACACAAGTACAGGTTTCGACAGCTGAATTTGGTGGAGAATCTCAAGTTTAAAGATAATTGATTTTTTAGGAGAGGTAACGACACCGAGAGAGAAGATATAGAAATAAAGGATCGAAAGGTGAATAGAGTTAGGAGAAAGCACGAAGGCAATATCTACTTTTCTGAGGCCAAAATGGTGGTGAAGCGAGAAGGCCAACTTTTTGTGCAAAGGACGAAGTCGGGAAAATAAATTCGGCAGCGTGCGACGGCTTCGATGAGTGCGTTTTAGGTTTTTCTACACCATTTAAGAATTTTACCCTAATTAACCAAAGATTAATACCCCGCCTTGGTTATCCAAGGTGTAGCGTAGAGTCCAGCATCAAGTAATAAAAAAATACAATATGGCCTGCTACCGATAGGTGCTCCCCCACTTTCAATTCAAATTTGGAAAGAATCGCCAAATATTTTTAAATCCTAGTTTATTGTGCCAAGAATGAATTTTATGCCATTATTCTTTATTTTTTCAAGCAATAATTTCATTTAGTCTACTAGTGAATGAGGATTTGGAATAGGTGCGACACTTCGTCTATGCCTCATAACTGAACTACGACACTGCCTTTCAAATGCCAACTTACGTTCTATATCTAGACTGCGACACTGCCTTTCAATTGCTGTTTTATATCACAAATTGCACCTATTCGCATGCCAATTTTCGTTCCTTTCACAAGCTTTCCAAGTTATTCAGTTTAGGTACTTATGTATGCTTCTATCCTAAGTTATAGTCAAGTTTTGGCAATATTAAGGGTCTAATTAACTCATGGTCTCTTTATGAAAATTGTTCTCCTATATCTTTGCTAATTCAGTGATTTCTTTTGTGGCTTTATTTTTATCTATAATCTTATAAATATAATTATTTGTATGTTAATTATTTTAGTCATATTAAACTTATTAAATTTCCAATAAGTAATTTATTCAACATGAAAATCTGTTAATATGGCTTGAATTTACATTGCTACTATTTGCTAATTAAAGTCTTGATATATGTTATATTTCGACCGCACCCGAAGGCTGCCTACGTACCTCCAATAGAGGATCAGGTCCACGTAGCTCTTAACAATAGATAATAACATAAAGTTCATACTAACATAATTTATTCTTGCTAATAATCAACCACAATATCACACTATGCTATACAAAAATAATCTTATTCATTTATTGAATAATCTATTGGAGGAATAAGGGTTATACCAAGAATCCAGTAAATAACTAAGGAAACATAAATAATTATATTTTCATAGCTAACTTTGCACAATCCTATTAAGAAACTAAATACCAATATTCAAAACATATATATATATATATATATATATATATACACATATTTATATATAAACAGATATCAATATAACCTATCAATAATAATTACTTGTATCGATTAAAGTGTTTAAAATCTAACTATATCACCAATATAGATAAAAACTAAACTTCCAATAAAAAACAATATTCTCTCAAATAATATCAATTCCGCCAAAATAATTTATCTAACCTTATCAAATATAATAATGCTTCTAAAAAGGGAAAAAGAATAAACTATTGCAGTTAATAATTCGGTTTTCCAACATAATCCTTCAATATAATCTTAAAGGCAACTCTATCCACTTCCAAGTGATGAATCGAAATATTTATCAAAAATTACATTAGGAATTCATACGCTATTTATGTCATGTTCTTAAAAGTTTGATAGACTCTACAATCTTCCTTATTTTTTTCCTAACTAGAGTAACTAATATGTCATTAATGAGATAAATTAACCCTTTGATCACACCTACCATCTCATAACTATCACTTATTTTATGTGCGTATTCTCTTTGTATCTTCAATCTCCTCTTACATAATGTTTAGATAATTAAACTTTCTCTAAAAATCTTGAATCTGTTACTATGATAATTCAAATTTATTTCTCTCGAAGGTTAAGACTATGTTTCAATATCATACAATCATCATAGTAAAAAGTGAACAAGAAGATTGGTAACTAACATGTTCTAGCCTATTTCACCTACTCATACCTCTCCTTTTTTTCATTTCTCTTATATCATAATATTTATAAAATTCCACTTTATAATGATGAACAACACAAAAACAATTATGTTTTTTGAGTACATTGTCGCTCTCATAGAATTTTTCTATACCTTATTGCTAATATCTCTAGTATTTTATTCTAAAAGGATATAAACTTTTATTTGAAGTCAATTCATAGCAGTTAGAAACTTGTCATGGTACAACTGCATCAGATATAAGGCATCTACTATATCCTAGCAGATTCCTAAAAGTGATGCACACAATTTCCACTCAATGCTCCAATGTCCATAATGTAATCTGCAGCTTACAATACAAACATTTGTAGCATTGAATAGATTATCGCGATCACGACTTTAGACTATCACCTGTATCTTCTAACACATGTTGAATGTCAAATAACATTCTTAGCCAAGTTACTAAAGCCTATAGTAGAGTTATATCCAGACCTTAACCTATAAGGTATACACATTTGCTTATACTTGTTACTTCTCCTTAACACCTAGAAAGGCCTAAACGTTAGCTCTAATACAACCAATTCCAACACCCCTATAAGGTTATTTGACTAACCGAAACGGAGAAGTACCGTGGTGCTTCTCTCCTTTTGTCAATTAACTATTATGATGTATTTCATGACATTTAATATATTTTTGGATAATGGCATAAAAAATTTAAACCCTTATGAATTTTTACATTTTAATTAAAATGATTTTACTTGGTACAATAAGTTAGGATTTAAAAACATTTAGCAATTCAATCCAAATTTGAAATAAAAGCGGGGGAGCATTTGCCGGCAGCTAACGTGACGTTCCATATGTATTTTTTTATTACTTAATGGTGGATCATACGCTACACATTGAATAACCAATATGAGAAATTAACCACCGGTTAATGGTAAAAATCCAAGTTTGGTGTTTAACTAAGCTGACTTAAACTCAAATTTCGAAATTGTTCACGGAACAGTTCAACTACGCTTTTCCTAAGCGAAGCAACGCTGCAGCCTACAACATCTAGAGAGCTAAAATCTTAGCCGTCTAACAACCTAGGATCCTTCGTTATTAGCACCACAGCCGGTGCAGTCTATCTTACACTGCTGAATTACTGTCAACATTGTCTTCATATCAAATCTACCTATGGACACCACCGCCACTCCCATAGTTAAAGCTCTCATGAAATAACATAAACCATAAACATGAAAATAAGGCACCGAAAAAAAAGAAAGTTGCAGCAGCCATCCAGCTCGTGTAAACCGCATGACTTAGGGTCACCATGCATCTGAAATTTCGATGAGCCAAAACCAATCCATTAACTCGACCAGTAGTCCGTGAGGATAGAGAATTGTCCCAGGGTCCAATTGGTAAACCTTCCCTCCTTCCATTTCTCCACAGTGAGCTAGACTCATCATCAGCGATTCAAACTCGGGAGAGTCGAGTACGATTGTTTTGAGATTAGGAATTGTATGAGCAGCATTCAACGTGACGAACACAAGTACAGGTTTCGACAGCTGAATTTGGTGGAGAATCTCAAGTTTAAAGACACTTGATTTTTTAGGAGAGGTAACGACACCGAGAGCGAAGATATAGAAATAAAGGACCGAAATCTGAATAGAGTTAGGAGAAAGCACGAAGGCAATATCTCCTTTTCTTAGGCCAAAATGGTGGTGAAGCGAGAAGGCCAACTTTTTGTGCGAAGGATGAAGTCGGGAAAATAAATTCGGCAGCGAGCGACGGCGTCGATGAGAGCGTTTTAGGTTTTTCTACACCATTTAAGAATTTTACCTTAATTAACCAACGATTAATACCTCGCCTTGGTTATCCATGGTGTAGCGTAGAGTCCAGCATCAAGTAATATAAAAATACAATATGGCCTGCTACCGACAGATACTCCCCCACTTCCAATTCAAATTTGGAAAGAATCGCCAAATATTTTTAAATCCTAATTTATTGTGCCAAGAAATAAAATTTTGGATTTTTATGCCATTATTCTTTATTTTTTCAAAAAACAATTTCATTTAGTTTGCTAGTAAATAAGGATTTGGGATAGGTGCGACACTTCGTCTATGCCTTATAACTGAACCACGACACTGCCTTTCAAATGCCAACTTACGTTTTATATCTAGATTGTGACACTGCCTTTCAATTGCTGTTCTATATCACAAATTGCACCTATTCGCATGCCAATTTTCGTTCCTTTGACAAGCTTTCCAAGTTATTCATTTTAGGTACTTCTGTATGCTTCTATCCTAAGTTATAGTCATGTTTTGGCAATATTAAGGGTCTAATTCACTCATGGTCTCTTTATGAAAATTGTTCTCCTACATCTTATCTAATTCAGTGATTTCTTTTGTGGCTTTATTTTTATCTATACTCTTATAAATATAATTATATGTATGTTAATTATTTTAGTCATATTAAACTTATTAAATTTCCAATAAGTAATTTATTCAACATGAAAATCTGTTAATATGGCTTGAATTTACATCGCTACTATTTGCTAATTAAAGTCTTAACATATGTTATATTTGGACCGCACCCGAAGCCTGCCTACGTACCTCCAATAGAGGATCAGGTCCACGTAGCTCTTAACAATAGATAATAACATAAAGTTTATACTAACATAATTTATTCTTGCTAATAATCAACCACAATATCAAACTATGCTATACAAAAATAGTCTTATTCATTTATTCAACAATCTATTGGAGGAGTAAGAGTTATACATGGAATCCAGTAAATAACTAAGGAAACATAAATAATTATATTTTCATATTTTCATAGCTATACTTTGCACAATCGTATTAAGAAACTAAATACCAATATTCAAAACATATATATATATATATATACACATATTTATATGTAAACAGATATCAATATAACCTATCAATAATAATTACATGTACCGATTAAAGTGTTTAAAATCTAACTATATCATCAATATAGATAAAAACTAAACTTCCAATAAACAACAATATTATCTCAAATAATATCAATTCCGCCAAAATAATTTATCTAATCTTATCAAATATAATAATGCTTCTAAAAAGGGAAAAAGAATAAACTATTGCAGTGATTAATTCGGTTTTTAAACATAGACCTTCAATATAATCTTAAAGGCAACCCTATCCACTTCCAAGTGATGAATCGAAATATTTATCAAAAAGTACATTACGAAATCATACACTATCTGTGTCATGTTCTTAAAAGTTGGATAAACTCTACAATCTTCCTTATTTTTTTCCTAGCAAGACTAACTAATATCTCATTAATGAGATAAATTAACCCCTTAATCACACCTACCATCTCATAAATATCATTTATTTTATGTGCGTATTCTCCTGGTATCTTCTGTCACGGTACAACTGCATCAGATATAAGGCATCTACTATATCCTAGCAGATTCTTAAAAGTGATGCACACAATTTCCACTCAATGCTCCAATGTCCATAATGTAATCTGCAGCTTACAATACAAACATTTGTAGCATTGAATAGATTATCGCGATCACGACTTTAGACTATCACCTGTATCTTCTAACACATGTTGAATGTCAAATAACATTCTTAGCCAAGTTACTAAAGCCTATAGTAGAGTTATATCCAGACCTTAACCTATAAGGTATACACATTTGCTTATACTTGTTACTTCTCCTTAACACCTAGAAAGGCCTAAACGTTAGCTCTAATACCACCAACTCCAACACCCCTATAAGGTTATTTGACTAACCGAAACGGAGAAGTACCGTGGTGCTTCTCTCCTTTTGTCAATTAACTATTATGATGTATTTCATGACATTTAATATATTTTTGGATAATGGCATAAAAAATTTAAACCTTTATGAATTTTTACATTTTAATTAAAATGATTTTACTTGGTACAATAAGTTAGGATTTAAAAACATTTAGCAATTCAATCCAAATTTGAAATGAAAGCGGGGGAGCATTTGCCGGCAGCTAACGTGACGTTCCATCTGTATTTTTTTATTACTTAATGGTGGATCATACGCTACACATTGAATAACCAATATGAGAAATTAACCACCGGTTAATGGTAAAAATCCAAGTTTGGTGTTTAACTAAGCTGACTTAAACTCAAATTTCGAAATTGTTCACGGAACAGTTCAACTACGCTTTTCCTAAGCGAAGCAACGCTGCAGCCTACAACATCTAGAGAGCTAAAATCTTAGCCGTCTAACAACCTAGGATCCTTCGTTATTAGCACCACAGCCGGTGCAGTCTATCTTACACTGCTGAATTACTGTCAACATTGTCTTCATATCAAATCTACCTATGGATACCACCGCCACTTCCATAGTTAAAGCTCTCACGAAATAACATAAACCATAAACATGAAAATAAGGCACCGAAAAAAAAGAAAGTTGCAGCAGCCATCCAGCTCGTGTAAACCGCATGACTTAGGGCCACCATGCATCTGAAATTTCGATGAGCCAAAACCAATCCATTAACTCGACCAGTAGTCCGTGAGGATAGAGAATTGTCCCAGGGTCCAATTGGTAAACCTTCCCTCCTTCCATTTCTCCACAGTGAGCTAGACTCATCATCAGCGATTCAAACTCGGAAGAGTCGAGTACGATTGTTTTGAGATTAGGAATTGTATGAGCAGCATTCGACGTGACGAACACAAGTACAGGTTTCGACAGCTGAATTTGGTGGAGAATCTCAAGTTTAAAGACACTTGATTTTTTAGGAGAGGTAACGACACCGAGAGCGAAGATATAGAAATAAAGGACCGAAAGCTGAATAGAGTTAGGAGAAAGCACGAAGGCAATATCTCCTTTTCTGAGGCCAAAATGGTGGTGAAGCGAGAAGGCCAACTTTTTGTGCGAAGGACGAAGTCGGGAAAATAAATTCGGCAGCGAGCGACGGCGTCGATAAGAGCGTTTTAGGTTTTTCTACACCATTTAAGAATTTTACCTTATTTAACTAACGATTAATACCTCGCCTTGGTTATCCATGGTGTAGCGTAGAGTCCAGCATCAAGTAATATAAAAATACAATATGGCCTGCTACCGACAGATACTCCCCCACTTTCAATTCAAATTTGGAAAGAATCGCCAAATATTTTTAAATCCTAATTTATTGTGCCAAGAAATAAAATTTTGGATTTTTATGCCATTATTCTTTATTTTTTCAAGAAACAATTTCATTTAGTTTGTTAGTAAATGAGGATTTGGGGTAGGTGCGACACTTCGTCTATGCCTTATAACTGAACCACGACACTGCCTTTCAAATGCCAACTTACGTTTTATATCTAGATTGTGACACTGCCTTTCAATTGCTGTCCTATATCACAAATTGCACCTATTCGCATGCCAATTTTCGTTCCTTTGACAAGCTTTCCAAGTTATTCATTTTAGGTACTTCTGTATGCTTCTATCCTAAGTTATAGTCATGTTTTGGCAATATTAAGGGTCTAATTCACTCATGGTCTGTTTATCAAAACTGTTCTCCTATATCTTATCTAATTCAGTGATTTCTTTTGTGACTTTATTTTTATCTATACTCTTATAAATATAATTATATGTATGATAATTATTTTAGTCATATTAAACTTATTAAATTTCCAATAAGTAATTTATTCAACATGAAAATCTGTTAATATGGCTTGAATTTACATCGCTACTATTTGCTAATTAAAGTCTTAACATATGTTATATTTGGACCGCACCCGAAGCCTGCCTACGTACCTCCAATAGAGGATCAGGTCCACGTAGCTCTTAACAATAGATAATAACATAAAGTTTATACTAACATAATTTATTCTTGCTAATAATCAACCACAATATCACACTATGCTATACAAAAATAATCTTATTCATTTATTCAACAATCTATTGGAGGAATAAGAGTTATATCTGGAATCCAGTAAATAACTAAGGAAACATAAATAATTATATTTTCATATTTTCATAGCTATACTTTGCACAATCGTATTAAGAAACTAAATACCAATATTCAAAACATATATATATATATATATATACACATATTTATATGTAAACAGATATCAATATAACCTATCAATAATAATTACTTGTACCGATTAAAGTGTTTAAAATCTAACTATATCATCAATATAGATAAAAACTAAACTTCCAATAAACAACAATATTATCTCAAATAATATCAATTCCGCCAAAATAATTTATCTAATCTTATCAAATATAATAATGCTTCTAAAAAGGGAAAAAGAATAAACTATTGCAGTGATTAATTCGGTTTTTAAACATAGACCTTCAATATAATCTTAAAGGCAACCCTATCCACTTCCAAGTGATGAATCGAAATATTTATCAAAAAGTACATTACGAAATCATACACTATCTGTGTCATGTTCTTAAAAGTTGGATAAACTCTACAATCTTCCTTATTTTTTTCATAGCAAGACTAACTAATATCTCATTAATGAGATAAATTAACCCCTTAATCACACCTACCATCTCATAACTATCACTTATTTTATGTGCGTATTCTCCTGGTATCTTCTGTCACGGTACAACTGCATCAGATATAAGGCATCTACTATATCCTAGCAGATTCCTAAAAGTGATGCACACAATTTCCACTCAATGCTCCAATGTCCATAATGTAATCTGCAGCTTACAATACAAACATTTGTAGCATTGAATAGATTATCGCAATCACGACTTTAGACTATCACCTGTATCTTCTAACACATGTTGAATGTCAAATAACATTCTTAGCCAAGTTACTAAAGCCTATAGTAGAGTTATATCCAGACCTTAACCTATAAGGTATACACATTTGCTTATACTTGTTACTTCTCCTTAACACCTAGAAACGCCTAAACATTAGCTCTAATACAACCAACTCCAACACCCCTATAAGGTTATTTGACTAACCGAAACGGAGAAGTACCGTGGTGCTTCTCTCCTTTTGTCAATTAACTATTATGATGTATTTCATGACATTTAATATATTTTTGGATAATGGCATAAAAAATTTAAACCTTTATGAATTTTTGCATTTTAATTAAAATGATTTTACTTGGTACAATAAGTTAGGATTTAAAAACATTTAGCAATTCAATCCAAATTTGAAATGAAAGCGGGGGAGCATTTGCCGACAGCTAACGTGACGTTCCATCTGTATTTTTTTATTACTTAATGGTGGATCATACGCTACACATTGAATAACCAATATGAGAAATTAACCACCGGTTAATGGTAAAATCCAAGTTTGGTGTTTAACTAAGCTGACTTAAACTCAAATTTCGAAATTGTTCACGGAACAGTTCAACTACGCTTTTCCTAAGCGAAGCAACGCTGCAGCCTACAACATCTAGAGAGCTAAAATCTTAGCCATCTAACAACCTAGGATCCTTCGTTATTAGCACCACAGCCGGTGCAGTCTATCTTACACTGCTGAATTACTGTCAACATTGTCTTCATATCAAATCTACCTATGGACACCACCGCCACTCCCATAGTTAAAGCTCTCACGAAATAACATAAACCATAAACATGAAAATAAGGCACCGAAAAAAAAGAAAGTTGCAGCAGCCATCCAGCTCGTGTAAACCGCATGACTTAGGGCCACCATGCATCTGAAATTTCGATGAGCCAAAACCAATCCATTAACTCGACCAGTAGTCCGTGAGGATAGAGAATTGTCCCAGGGTCCAATTGGTAAACCTTCCCTCCTTCCAGCTAGGCTCATCGTCAGCGATTCAAACTCGGGAGAGTCGAGTACGATTGTTTTGAGCTTAGGAATTGTATGAGTAGCATTCGACGTGACGAACACAAGTACAGGTTTCGACAGCTGAATTTGGTGGAGAATCTCAAGTTTAAAGATAATTGATTTTTTAGGAGAGGTAACGACACCGAGAGAGAAGATATAGAAATAAAGGATCGAAAGGTGAATAGAGTTGGGTGAAAGCACGAAGGCAATATCTACTTTTCTGAGGCCAAAATGGTGGTGAAGCGAGAAGGCCAACTTTTTGTGCGAAGGACGAAGTCGGGAAAATAAATTTGGCAGCGAGCAATAGCGATGATGAGAGCGTTTTAGGTTTTTCTACACCATTTAAGAATTTTATCTTAATTAACCATGGATTAATACCTCGCCTTGGTTATCCAAGGTGTAGCATAGAGTCCAGCATATGTTACATCGCTACAATTTGCTAATTAAAGTCTTAACATATGTTATATTTGGACCGCACCCGAAGCCTGCCTACGTACCTCCAATAGAGGATCAGGTCCACGTAGCTCTTAACAATAGATAATAACATAAAGTTTATACTAACATAATTTATTCTTGCTAATAATCAACCACAATATCACACTATGCTATACAAAAATAATCTTATTCATTTATTCAACAATCTATTGGAGGAATAAGGGTTATATCTAGAAATCAGTAAATAACTAAGGAAACATAAATAATTATATTTTCATATTTTCATACCTATACTTTGCACAATCGTATTAAGAAACTAAATACCAATATTCAAAACATATATATATATATATATATATACACATATTTATATATAAACAGATACCAATATAACCTATCAATAATAATTACTTGTACCGATTAAAGTGTTTAAAATCTAACTGATATCACCAATATAGATAAAAACTAAACTTCCAATAAACAACAATATTATCTCAAATAATATCACCCAAAATAATTTATCTAATCTTATCAAATATAACAATACTTCTAAAAAGGGAAAAAGAATAAACTATTGCAGTTATTATTAATTTGATTTTCAAACATAGACCTTCAATATAATCTTAAAGACAACCCTATCCACTTCCAAGTGATGAATCGAAATATTTATCAAAAAGTACATTACGAAATCATACACTATCTATGTCATGTTCTTAAAAGTTGGATAAACTCTATAATCTTCCTTATTTTTTTCCTAGCAAGAGTAACTAATATGTCATTAATGAGATAAATTAACCCCTTAATCACACCTACCATCTCATAACTATCACTTATTTTATGTGCGTATTCTCCTTGTATCTTCAATCCCCTCTTACATAATGTTTAGATAATTAAACTTTCTTTAAAACTCTTAAATCTGTTATTATTATAATTCAAATTTATTTCTCTCGAAGGTTAAAACTTTGTTTCGATATCAAACAATCATCACAGTAAAAAGTGAACAAGAAAATTGGTCACTAACATCTTCTAGCCTATTTCACCTACTCATACCTCTCCTTTTTTTCATTTCTCTTATATCATAATATTTATCAAATTCCTCTTTTTAATGATAAACAACACAAAAACAATTACGTTTTTTGAGTACATTGTCGCTCTCATAGAATTTTTCTATACCTTATTGCTAATATCTCTAGTATTTTATTCTAAAAGGATATAAACTTTTATTTGAAGTCAATTCATAGCAGTTAGAAACTTGTCATGGTACAACTGCATCAGATATAAGGCATCTACTATATCCTAGCAGATTCTTAAAAGTGATGCACACAATTTTCACTCAATGCTCAAATGTCCATAATGTAATCTGCAGCTTACAATACACACATTTGTAGCGTTGAATAGATTATCGCGATCACGACTTTAGACTATCACCTCTATCTTCTAACACATGTTGAATGTCAAATAACATTCTTAGCTAACTTACAAAAGCCTATAGTAGAGTTATATCAAGACCTTAACCTATAAGGTATACACATTTGCTTATACTCGTTCCTTCTCCTTAACACCTAGAAACGCCTAATGTTAGCTCTAATACAACTAACTCCAACACCCCTATAACGTTATTTGACTAACCGAAATGGAGAAGTACCGTGGTGCTTCTCTCATTTTGTCAATTAACTATTATCATGTATTTCATGACATTTAATATATTTTTGGATAATGGCATAAAAAATTTAAACCTTTATGAATTTTTGCATTTTAATTAAAATGATTTTACTTGGTACAATAAGTTAGGATTTAAAAACATTTAGCGATTCAATTCAAATTTGAAATGAAAGTGGGGGAGCATTTGCCGGTAGCTAACGTGACGTTCCATCTGTATTTTTTTATTACTTAATGGTGGATCATACGCTACACATTGAATAGCCAATATGAGAAATTAACCACCGGTTAATGGTAAAAATCCAAGTTTGGTGTTTAACTAACCTCACTTAAAGTGAAATTTCGAAATTGTTTACGGAACAGTTCTACTACGCTTTTTCTAAGCGAAGCAACGCTGCAACCTGCAACATCTAGAGAGCTAAAAGCTTAGCCGTCTAACAACCTAGGATCCTTAGTTATCAGCACCACCACCGGTGCAGTCTATCTGACACTCCTGAATTACTATCAACATTGTCTTCATATCAAATCTACCTATGCACACCACCGCCACTCCCATAGTTAAACCTCTCACGGAATAACATAAACCATAAACATGAAAATAAGGCAACAAAAAAAAAAGAAAGTTGTAGCTGTCATCCAGCTCGTGTAAACCGCATGACTTAGGGCCACCATGCATCTGAAATTTCGATGAGCCAAAACCACTTCATTAACTCGACCAGTAGTCGTGAGGATAGAGAATTGTCCCAGCGTCCAATTGGTAAACCTTCCCTCCTTCCATTTCTCCACAGTGAACTAGACTCATCATCAGCGATTCAAACTCGGGAGAGTCGAGTACGATTGTTTTGAGATTAGAAATTGTATGAGCAGCATTCAACGTGACGAACACAAGTACAGGTTTCGACAGCTGAATTTGGTGGAGAATCTCAAGTTTAAAGATAATTGATTTTTTAGGAGAGGTAACGACACCGAGAGAGAAGATATAGAAAGAAAGGACCGAAAGGTGAATAGAGTTAGGAGAAAGCACGAAGGCAATATCTCCTTTTCTGAGGCCAGAATTATTTTAGTCATATTAAATTTATTACATTTCCAATAAGTAATATTTTAAATATATATATAAATATTTTAATTATATAAAAAATAAAGATTACCGTTAATACAATTATTATAATATTTTATATTTATATTTATAAATAATTTATTTAAATATATAAATTTTATAATTAATATATACTAAAAGAATAATATTATTTAAATAAAAAATAAGGTCTAATTAATTATCAGTCTGATAAAAAAAATTCTAAAATGAATCAGCCGCCTTTTCAAAGAGTTTACCAAACAGATAAAATAGCTCTTTCAAAATGTATTATCTAGGTGAAAAAGTTAAACTAAATATCCTCATTAACATTATATGCATATAGTTAGGGATGATTATTCATTCGGTTCGATTTAAAATCAAATCGATTTGAATAAATTAAAAATTAAAATTTTAGTATTTATAAAAATCGAATCAAACTGATTTTGATTAAAAATCGAATCAAACTGAATCGATCTCATTCAATTCAATTCGATTCGATTTGATCAGTTTTAATTTTTAATAAATATTTTATTTTTTACTATTTATTTTTAGTATTTAAAATTTAATTAAAATATTTTAATCTTAATATTATTTAATTTCTCTATATTATTGAAAATAATATATTATTATCACTAATCGGTTCGATTCAATTTTTTAAATTTTTTATTAAAATCAAATCGATCTGAAATAATTAAAATTTTTAAAATTAAAAATCAAACCGAATTGAATTGAATAAAAAATAAAACTAAAATTTTAAATTAATTTAATTCAATCAATTTTTTTAATTTCAACTGAATATTACTCACTTTGTTCACCACTATATATAATTAACAGGTTAATATTGATTAGTTATTCATAAGATAGTCAAAGAGTTAACGTTTGAATGATATTTTCTAAATGATGTGTTTCTATCCGAATGAAAAATTATTGATCCGAATCTAAATATTATCATCCAGATGTCAAGCATTGATTTAAATGATAAGTATAAAATCATATTTTATCATTGGAAATTACGAGCGACTCGTGTCTATAATTTGAGTGAACATAGTACCGAGCAATATCAGTTATATAGTCACGTAGATTAATTTTCAATTTCACAATTCATACTTGAATTAAATATATTAGCCCTTGAATTCATAATTGATGGTGAACAAATGTAAATACAGTTTATTTATTTACTAATTAGTTAATATATTAATTTTAAAAAATATATTAAACATTCTAAATAATTTTAAAAATTTATTAATTAATTATTCGTTAATTTCAGCTATTAAACACTCCATTCAATATAACCAATGTGAGAAATTAACCACCGGTTAATGCTAAATATCCAAGTTTGGTGTCTAACTAACCTGACTTAAAGTCAAATTTGGAAATTATTGCCGAAATAGTTTAACTACGCTTTTCCTAAGCGAAGCAACTCTGCAGGCTACAACATCTAGAGAGCTCAAATGATAGTCGTCTAACAACCTAGGATCCTTAGTCATCAGCACCACCGCCGGTGCAGTCTGTGCTACGTGAGTGACCTTACTCTCCTCAATTACTGTCAACATTGCCTTCATATCAAATTTAACCATGGACACCACCGTCGCTCCTATAGTTAAAGCAGTCACGAAATAACACAAACCATAAACATGAAAATGAGGCAACGGGAAAAAGGAAATTGCAGCTGCCATCCGAGTCGTGTAAACCGCATGACTTGCAGCCACCATACATGTGAAATTTCGATGAGTCAAAATCACTCCATTAACTCGACCAGTAGTCCGTGAGGATAGAGAATCGTCGCAGGGTCCAATTAGTAAACCTTTTCTCCTTCCATTTCTCCACAGTGAGCTAGACTCATCATTAGCGATTCAAACTCGGGAGAGTCGAGTATGATTGTTCTGAGATTAGGAATTGTATGAGCACCATTCGACGTGATGAACCCAATTACAGGTTTCGACAGCTGAATTTGGTGAAGAATCTCAGGTTTAAAGATATTTGATTTCTAAGGAGAGGTTACAACACTGAGAGAGAAGATATAGAAATAAAGGATCGAAAGGTGAATTGAGATTGTTGTCTTTAGATTTGATCTTCCAATATTGAAGTTTTTTCTTATTTTCTCAGCTTATGGAGATGGGGTCTTTCATCATTTGTTGCCTATTAAATGACCTTTTTGTATTACAAAGTATAACATTTTTCAGAAGCTTAATAGTGGGGCCCATTCTTGTACTGACACTTGGCCTTCTATGAACTAGAGATTCAGTATGTTTCAGAAAAAGAGAAAAAAAAAGGATATTTACTAATTAAAGTATGATAATTAATTAAAGGAAATACAGTACATAATAAGGCAGAAGATATATTTTATTATCTGAAATGAGAGTTGGCCATATGCCAATCTCATTGAGAATGTTGCCCTGCTGTACATATATACAACAAAGCGTTGTAAAATCATAGTTCCAAAAATCTTCTGGTGGAGAGTTTTCTTATACTAGTTTATACGAAAAAAAATCTCATCTGTTACTTGTCTTAAGAAATACAAGAAGGCTAAAGATTTAACTTAAACAGATGATAACCAAAGATTTATATAAAAATATGCAAATACCAACCTGTTAAGAAACAATCCTGGTTTATTTGTCCAGGTGAGCCTCTGCAAATCTCCCAGCTATGAAAGAAAAACACTGCATCACCAAATATGACTACATGCTAAGCCCTCATGTAATGAAATAAAGCTAAACACTTTCTCGACCTGAAGTCACAGCTGCCTGCTATATACTCGGTCCAAAACGAGGAACCACAGAAATAGATCATTTAAATTTGCCATTGCGCTTGCGTTCTTGATTCCTGCCACATTTAGTTGGCTTGCCCCATGGTGTTTGTGACACCCTTCCAAAGGACCCACTACTTTTGCTCCGACCCTCACCTCCACCGTGAGGATGATCAACTGGGTTCATAGCTACTCCACGAACAACTGGTCTTCGACCTAACCATCTGCTCTGGCCAACCTTCCTAAGCGTGCGAGTATTATGGCCAGGATTTGAGACTCTGCCAATTGTGGCCCGGCACTGAGAATCAATCAATTTTTCTACTCCTAAAGGAAGTTTCACCAAACAGTACTTTGATGTTGGCTCTTTCAAGATCTTGGCACAACTTCCTGCAGCCATTTGTTTCATCATCTTGTCCCGCAATGAAGTATCAGCTGCATATGTCATAATTCATTTTTTTTAAAACAATTAAAAATAGAAAAGGACTGGAGAGAGAGAGAGGAACAATACGTTCATATTTTTTGGAAGAAAGCATCTGAAGGAAATGAAAATCAAGATTTCAAGCTTACAACAAACTTATTTTAAACAATAAATTGCACTACTCACTTGTTATCATCTCAACATTCAACCAAGAGGGAAAATAAAAAAAATAAAAAAAAATAAAAAGTTGCTAAATTTCTTCATTCCTTTCAAACAAATTTTACTGCTTTCAATTGTAGCATATATGTTAACTTTATCAAGTTTGGTTCACATGTTTTGATTTTGGTTCACTTGTATAAAATGAAAAAATGTACCAAGTTTGGTTCACATGTTTTGATTTTGGTTCACTTGTATCAAATGAAAAGATGTACTTGTCTTGGTGTGACACTGAGATTGATTTCAAAAAAGGGCAAAAGTTGTTAAGTAGAATTAAATGTTGTCTCCTAAATTATGAAGTGTCACCAATTGGTAACATTTTGCAAAATACAAATTTCGGAAGACAGTTTAGAGAACTTTATAAGAGGAAGCATTTTGAGAAAAGCATTGCATCATAGCTTTTATGGTTCTTGTTGGAGAAGTGAGAATTCCACATCGATAAAAGAAAAAAGGAAGAGTAAATAAAGTGAAGTAAGCCCAATCCAAATTGCCTAAGGGCATTTTGAAGAAAGCTACCACATCAAGTTCAATTAAACCCCATTATGAGATCCAGCACTCTCACCACATGCAGACTTGGACCAGACCTATCATCAAATTCCAACAGTGATATCAGAGCCCAATTGAAACAGTCGGGCCTGAACTGGCACAAATAACTTTTGGGCCCACTTTCCACTTGGCCCAAAATGGTTAACCCAAGTTATTTAGTAGTTTCGTGCTAGCTATTATATACAATTCCAATTTCTCATCCTCTGCCAATGTGGGACGGATTTGCGCCACAAATCCGCAAGCAGACAGCTCAAGCAGTTGACCGTTACACTCGGTCCCGCTAAATTTGCGATGTCCTCATCGCAACTGAATCGATTACAATTGCTAACCAGGACCGAACCCTTGGGTATTGTGCTTCGCTAATACCTCGGATGGCTCCACCTCGTCTCTCACGGGTAGCCCTTTCCTCGTAGGCCCACTAGCTCCGCACAATTTGTCTGACCCAGGGTGGCTCTGATACCAATTGAAACAGGCGGGCCCGAACTGGCCCAAATAACTTTTGGGCCCACTTTCCACTTGGCCCAAAATGGTTAACCCAAGTTATTTAGTAGTTTCGTGCTAGCTATTATATACAATTCCAATTTCTCATCCTCTGCCGATGTGGGATGGATTTGCACCGCAAATCCGCAAGCAGGCAGCTCAAGCAGCTGACCGTTACACCAATAGCCTCACGACTTATCATGGTCCTCTAGAGTGGGTCGAAGGACTCCCAAGTATCCTGACTAAGTCACTACCCACGTGAACAGTGGCATGCAACGTGGCCACCAAGCTCTCCTTAAAATTTGCTTTCCATTTCTGTTATTATTTCTGTTTCATTTTCTGTTATTGTAAGTAGTGGCCCATTATCTTAGTATTGTCCATCATCTAGCCACTCCTTAAGATAGTGCCTAGAAGACAAGATCAAGTAGTATTGCATTCGTATTTAAATACCAGTATATTGAATGGAAGGGGAGCTCAAATTTAATCCAACAACCTTGGTATATTCTCACCCTAAGAAGAATACTTCTAAACCCAAAAAACTCTAAGAGGCTTTGACTAGGACCTAACATTGGTATCAGAGCCATGACAACCAATAAATAATAAATTGAGAATTTAGAGACAACTCTCAATGGCCTCCTAACAAACCTTGTTTGAATTGAGGAAGGAGTAGCTGACAAACTGCAGCAATTGGAAATAACTATTTCGAAACTCTCTAAATCTTTTGTTTCTCATCGCATCTCACTCAACCTATAACCTTCGATCCAGCACTCTAAATTTTCATCTCACCTGACAGGAGAGTCGTCACAGAATTTGTGTGAAGGTGCCAGGCCTCCATTTTCCTCTAAATTGGCAAAGCTGGAATTTCCACGCTTTGCATGTGGGGACCCGACAAAATGGTTTACGAAAGTGGAACCATTCACGCAAAAGGTCCCATTAGCTTCTTTTCATTTGGAAGGTAAAGCTAACCAATGGTGGCAGTGGTTGCACCAGACATGCAAGGAAGGGCAACAAGAAGTCACTTGGGAATCCTTTTGTGAAGAATTATGGGCATGGTTTGGACCCACTGATTATGAGGACTTCAATGAAACTCTTTCCAATATTCGACACCTTGGGTCCTTCCGAGAATATCAATATGAGTTTGAGAAGCTGGGAAACCGAGTGCAGGGCTGGTCTCAAAAAGCACTCGTAAGAACCTTCATGGGTGGACTCACACTAGAAATAGCAGAGGAAATACGAATGTTCAAGCCTAAAACGTTGAAAGAGGCAATTAGTCTTAACTCGAATGCGGGATGAACAGTTGCTCAGACAATTGAAATTTCGACTTCCACCTGAAGGACTTGTCATTCCCAAAGGACAACGATTCCATTCAAAAAATTATTGTGGGACGAAATGCAGAGGCAACCGTCACAAGGACTTTGCTTTAATTGTGATGAAAAATTCTTGCCCGGTCATCACTGCAAACAATCCCAGCTGCTTTTACTGTAGGGGTGCACAATCGTGGACGAGGAGTACGACCCGAAGGATCCCTTTCTCACCCCACCGGAAATTTCTCTGCATGCAATGATAGGGTGGACTTTTCCGAACACCATGAGAGTCATAGCAACAATTGGTTCCAAGGAGGTAATGGTCCTCATAAACAGCGGCTCTACACATTATCATTGAAAGAATGGCCAATGCTCTAAAATTACCTATGACTCCTACTGAATCCTTTGATGTCAAAATAGCCAATGGAAAAGTATTGCAATGTTGTGGCCAATTTGAGGATGTCAAAATCAATCTCCAAGATATCTCTCTCTCGATTTTTATACTTTACCACTTATTGGGCTGGATATAGTTTTGGGCGTACAATGGTTGTCGTAACTACGAAATGTCATATGTAATTGGTCTAACTTGACCACAGAATTCCGCTAGGAGCATACATTTTACAAGTTAAAGGGAATCAGTAATTTGCCTATTCAACCAGTGACTATGACCTCTCTTTCTAAGGAGGAGCGACAAGGCAACACCTTATTTGCACTCTGCTTGTCAATCACAACCACCCAACTGCCGTCCCAAATTCTGTCAGCTATGACTCAACACTTTGAACAATTTGAAGATCTGATCCAAGTTCCAACTCAGCTACCTCCTCACTAAGCCATTGAGCACCGCATCATTTTGGAAGAAGGCACCGAGCCCATCAATGTACGGCCATACAGGTATGCCTACTTTTAAAAGTCCGAAATTGAAAAACAAGTTCATGACATATTGCAATTGGAGCTCACTCGACCCAGTACCGATCCATTTTCATCACCTGTTCTTTTAGTTAAAAAAATAAAAAAGATGGATCCTAGCGTTTTTGTAACGATTATAGGGCTTTAAATGTTGTTACTATTAAAGATAGAATTTTGATTCCTATTGTTGATGATATGCTTGATGAACTTTATGGTGCTACATATTTTACTAAGTTGGACCTTTGAGTTGGATACCATCTTGTACGCATAAACCCTGATGATATTCATAAAACTGCTTTCCGAGCACATAATGTCATTGTGAATATTTAGTCATGCCATTTAGACTTTGTAATGCCCCTTCTGTAATCATGAATTCCATTTTTCATCCTTATTGCCCAAATCCATTTTAGTTTCTCGTTTTCTTCGATGACATTCTAATCTATAGCCCCAATTGGAATTTGCATCTTGAACATGTTAAACAGATTTTTGAAATTTTAAGGAATCAACAATTTTATGTGAAACTTTCAAAGTGTGCCTTTGGTTTACAAGAACTTGAGAATTTGGGTCATATTGTTACTCCTACCGGTGTTAAAGTTGATCAAAGCAAAATTGAGGTTATGATAAAATGGCCTAGGCCTACTAACATTTCAGATTTGCGTGGATTTTTAGGCTTTACAAGTTATTACTGCAAATTTGTGCGTAATTACGAATTGCTGGCTAAGCCATTAACTAATCTCTTGAAGGACAGTTCCAATGGACGGAGGAGGCAAAAAAGGCATTCGAAAATCTAAAAAATGCTATGACCACCACCCCAACTCTGGCTACGCCGAATTTCAATGAATCTTTCAACATCAAATGTGATGCCTCCGGTGATAGGATTGGAGCGGTGTTGACACAGCAAGAATGGCCTATATCGTTCATGAGTAGAGCTTTGGGGGTTGCTAAGAAATCATGGTCTATGCTAAAGAAATGCTTGCAATTGTTCATGCCATTCATACATGGCATCCCTATTTACTTGGCAAAAAATTTTATATCCATACGGATTAACACAGTTTGAAGCATTTGTTAGAGCAGCGGATTGTGATACCGGAATAGCAAAAATGGTGGCCAAATTACTTGGGTATGATTATGACATTCATTACAAGCCTGGTCGAGAAAACACCAACACTGATGAATTGTCACTGGTCCTTAGTAGCCCAAGCCTCGAGGCCATCTTTGTGTCTCAACCTGCAATTTGGGACAAAATTAAGCAAGAGGTTGCCCATAATCCATACATGCTCAGTATTGGCAAGTTAGCAACTGCCAATCCGAGTCAACCTTACCTTTGGATCAATGGACTTGTGTGTTACAAACATCGAGTTGTTCCCCCCAATACACTGATTGTTCACCAACTGCTCCACGAATTTCATAATACACCTATTAGAGGCCACTCAGGAGCGCTTCGTACCTACAAGTGCCTCACGCAACAATTTTATTGGCCATCCATGTATCAGTCTGTGAAATAGTATGTTGCCTCTTGTGATGTTTGTCAATGAACCAAAGCTGATACATTAATTCCAGCTGGATTGCTTCAGCCCCTTCCTATTCCTGATTTTATAGATGGCTTGCCTTCTTCACATGGAAAACTTCAATTCTTGCGTTAGTCGATAGACTTAGAGAAAACAATGCCAAGTTAAGATTTTACTAACTACTAGCTCATTAAGGACACGTAAAAGGTAACAAGCTTCAAAATTTCCCTTTCCCATTATTTTCTCCTAGTTTTCCAGCAAAGAACAGCAAATAAATTTGACACAACCGTTCTAAATGAAAGAAGCTAGTGAATATCTGGTAAAGCCTATACTGTAACAGGGAATAATGGAATACAATACTCATTTATGACTCTTGCTCACTATACTTATCACATGTATAGTTAACCAACACACTCGTGTTACTGATCTTTCCTGCTATCTTCATGTGTTATCTCTGTTTCCACTACTGTGAAATGAGAAACTCACCAAACCAAAACCCTTATCTTGAGTACAATTACCACAGCAAAAATCAAAATGATCCCGGGTTTCCCTTCTTGACAAACACAATCTCCGTATAATTCAGAAATTAGTAAGAAAAACTTACAGCAATTCTAAGCTGAAATTAAAACAGGGTTAAACAAAGTAAGCATACCAGTCTTGACAAATACAATTTCCGTATAATTAGAAAATTAGTAAGAAAATTCTAAGCTGAAATTAAAACAGGGTCAAACAAAGTAAGCATACCAGCAGAGAAACCACGGAAAGCATTGTTGACATAGGGGAAAGACGCAGGTTGCAAAAGCCTGTTCAAGTGAGGTGATACAGCTGCACGAGCTCTCCATAGAGCCATTGGGTTCCTATCTGGTGAGTCTGGAATATCTCTGACTAAGGGTTTTAGTTCTCTGCAAATGGTAATACAGCCAAACAAATTTCGTGGTTTATATTTAACCAATTAGTGTAAGCTTAACTTCCTTCAGACATGCAAGTATGCAGTGTAAATAGATTTCATTAGAATTGAAAGAGAAATTCAATTAGCAAAATGAACCAAAAGCCAACAAGAACAGCCACTACAAACTCTTCAGGCAGATTTTCATTTTCTTGAGCAAGCAAGCACGATGTGGTCGAGTACACTTCAATCAAAAGCAATGTTGAAATACGGAAATTCCATATCCTCCCTCAAGATTAATTAAAACAAAAGGCACATATCCACTGAATCAACATATGAGAAACATCAGGAAATTAAAATTAATTAAAAAGAAAAAAAATAAAATCAAGTGATATACCAGACAGAGAGAGGCAAAACTGCAATTGGGTCAATAGATGTGAGAGGTTGAATGAGTGTGGCTGTGTGGGTGCTAGGAAGAGCTGAGGGGGTTACTGGTGAGACGAGCAAGAAAGTGATGACACAGGTAGGATACTAATGAATTTTAAACTGTGCAACCCTAAACCCACTTAATATACTTACTACCTGAACCCAATTAAGCAATTACAATAATCTTTTACAAATACCTGTCTAAAAATAATTACTACTCTCCACATAATATTCAGACCCATTTAATTCTTTTTCTGTTTCATTAAAGAAAGTTTAAAGGGATTGTTAGCTGAAACCAAATACTAAAATATTTTAAAATTCTATAGAAGTAAGAAATTCAAGATTACTAAAACAACAAAATAAATTAATTGTAATTGCAATCTCACACACTACTTCATGGAACAAAGCATAAAAGGAGTTCATAACAAATCATTCACCATCATTGTTAGTTATATCATTTATCAAAAAAGATAACAAATCTTAAAGTTATATATGCATAAGAATGCTTTGAGAAAACAAAATCACTAAAATTTAATCACTAAAATTTCAAAGGTAATCTCCTAAATCAAGGACCTGAACCACTTTGAAACAGTCACTTCATAACCAACTTTGGACCAAAAACACCAAAACCTAACTGTGGATCAACCTCCCATTCCTTGCACCCTGCCAAAGATAACTTGACATGTGAAACTCAAAATACCAAATCAAAATGGAACAGGAAGCTAACAAAAGAGCGCAAGTACAACTCATCTTTCCAAGATGAAACAAGAGCAGACTCACTATAAAAATACAAAGAAAAATTAAAAGAAAATCATATTAATTCTCATTACTTGTAAAAAATTGCTTTTACAGCTTCAACAGCCAAGATCTAAATAACCAAATTGTTTCGTCAGAATTGGAAGTTCTCCTGTACAGTTGGAAACGAAGTCGCATATCATCTTAAGATATAACAAAGCCTAACTCCATAAACTAAACATCCTAACCCAGAATAGAAAAGAGGCGCGTAACGTGAAATTACAGTGATAGCAAATACAAACTTATGCAACTCGGCATCAAATGCAAACAAAACAAAAGAATATATTAAACATCGACCATGTGAAAAAGAAATATACATAGAATCAGCGCCAATGAGAAAATATGAGATAACAAGATGAGAGTATAACATCAGAAGAATCTTCTCAAGAGACTAACTACTAGAATTTTGTAGAAACACCATAAATAAGATGGAAAAAAATGAATAAAATTAACAAAGTAAAATTAATATCAACTAGGATAAATCGGCAGGAAAAGGGAGAAATTTGAACAGAAAAGCTTACCTCACACCAAATAGTATAGAACGATAGCTTCAGTGAATCGGTCTAATTGCAAAGCTGGGAGTAGCAAAAGAGAGCGTGAAATTGATTAGGGATTCAGTTAAATTTGTAGAAGTTATATATTTTATATTAAAATTTAAAAAAATTATAATTTAGATTTTAAATTTTAATTATATCAATGAACTGATTTTCTAATTTTTGAAATTCAAATATTTAGTCTCTAAATTTTGTTTATTTCAAAATTAGAAATTTCTATTTTGTTTTTATTAAAATTAGTGATCTCTCCCATTAATTTAAAACAAAAAAAATAAATATATACTTAAATAAAGAGTAAATTGCACTTTCATTTTTGGATGGTAATGTTATTAATAGATTAATATGTTTATTTTTAAAATTAAATATTTAAATTTCTATATGTTATTTCCGTTTAAATTCAACTTCGTTTCATTTTAAAATCTATTAAGTTAAAAATTAAAAAAAAAATATTTTAAATTTTAAAAATACTATAGATAAAAAGATTTATCATTTTCATTTCTTCTGCCTACTTTGTTCAGAAATCTAAAAACGTCATTAATCACCTTATCAAGAACTCGATTCTTGAAACATTCCTTCCCTCTTATATATTTGGAAAACCTTCTGAGTCAGCTTTCCTTTACACATAAGAAAAAATAAAGAAATTGAAGGTGCGGCTAAAGGGCTCATAGAAAAAACCATCGATGGTTGAAAATAAATATTATAAATTCTTGATCTGTTGCATAAAGTGACTTGACTTTTGCTATTTTAATTTACTTCTTCGTTTAGCAATCATAGTTAATAATTTTAGTTTTGAAATGTTTGAAAAATTAATATTTTAATAATAATTTATTTTATAGATGACTTACACCAAATTTATATCATGTAATTTATGGCTTTTTTTTTTTTACCAAAAATCCGGCGGAGTTTCCTCTGAAATATGGACTTAATTTCACCTGTGAATAGTAACGTTACACTTCTATAAACTTCAACCTTAACCCTCAAACTTCTTTTAACTTCAAAACAATTTCAATCCATATCAAACACTTCAAAAACCATCTTACTAATCTCAACACAAAAACTTATGCTAGTAACCCATATTTATACCAAAATTAAAATATTCAAATATATCTAATTCAAACTATATACAACTTTATCTCTAAAACTTTATGTACATGCCATATTTCCAAAAGTAACTTTATATAAAGAAATTTACAAAATATACCCCAAGATAGTAATGATGTAACTCTGACTAGGTTGATGCAGATCTTGATCTACTATTCCTTGGATCTACAACCTGCGCGAGGAAAAATACATTCCTACGCGCTAAGCAAATTGCTTAGTGGTGTTCAACTTCTTTTATAGTTAAAAAAATAAATCATTTAAATCAAATTTCATTTATCAACAATAAATCAAACAAATAACAATAAACTATATAGCAAACAATTTGAAACAATTCTAAATCATACTATTATTTCACATATATACAAATTTTAATTTCATAGTCTTTTTCTTTTTTTTCATGTAAAAAAAATTATTTTCTCTTAATACTTTTATTTATTTATTATTTTTCTTTTGTCCCCTATAAATTTAAATGGGACTGTTAAGTCAGATAAGGAAACTGTATCTGTAGGGCACAAAGTGCCAAATAACTGTATGGCTCAAAAGCCGAGTCTATAACTGTAGGGTACCTCATTGTATCTCAAAAATCAGTATAACTGTAGTGCAGTACTGCAAGATCTGTATATGGCATGGCACACCCTTAAACTAACTCACAATTCCCACCAAACTTACTAGGGCCAACTTTAAATAATTTATACATTTAAATATGGGGACAAAAACTTTCCATACAGTGTAATTTTCAATTTTTCAAACTATAATACTTTATCATATCATGTAAATCTATTAATTTAATTCAACTACATAAATTACAAATTCATAATTTAATCCTTAATTAATTAACTATTGTTATTTTTATTGTTATTTTTTATCTAATCTAATATTTTTTTCCTATTTATCACGATATACCATATCTCATTTTTCTTTTTCTTTTAATTTTTACCTACTCCATCTGCCTTTTGGCTGAATTATCAAGGTAATGGCCATCACTAATATTTAATGACAAAGAACAGCCATTGTCGTTAAATAAAGATTCTAATGGCCGCCGTCACCAGTGCAACTCAAGATTTGCCTTTAAAAAATGAAAGTAACAATAATGCCCTCTAAAAGCCTGTAAATAACAGCCATTATATAACATAATGACTGTTTAGTTAAAAGCATATTTTCAGTATAGTTCAAAAGTACTATTCACAAATAAGTACATAGCACAAAGCAGAGGGGTCTATTGAAAGATATGAAGGTCGGTTGGTACAAAGTGGTCCACTCAAACCTATAGTTTCGACTACCAAGAGACATTTGCAGCACTACAAAGATGAGCTCCATTTTTGAAAATCAGTTGGTTGATATTTTCACTAAGGGAATTTGTAGCAAACATTTCCAAGGTTTGGTTTGCAAGATGGATGTACAAGATATCTGTGCACCATCTTGAGAGGGAGAGTTGATAATATTCTTCCCTTTAGTTTATTGAACAGTCCTAATTAGAGTTCCTAATTAAGGTTGCAATTAACGTTGTAAAATGAGCAGTTATATTTTTGTATACTCAAATTTATGCACCATCTTGAGAGGGAGAGTTGATAATATTCTTCCTTTTAATTTATTGAATACTCCTAATTAGGCTAGGGTTCCTAATTAAGGTTGCAATTAATATTGTAAAATAAGCAGTTAAATTTTTGTATACTCAAATTTCCTAGTTTAGAATTATTGTTTAAATAGGTTTCATTGTAAAGTTCAGAACTACTATGATAAGACCTATTCAATTTGATCTCTTCTTCTCTGTCAAAAACGTGTAATATGAAGATGACAACTGAATATAGAACTAACCACTCAAAGCAGAGTCTTGGGCTTTCGAGTGGTTATATTGTCAGTGACCAGCCTAAAACCTTGATGAGCATCAACAATCTCCACGATGGTCATGGCACCAAGCAGGAAAAACACGACCTCACTTACTTCTGCAGAAGCATGTGTCAACTCCGAAACAGCTATATCAGTCGAAGGTGCCTGCTCAAGAAAGTGATAGCTAAATATTACAGTGTAATAGACAATACCTGGAACTTATGGTTGTTTTCATGAAACATAAAAAGGGACCCATTTTTGCATGATAGTTATGGTGGGAGACTTTGGACTTATACTGGCAGGGTCAAATTTATTTGTTTGCATACTTACAAGCATTGATAATTGATATTTGAAACACAGCAATGTGGAATTCTATAGTTCACGGTTCAGTTATCAGGAAGCCATTATAAACCATGCTGCCAAAAAATTTTGCTTCCATGCACCAGTCTATCAGTTTATGGCATCCCAATTCAGAATCCACTACAGCCTAATTGTGGAAATTATTTTACCAAGGGAGTTCCAGCTACATGATGATCCAAAATTTCTTCAAAGAAAAGAAGGTAAATATACCCAAACATCCACCCACACAAATGAAGGATATCATTTATGAAGTTGTTCTATTTTATAGATCAATCAGTAACGAAGTTTAGTTACCAATCCAGTATGCAGCTGTAAAAGGACAACCCCACATGGGCAACATAAGTTACACATAACAGAAGCCTTTTATTGAAATTTAGCCAGCAGTAGGATGAGATAGGGCTATAACAAATTTAAGGAAATCACAGAGAGACATCTCAGTTCAATTATGTCTATTTTATAGCTTCTATGAACAAGTAAAAATGATACATCAAGCACTCATGCAAGTGGCCAGAAGATGAATGGGAAACATACACTTTAATCTAAACTAAATGTCACCGGTAATTCTTTGAGAAAAAAAATGTCACTGGTAAAGGAGGAATAAATGTGTAATGAATGATTGAATGGGTCTCACATATCAATAAATTAGTCCTATACAAGCAGCTAGAACTTCAGATAATAACCAATATGCATTCTGCAATGCAAACACGGTAACTCTGCAGACATAAGAGAAACCACCTCGTATCCATTTCAACATTTAAGAGAAGTAATAAAAAAGGCGTGACAAGAACATTTCCACATACACATCACACACAAACAACAAAGAGTATTTCAGAAAATGAAATGTCAAATCTCAATAGAGGAATCCAAAAATATGGTTTCCGTTCAATTTGAAAAATACATGTGAAAATCAAGTAATCCCTTTCACCAACCACTGAACAAGGAAATGGGTACCCCTAAAAATGATGCTTTAGCGACAATAAATTATTGAAACAAACCTGAAGCTGTTTTGCACTACTGGGCTGTTGAGCTTGTCCCTGAGTTGAAGAAGAAGAATACCCTCTAGCCTTATCTTCAGCTCTTGCAAGAAGACCACTGCCAAGCAATCTTGAACCTAATCTAAGTGGAGATAAAGCCAAACAAAACTGAGAATGAAGTGAAGACAGATTAAGGGAAGAAGGAAAGCGGACGGATTGTTTCTTAAATTGGTTGGTTGGAGATGGTATAGCCCAAATGAGAAGAAAGCCATTGCAGGTGAGGTTTTAGAGGAGAAAGAAAGAGATTTCTTTTTTCTTTTTTATTCCCTGAAAGAGATTTCAAAAGAGAAAACGGTGGTTTTGGTCAGTGTAGTGGTTTTGTTGGTTTGCTCGCCAGTTGCATGGAGGAGAGAGATTGGGCAATTCTCCGAGGATAATGGGGCAATGGCTATCACCAGAGGACATACGAGCTTGGAAGGAGCGGTCTTTGCCTGTCAATATTTCTGTCTTTTTTTTTACCAGATTCCAATGATCCGTAGCCATCTGCATTTGTGCCTTAATAATATATTTTTGTTTAAAACAAAATTTCCCAATTAATACTTTGTTTGGGAAATAGGAAGAGATTGAAAATAATAATAAAAAAAATCTCTTTATATTTGAACGAGTAAAAAATTAAAAAGAATAAAAAAATATAAAATTTATTTGCTTTCCTTTGTGACAGAGTGATGAATGTAAAGAAAATAGGTAAAAGTATCAATTTATTCTTATCATCACAGTGATTATAAAAATTATTCTCCTATATCTTAGCTAATTCAGTGATTTTTTTGTGACTTTATTTTTATCTATAATCTTATAAATATAATTTTTTGTATGTTAATTATTTTAGTCATATTAAACTTATTACATTTCCAATAAGTAATATTTTAAATATATATAAATATTTTAATTATATAAAAAATAAAGATTACCATTAATACAATTATTATAATATTTTATATTTATATTTATAAATAATTTATTTAAATATATAAATTTTATAATTAATATATACTAAAAGAATAATATTATTTAAATAAAAAATAAGGTCTAATTAATTATCAGTCTGATAAAAAAAAATTCTAAAATGAATCAGCCGCCTTTTCAAAGAGTTTACCAAATAGATAAAATAGCTCTTTCAAAATGTATTATCTAGGTGAAAAAGTTAAACTATATATCCTCATTAACATTATATGCATATAGTTAGGGATGATTATTCATTCGGTTCGATTTAAAATCAAATCGAATTGAATAAATTAAAAATTATTTTTTTGTATGTTAGCTAATTCAGTGATTTTTTTGTGACTTTATTTTTATCTATAATCTTATAAATATAATTTTTTGTATGTTAATTATTTTAGTAATATTAAACTTATTAAATTTTCAATAAATAATTTATTCAAAGTGGAAATCTATTAATATGGCTTGAATTTACATATGCTAATTAAAATCTTAACATTTATTATTTTTGGACCGCATCCGAAGGCTGCCTACGTACCTCCAATAGAGGATCAGGTCCACGTAGCTAACAATAGATAATAACATAAAGTTTATACTAACATAAGTAATTCCTGCAAATAATCAACTACATTATCACATTATGCTATTCAGAAATAATTTTATTCATTTATTTAATAATTTATTGGAGGAATAAGAGTTATATCTAGAATCCAATAAATAACTAAGGAAACATAAATAATTATATTTTCATAGCTATACTTTACACAATATTATTAAGAAACTAAATACTAATATTCAAAACATATATATATATGTATTTACATACAAATTTATATATAAACAGATATCAATATAACCCATCAATAATAATTACTTGTACCGATTAAAGTGTTTAAAATTTAACTATATCACCAATATAGATAACAACTAAACTTTCAATAAACAACAATATTATCTCAAATAATATTAATTCCGCCAAAATAATTTATCTAATCTTATCAAAGATAATAATGCTTCTAAAAACTTAAAAAGAATAAACTATAGCAGTGATTAATTTAGTTTTCCAACATAGACATTCAATATAATCTTAAAGGCAACTTTATCCACTTCCAAGTGATGAATCGAAATATTTATCAAGAAATACATTAGGAATCCATACACTCTATATATGTAATGTTCTTAAAAGTTGGGTAGACTCTACAATCTTCCTTATTTTTCTCCTAACTAGAGTAACTAATATCTCATTAATGAGATAAACTAACCTCTTAATCATACCTATCATCTCATAACTATCTAAACTAACCCCTTAATCATACCTACCATCTCATAACTATCACTTATTTTATGTGTGTATTCTTCTTGTATCTTCAATCCACTTTTACATAATGTTTAGATAATTAATCTTTCTCTAAAACCCTTCAATCTGGTATTATGATAATTCAAATTTATTTCCCTCGAAGGTTATGACTATGTTTCGATATCAAGCAATCGTTACAGTAAAAAGTGAACAAAAAGATTGGTCACTCACATGTTCTAGCCTATTTCACCTACTCATGGCTCTCCTTTTTTTCATTTCTCTTATATCATAATATTTATAAAATTCCTCTTTTTAATGATAAACAACACGAAAACAATTATGTTTTTTGAGTTCATTGTGGCTATCGTAGAATTTTCCTATACATTATTGCTAATGTCTCTAGTATTTTATTTTAAAAGGATATTGAAGAGATGATTATATACTGCTAGAGCCAAACGACGTCGCAGGAAGCAAAAGACAGGTGCAAATCCAGAAACAAAACGGCGTCGTAAACACAGATCCAAAACGGCACCGTTTCATACATAAATGTAATTTATTCCAGGAGAATCCAGAAAATTCTAGAAAAGTCCAGAGAACTCAGTTAGTTAGAATTCAGTTTCTCCAAATGTGTATATATACATGAGACTTTCCAAATCAATACATTGCATTCTCTATTTTCATTCCCAATTTTAGCTATTCTTTTCAAATATAAACCTTTATTAGAAGTCACGTCATAGCAATTAGAAACTTGTCATGATACAACTGCATCAGATATAAGGCATCTACCATATCCTAGCATATTCTTAAAAGTGATGCACACAATTTCCACTCAATGCTCCAATGTCCATAATGTAATCTGCAGCTTACAATACACACATTTGTAGCATTGAATAGATTATTGCGATCACGACTTTAAACTATCACCTCTATCTTCTAACACATATTGAATATCAAATTTGAAAACATTTAGCGATTCAATTCAAATTTGAAATGTAAGTGGGGGAGCATTGGCCGGTGGCTAACGTGACCTTCCTTCTGTATTTTTTTATTACTTAACGGTGGATCATACGCAACACATTGAATAACCAATGTGAGAAATTAACCACCGGTTAATGCTAAAAATCTAGGTCTGGTGTTTAACTAACCTGACTTAAAGTCAAATTTGGAAATTGTTGCTGAAATAGTCTAACTACGCTTTTCCTAAGCGAAGCAACTCTGCAGGCTACAACATCTAGAGAGCTCAAATCATAGTCGTCTAACAACCTAGGATCCTTAGTCATCAGCACCACCGCCGGTGCAGTCTGTGCTACGTGAGTGACCTTACTCTCCTGAATTACTATCAACATTGTCTTCATATCAAATTTAACCATGGACACCACCACCGCTCCTATAGTTAAAGCTCTCAAGAAATAACACAAACCATAAACATGAAAATGAGACAACGGAAAAAAGGAAGTTGCAGCTGCCATCCGGGTCATGTAAACCTCATGACTTACAGCCACCATGCATGTGAAATTTCGATGAGTCAAAACCACTCCATTAACTCGATCAGTAGTCCGTGAGGATAGAGAATCATCGCAGGGTCCAATTGGTAAACCTTCCCTCCTTCCATTTCTCCACAGTGAGCTAGACTTATCATCAGCGATTCAAACTCGGGAGAGTCGAGTACGATTGTTTTGAGATTAGGAATTATATAAGCAGCATTCGACGTTACGAACACAATTACAGGTTTTGACAGCTGAATTTGGTGGAGAATCTCAGGTTTAAAGATAATTGATTTTTAAGGAGAGGTAACGACACCGAGAGAGAAGATACAGAAATAAAAGATCGAAAGGTGAATAAAGTTAGGAGAAAGAACGAAGGCAATATCTCCTTCTATGAGGCCAAAATGGTGGTGAAGCAAGAAGGCTAATTTTTTGTGCGAAGGACGAAGTCGGAAAATTAAATTCGACAGCGAGTGACGGCGTCGATGAGAGTGTTTTAGGTTTTTCTACACCATTTAAGAATTTTAACTTAACTAGCCAAGGATTAATATCTCACCTTGGTTATCCAAGGTGTAGCATAGAGTTCACCGTCAAGTAATAAAAAAATACAATATGACCTGCTACCGACAGATGCTCCCTCACTTTCATTTCAAATTTTAAAAGAATCGCCAAATATTTTTAAATTCTAATTTAGTTTTTAATTTAGTCTGCTAGTGAATGAGGATTTGGGGTAGCTGCGACACTTCGTCTATGCCTTATAACTTTAAATGTCAACTTACGTTTTATATCTAGACTGTGACACTGTCTTTTAAGTGTTGTTTTATATCATAAATTGCACCTATTGGCATGCCAATTGCCGTTTCTTTGACAAGCTTTCCAAGTTATTTATTTTAGGTACTTCTGTATGCTTCTATCTTAAGTTATAGTCAAGTTTTGGCAATATTAAGGGTCTAATTCACTCACGGTCTCTTTACGAAAGTTGTTCTCCTATATCTTTGCTAATTCAGTTATTTCTTTTGTGGCTTTATTTTTATCTATAATCTTATAAATATAACTATTTGTATATTAATTATTTTAGTCATATTAAACTTATTAAATTTCCAATAAGTAATTTATTCAACGTGAAAATCTATTAATATGCCTTGAATTTACATCACTACTATTTGCTAATTAAAGTCTTAACAATTATTATTTTTGGACCGCACCCGAAAGCTGTCTACGTACCTCCAATAGAGGATCAGGTCCACGTAGCTCTTAACAATAGATAATAACATAAAGTTTATACTAACATAATTAATTCTTGCTAATAATCAACCACATTATCACATTATGCTATTCAGAAATAATTTTATTCAATAATCTATTGGAGAATAAGGGTTATATCTAGAATCTAGTAAATAACTAAGGAAACATAAATAATTATATTTTCATAGCTATATTTTGCACAATATTATTAAGAAACTAAATACCAATATTCAAAACATATATATATATATATATACACACACACAAATTTATATATAAACAGATATCAATATAACCCATCAATAATAATTACTTGTACCGATTAAAGTGTTTAAATTCTAACTATATCACCAATATAGATAACAACTAAACTTTTAATAAACAATAATATTATCTGAAATAATATTAATTCCGCCAAAATAATTTATCTAATCTTATCAAAGATAATAATGCTTCTAACATAGACCTTCAATATTAATTCGGTTATCCAACATAGACCTTCAATATAATCTTAAAGGCAACTCTATCCACTTTTAAGTGATGAATCGAAATATTTATCAAGAAATACATTAGGAATCCATACACTCTATCTATGTCATGTTCTTAAAAGTTGGGTAGACTCTACAATCTTCCTTATTTTTCTCATAGCTAGAGTAACTAATATCTCATTAATGAGATAAACTAACCTCTTAATCATGCCTACCATCTCATAACTATCTAAAGTAACCCCTTAATCATACCTACATAACTATCACTTATTTTATGTGTGTATTCTTCTTGTATCTTCAATCCACTTTTACATAATGTTTAGATAATTAATCTTTTTTTAAAACCCTTCAATCTTGTATAATGATAATTAAAATTTTTTTCCCTCGAAGGTTACGACTGTATTTCGATATCAAACAATCATTACAGTAAAAAGTGAAAAAGAAGTTTGGTCACTAACATGTTCTAGCCTATTTCACCTACTCATGGCTCTCCTTTTTTTCATTTATCTTATATCATAATATTTATAAAATTTCTCTTTTTAATCATAAACAACACAAAAAACAATTATGTTTTTCGAGTACATTATCGCTGTCATAGAATTTTTCTATACCTTATTACTGATGTCTCTAGTATTTTATTTTAAAAGGATATAAACTTTTATTAGAAGTCACTTCATAGCAATTCGAAACTTGTCATGATACAACTGCATCAAATATACGGCATCTACCATATCCTAGCAGATTCTTAAAAGTGATGCACATAATTTCCACTCAATGCTCCAATGTCCATAATGTAATCTGCAGCTTACAATACACACATTTGCAGCATTGAATAGATTATCGCGATCACGACTTTTGACTATCACCTCTATCTTCTAACACATGTTGAATGTCAAATAACATTCTTAGCCAACTTACAAAAACCTATAGTAGAGTTATATCCTGACCTTAACTTATAAGGTATAAACATTTGCTTATACTTGTTCCTTCTCCTTAATACCTAGAACGGCCTAAACGTTAGCTCTAATACCACTAACTGCAACACTCCTATAAGGTTATTTAACTAACCGAAATGGAGATATCACGTTCCGTGGTGCTTCTCTTATTTTTTCAATTAACTATTATCATGTATTAACGACACCGAGAGAGAAGATACAAAAATAAAGAATCAAAAGGTGAATAGAGTTAGGAGAAAGAACAAAGTCAATATCTACTTTTCTGAAGCCAAAATGGTGGTAAAGCAAGAAGTCTAATTTTTTGTGCGAAGGACGAAGTCGGGAAAATAAATTCGACAGCGAGTGACGGCATCGAAGAGAGCATTTTATATTTTTCTACACCAATTAAGAATTTTAACTTAACTAACCAAGGATTAATATCTCACCATGGTTATTTAAGGTGTAGCGTAAAGTCCACCGTCAAGTAATAAAAGAATACAATATGGCCTGCTACCGACAGATGCTCCCCCACTTTCAATTCATATTTGGAAAGAATCACCAAATATTTTTAAATCTTAATTTATTGTGCCAAGAAATAAAATTTTGGATTTTTATGCCATTATCCTTTTTTTTTTCAAGCAACAATTTAATTTAGTCTACTAGTGAATGAGGATTTGGGGTAACTGCGACACTTTGTCTATGCCTTATAACTTCAAATGCCAACTTACGTTTTATATCTAGACTGTGACACTACCTTTTAAGAGTTGTTTTATATCATAAATTGCACCTATTGGCATGCCAATTGCCGTTTCTTTGACAAGCTTTCCAAGTTATTTATTTTAGGTACTTCAGTATGCTCCTACTCTAAGTTATAGTCAAGTTTTGCCAATATTAAGGGTCTAATTCACTCATGGTCTCTTTATGAAAATTGTTCTCCTATATCTTAGATAATTCAGTGATTTCTTTTGTGGCTTTACTTTTATCTATAATCTTATAAACATTATTATTTGCATGTTAATTATTTTAGTCATACTAAACTTATTAAATTTTCATTAAGTAATTCATTCGACTTGAAAATCTATTAATATGGCTTGATTTTACATCGCTGCTATTTGCTAATTAAAGTCTTAACATTTATTATCTTTGGAACGCACCCGAAGGCTGCCTACGTACCTCCAATAATAACATAATGTTTATACTAACATAATTTATTCTAGCTAATAATCAACCGCATTATCACATTATGCTATTCAGAAATAATTTTATTCATTTATTCAATAATATATTGGATGAATAAGGGTTATATCTAGAATCCAGTAAATAACTAAGGAAACATAAATAATTATATTTTCATAGCTATACTTTGCACAATATATTATTAAGAAACTAAATACCAATATTCAAAACATCTATGCATATATATATATATATACGCACATATTTATATATAAACAGATATCAATATAACCCATCAATAATAATTACTTGTACCGATTAAAGTGTTTAAAATCTAACTATATCACCAATATAGATAAGAACTAAACTTTCAATACAGAACAATATTATCTCAAATAATACTAATTCTGCCAAAATAATTTATCTAATCTTATCAAATATAATAATGCTTCTAGAAAGTTAAAAAGAATAAACTATGGCGGTGATTAATTCGGTTTTCCAACATAGACCTTCAATATATTCTTAAAGGGAACTCTATCCACTTCCAAATGATGAATCGAAGTATTTATCAAGAAATACGTAAGGAATTTATACACTCTATCTATGTCATATTCTTAAAAGTTGGGTAGACTCTACAATCTTTCTTATTTTTCTCCTAGCTAGAGTAACTAATATGTCATTAATGAGATAAACTAACTCATTAATCATACCTGCCATCTCATAACTATCTAAACTAACCCCTTAATCATAACTACCATATCATAACTATCATTTATTTTATGTGTATTCTTCTTGTATCTTCAATCCACTTTTACATAATGTTTAGATAATTAATCTTACTTTAAAATCCTTCAATCTTGAATTATGATAATTCAAATTTATTTCCCTGGAAGGTTATGCCTATGTTTCAATCTTGAATTATGATAACCTTCTAGGGAAATAAATTTGAATTATTATAATATTTATAAAATTCCTCTTTTTAATGATAAACAACACAAAAACTGTAATACCCGGCTAGACTCCGGTATCGGAATCCCTACCGTCCGGTGGGATCTCGGATGTCGGAAACCTCTAGAAGGGTAAAACCATGTTTTTATAAAATGTTTTAATGTATTTTATGTTTTTAAGTAAAAAAAAAAGGAAATTGAGTTTTGAATGAAAAAGACCAAGGAGACATTTCCAGATTCGGCCGCCGAACTTGCATGAGATGTGGGGGCACGTTCGGCTGCCGAAAGGTGGTCTGCCAGCCCTATATAAGAGCTCCATGGCTGAAACGGGCGAGTTTTCTCTCATTTTCGGCCACGGTGAGTTCATGCTCTCCTATGGTTCGTTTTTGATTTTTTCCTCCGATCTTTCATGTTTTAACAAGCTTTAAGTTGATTTGAAGAGATTTAAGCAAAAAGGAGCAAGTTTTGGAAACTTGGAGACCAAAGAGCGAATCTCTCCCATCTCCGAGTTGGATCGTCTCTCCTCTCATTCTACAAGAGGTAAGAGTAGATCCATAGTTCCTTACATGTTTTAAGTAAGTTTTATGAGGTTTTATGGGGTAGAAATCCATGTGTAGTTTTATGTGAAGTTTATGGGTTTATGTTATGTTTATGAGCAATGTTGGTTGTTTGATGTGTTGTAGATGGGGTTTAGGATAGTTTGGAGCCCCTAGGAGCTTGTATACTGGAGTATGCATGTTGTAGAATAGGAAAATGCATGATTGTATGAGTTGGGAGGCATTTGTGCATGTTGGAGCCGAGTTTCTGCCCTTTGGGAGAAACCAGGTTCGGCAGCCGAAGGCTCTTTCGGCCGCCGAACCTGCCTGTGGTAGCATGAATCGGCTACCGAACCCTGCCCCCGAAAGTGGACTTTCGGCTCTGGAAGGGAGTTTCGGCCGCTGAAGGTGCCGCCGAACATGCATGAGTTTTGTCTCTGGAAGGAACCTTCGGCCGCCGAAAGTGCCGCCGAAGGTGCATGACTTTCGGCTCTGGAGGGACTTTCGGCCGCTGAACCTGCCGCCGAAAGTGCCCTGTTCAGCCATTTCTTGCATGTTTTCTATGATTGTTTTTAGGTGTTTTTAGGGGGTTTTTGGGAGAATGTTTAGACTATGTCAATATATGTTTGGTCCCTCATCTGAGTCCACCTGTGTAGGTTCGGACCCGAGGAACCGAGGAGGTTAGCAGTGCTAGCTGCTTCAGAGTCCTTAGAGCATCAGCCAAAGGTGAGTAGAACAGAACTATGCTTTAAATTTAATAAAATATTTAGCATGATCCATGCATCATAAATGCCATGTTTATGTAAGTTGTATTGCATTAGTGATCACGAATATGATGCATTGCATTTTTACTGTTGATGTGGATGGATGTTGGATGACCCACTAGCTCTCAGTATGTAACCTAGGAAGTCCAGGGCTGCCCATGCCACGCGTCCTGGCACCATGTCAGAAAGTCTCGGGCTGCCCATGCCACGCGTCCGGGCAAATGCATGATTGTTTATGAGAAATGAGAGTTATTGGTGACAAGTCCGTCCTTGATGTGAAATGTCTGTGCTATGATGCATTCCATGAAAGCATGAATAATTAAAATGTTTTATGGTTCTGCTCACTGGGCTTTTTTAGCTCACCCCATTCCCTTAACCCCCAGGTTTGCAGGTACAGGATAGACCAGGAGGTCAGCAGGAGTCAAGTTATGATTATGTAATAGCTCGATGTGGACATGATAAATGATGTAATATGATAGACATGTAATGTAATGAAGTTATTGAGGTTTAGAATTTGTGGTTGACCCCGGTTTATACAGTGTATCCCTTTTGAATACATGATCTGTGTTTTGAGATGTTTATGATGTACTAAGCTTAATGTATGTTATGATACCCCATTGGAGTATTTGATGAGGACTCCAGTGTGTGGTTTATGTTTATGTTATGTGCATGCACAGGTTAAGCTTGGTTAAGGAAAAGAAAAAGTTTATAGTGTTATGGTTATGTTTGATCATGTATGGGATTAAACAGGTTTACAGGTTTATGTTTGGCTTGCTACGGGTCCCGGCGGCCTTAAGCCGATCTGGATCCTAGCGCCGGTAGCAGTCCGGATTTCCGGGCTGTTACAGAGTGGTATCAAAGCCCTAGGTTCACATGGTCGGACCTATAGTGTGTCGAGCTCATAGATGTTATAGAAGGTCAAGCACAATAGGAAAGATCATGTCCACTAGGATAGAATGAGTAGTCCTGTCTTTTGATGATGATGTGAAATGCCATGATTATATGCATGTGCATTAATGATATGCTATGTATGTGATGTATGTGATGCGGGTTCATGTGTCTCCACATGAACCATATGATGCTGATGTGTGCTATGTGTTGTTTTCAGTAAACAGGATGAGGGGAACTCGTCGATCTGCACGATTGACTGGAGTACCACCGGAGGATGAGGGCATGAGTGCCCGTCCCCCTGCATTGCCAAGGGCAATGTCTAGTAGATCCAGCAGAGAAAGAGCAATAAGAGACCCTAGAAGGTCTTTGGATATGAGCAGAAGTAGATCAGTGAGGGGAACAGTTCAAGGCGGAATGTCAGTAGATGTGGGAGATGACATGGATGTGGATGTCTCTAGTATTTTATTTTAAAAGGATATAAACTTTTATTAGAAGTCACTTTATAGCAATTAGAAACGTGTCATAATACAACTGCATCAGATATAAGGCATCTACCATATCCTAGCAGATTCTTAAAAGCGATGCACACAATTTCCACTCAATGCTCCAATGTCCATAATGTAATCTGCAGCTTACAACACACACATTTGTAACATTGAATAGATTATTGCGATCACGACTTTAGACTATCACCTCTATCTTCTAACACATATTGAATGTCAAATAACATTCTTAGACAACTTACGAAAACCTATAGTAGAGTTATATCCTGACCTTAACTTATAAGATATATACATTTGCTTATACTTGTTCCTTCTCCTAAATACCTAGAACGGCCTAAACGTTAGCTCTAATACCACTAACTGCAACACCCCTATAAGGTTATTTAACTAACCGAAATGGAGATGTCACGTTCCGTGGTGCTTCTCTTATTTTTTGCAATTAATTGTTGTCATGTATTTCATGACATTTTTTCCTACCAAAAATACTCTAGAGTCTCCATCCTAAACTGGTTCTAATTCCATCTATGAATAATAAAATTTCACTTCAATGAACTCTCAACCTTTAACCCCCAAACTTCATTCAATCACAAACACAATTTTCAACTCAGATCAACGCTTCTAATAATTATACCAATATAAAATTCTTCTCATGCAATATGAATTACAACCCACATATCTATTATGTACATGCCATATTTGTACAACTTTCATTATATCAAGTGTTAATAGTGAGAAAGGAATCACAAATGAGTGTGTCTAGTTTAGTAATTTTTTTAGGGGCAATGGCATAAATATTCCAAATCTTTGAGGATTTTAAATTTTAATCCAAAAGTTTTTTCCTCTCGAAAATTCAGCAGAGTCTCCTCTATATATTGGTCCTCATTCCATCTATCAATGATAAAATTTCAATTCAGTGAACTCTCAATCTTAACTTTCCTAAACTTCCTTCAACCACAAACACAATTTTCAACTCAAATCAACACTTCATAGGTACCAAGTGTCAACAATGAGAAAGGAATAATGGATTGAGTGACCACATTATTTATTAATATACTTTTAGATAATGGCATAAAAAATTTAAAACTTTAAGGATTTTTGCATTTTAATTAAAAAGATTTAATTGCTATAATAACTTAGAATTTAAAAACATTTAGCGATTCAATTCAAATTTGAAATGTAAATGGGAGAGCATTTGCCGGTGGCTAACGTGACGTTCCATCTGTATTTTTTTATTATTTCACGGTGGATTATACGCTACACATTAAATAACCAATGTGAGAAATTAACCACCGGTTAATGCTAAAAACCCAAGTTTGGTGTTTAACTGACATGACTTAAAGTCAAATTTGAAAATTGTTGCCGAAATAGTTTAACTACGCTTTTCCTAAGCGAAGCAATTCTGCTGGTTACAACATCTAGAGAGCTCAAATCATAGTCGTCTAACAACCTAGGATCCTTAGTCATCAGCACTACCGCCGGTGCAGTCTGTGCTACGTGAATGACCTTACTCTCAAGAATTACTGTCAACATTGTCTTTATATCAAATTAATAAATATCAAATCCTGGAAATAAATTTAGAGATAATTATTTTTATATTCTTACAATTTACTCTAATTAATTAAAATATTAATATAATTTTAAAATTATATTAAAATATTTTTATATTCATATTCAATTAAATAAAAAAATATTTATTAATATTTATTTATTTTAATTGTTAACTTTATTTTAAATAATTAAAATATCTATATAATTTTAATATTATATAAAATACTCTTATATTTTTATTATGTTAATTAAGAATAATATTTGTTAATTTTTATTTATTTTATCATTAATTTATTATTCAAAATAAAAAATCTTTTAATATAAATTCAATTAAATTTTTGTATTTTTATTACAAACCATTGTCTTATTTATTTAGTTTTTGCTAATTAAATCTTTATATTTTTATTTAAAAGTAAAATAAATCCAAATATAAAATATTCTTATTTTTTAATAATAAAATATATTTTTATTAATAAATTTTTTTATAATTATTTACTATCATTATGTATTTTTTCTATTTTTATATTAATTAAAATACTAATTTCTAATTTAAAAAATAATATTTTGTTAAAAAAATATTATATTAAGTCAGAATTTATTTAGTTCTTAAATAAAACTACATAAATTTGTATAAATAAAAAAATAGATTTAATTTACCCTTAAATAAAAATATATGAGCTTAAGCAGAGTTATTTTTATAAATTTTTTTATTTCAATTACTTTATTAATAAAATAAAATAAACTATCAATCCTTTTTATCTGTCTTTATATTTTCTCATATTTTTTATATATTTTTTATAAAAAAATAGAGATTTATAATTAATAATAAAGTGTTGGTAATTTAAATAATCTCGAATTAATTGACGAGACCACTGAGTCGTAAATTTTTTAATATGTCATCAATTTGAATATACAAAAAAATCTTTGGTTTTATCGATAAATTAATGGTAAAATGAATACAATCTAATAAATTTTTTAATTAATAAAATAAAAATATTAAAATATTTTAATATAATTTTAAAATTAAAGATTTTAATTGATTAGATTGTATTATTTTAAAATCAAACCGAACTGAATCAGACTAATTTAATTTAAATTGGATTTTACTAAAATTGATTCAGTTTGATTTTTATAAATATTAAAATTTTAATTTTTAATTTATTCACTTCAATTAAATTTCAAACTGAACCTATCGAATACTAATTTAAATAAACTGCGAAAGTGAAACTTTAACTTTAATTTTTTTTTCTTGTTATTTATTCTTTAAATTATAAATTTGTTATTATAGATAATATTAAAATTATTATTAAAATTTTTAAAAATTATGATTTAATCTCTCTATTTTAATAAAATTAAATGTTTAATTATACCATTTTGAAAAATTATAATAGTTAGTTACTGTATTTTTTCTTTCGTTTACTTTTTTAATCCTCAAATAATTTTAAGCATTAGATTGAATTTCATTTAAGCATTACAATTTTATAAATATAATTATACAATCCTCTAATGTTTAATTTCATCAGTTTGATTCTAAAATGAATCAGCCGCCTTTTCAAAGAGTTTACCAAATAGATAAAATAGCACTTTCAAAATGTATTATCTAGATGAAAAAGTTAAACTAAATATCCTCATTAACATTATATGCATATAGTTAGGGATGATTATTCATTCGGTTCGATTTAAAATCAAATCGAATTTAATAAATTAAAAATTAAAATTTTAATATTTATAAAAATTGAATCGAACTGATTTTGATTAAAAATCGAATCAAACTAAATTGATCTCATTCAATTCAATTCGATTCGATTTGATCAGTTTTAATTTTTAATAAATCTTTTATTTTTTACTATTTATTTTTAATATTTAAAATTTAATTAAAATATTTTAATCTTAATATGATTTAATTTCTCTATATCATTGAAAATAACATATTATTATCACTAATCGGTTCGATTCAATTTTTTTAATTTTTTTATTAAAATCAAATCGAGCTAAAATAATTAAAATTAAAAATCAAACCAAATTAAATTGAATAAAAAATAAAACTTAAATTTTAAATTAATTTAATTCAATCAATTTTTTTAATTTCAACTGAATATTACTCACTTTGTTCACTTCTATATATAATTAACATGTTAATATTGATTAGTTATTTATAAGATAGTCAAAGAGTTAACGTTTGAATGATATTTTCTTCTAAATGATGTGTTTCTATCCGAATGAAAAGTTATTGATCCGAATCTAAATATTATCATCCAGGTGTTAAGCATTGATTTAAATGATAAGTATAAAATCAGATTTTATCACTGGAAATTACGAGCGACACGTGTCTATAATTTGAGTGAACATAGTACCGAGCAATATCAGTTATATAGTCACGTAGATTAATTTTCAATTTCACAATTCATACTTGAATTAAATATATTAGCCCTTGAATTCATAATTGATGGTGAACAAATGTAAATACAGTTTATTTATTTACTAATTAGTTAATATATTAATTTTAAAAAATATATTAAACATTCTAAATAATTTTAAAAATTTATTAATTAATTATTCGTTAACTTCAGCTATTAAATATTATAAAAAAATAAAATAATTTTTTATAAAAAAATTAATTAATAATTATTTTATAAGATTGAAAAATTAATTAATGAGACTCTGTCAATTGTGGCCCGTCACTGAGAATCAATCAAATTTTCTGCTCCTGAAGGAAGTTTCACCAAACAGTACTTTGATGTTGGCTCTTTCAAGATCTTGGCACAACTTCCTGTAGCCATTTGTTTCATCATCTTGTCCCGCAATTGACATTTGTTTCATCATCTTGTCCCGCAATGAAGTATCAGCTGCATATGTCATAATTAATTTTTTTTAAAACAATTAAAAATAGAAAAGGACTGGAGAGAGAGAGAGGAACAATACGTTCATATTTTTTGGAAGAAAGCATCTGAAGGAAATGAAAATCAAGATTTCAAGCTTACAGCAAACTTATTTTAAACAATAAATTGCACTACTCACTTGTTATCATCTCAACATTCAATCAAGAGGGAAAATAAAAAAAAATAAAAAAAATAAAAAGTTGCTAAATTTCTTCATTCCTTTCAAACAAATTATATTGCTTTCAATCGTAGCATATATGTTCACTTTATCAAGTTTGGTTCACATGTTTTGATTTTGGTTCACTTGTATCAAACGAAAAGATGTACTTGTCTTGGTGTGACACTGAGATTGATTTCAAAAGTGTCACCAATTGGTAACATTTTGCAAAATATAAATTTTCAAAGACAGTTTAGAGAACTTTATAAGAGGAAGCATTTTGAGAAAAGCATTGCATCATAGCTTTTATGGTTCCTGTTGGAGAAGTGAGAATTCCACATCGATAAAAGAAAAAAGGAAGAGTTAATAAAGTGAAGTAAGCCCAATCCAAATTGCCTAAGTGCATTTTGAAGATAGCTACCACATCAAGTTCAATTAAACCCCATTATGAGATCTAGCACTCTCACCACATGCAGACTTGGACCAGACCTATCATCAAATTCCAACAGTGATATCGGAGCCCAATTGAAACAGCCAGGCCCGAACTGACACAAATAACTTTTGAGCCCACTTTCCACTTGGCCCAAAATGGTTAACCCAAGTTATTTAGTAGTTTCGTGCTAGCTATTATATACAATTCCAATTTCTCATCCTCTGCCGATGTGGGACGGATTTGCGCCGCAAATCCGCAAGCAGACAGCTTAAGCAGCTGACCATTACACTCGGTCCCGCTAAATTTGCGACGTCCTCGTCGCAACTGAAACCATTACAATTGCTAACAAGAACCGGACCCTTGGGTATTGTGCTTCGCTAATACCTCGGGCGGCTCCACCTCGTCTCACACGGGTAGCCCTTTCCTCGCAGGCCCACTAGCTCCGCACAATTTGTCTGACCCAGGGTGGCTCTGATACCAATTGAAATAGGCGGGCCCGAACTGGCCTAATAACTTTTGGGCCCACTTTCCACTTGGCCCAAAATGGTTAACCCAAGTTATTTAGTAGTTTCGTGCTAGCTATTATATACAATTCCAATTTCTCATCCTCTGCCGATGTGGGACGTATTTGCACCGCAAATCCGCAAGCAGGCAGCTCAAGCAGCTGACCGTTACAACAATAGCCTCACGACTTATCATGGTCCTCTAGAGTGGGTCGAAGGACTCCCAAGTATCCTGACTAAGTCATTACCCACGTGAACAGTGGCATGCAACGTGGCCACCAAGCTCTCCTTAAAATTTGCTTTCCATTTCTGTTATTTATCTAAGTAGTGTCCATCATCTAGCCACTCCTTAAGATAGTGCCTAGAAGACAAGATCAAGTAGTGTTGCATTCGTATTTAAATACCAGTATATTGAATGGAAGGGGAGCTCAAATTTAATCCAACAACCTTGGTATATTCTCACCCTAAGAAGAATACTTCTAAACCCAAAAAACTCTAAGAGGCTTTGACTAGGACCTAACATTGGTATCAGAGCCACGACAACCAATAAATAACGAATTGAGAATTTAGAGACAACTCTCAATGGCCTCCTAACAAACCTTGTTTGAATTGAGGAAGGAGTAGCTGACAAACTGCACCAATTGGAAATAACTATTTCGAAACTCTCTAAATCTTTTGTTTCTCATCGTATCTAACTCAACCTATAACCTTCGATCCAGCACTCTAAATTTTCATCTCACCTGACAGGAGAGTCATCACAGAATTTGTGTGAAGGTGCCAGGCCTCCATTTTCCTCTAAATTGGCAAAGCTGGAATTTCCACGCTTTGCATATGGGGACCCGACAAAATGGTTTACGAAAGTGGAACCATTCACGCAAAAGGTCCCATTAGCTTCTTTTCATTTGGAAGGTAAAGCTAACCAATGGTGGCAGTGGTTGCACCGGACATGCAAGGAAGGGCAACAAGAAGTCACTTGGGAATCCTTTTGTGAAGAATTATAGGCATGGTTTGGACCCACTGATTGTGAGGACTTCAATGAAACTCTTTCCAATATTCGACAGCTTGGGTCCTTCCGAGAATATCAATATGAGTTTGAGAAGCTGGGAAACCGAGTGCAGGGCTGGTCTCAAAAAGCACTCGTAAGAACCTTCATGGGTGGACTCAAACTAGAAATAGCAGAGGAAATACGAATGTTCAAGCCTAAAACGTTGAAAGAGGCAATCAGTCTTAACTCGAATGCGGGATGAACAGTTGCTCAGACAATTGAAATTTCGACTTCCACCTGAAGGACTTGTCATTCCCAAAGGACAACGATTCCATTCAAAAAATTATCGTGGGACAAAATGCAGAGGCAACGGTCACAAGGACTTTGCTTTAATTGTGATGAAAAATTCTTGCCCGGTCATCACTGCAAACAATCCCAGCTGCTTTTACTGTAGGGGTGCACAATCGTGGACGAGGAGTACGACCCGAAGGATCCCTTTCTCACCCCACCAGAAATTTCTCTGCATGCAATGATAGGGTGGACTTTTCCGAACACCATGAGAGTCATAGCAACAATTGGTTCCAAGGAGGTAATGGTCCTCATAAACAGCGGCTCTACACATTATCATTGAAAGAATGGCCAATGCTCTAAAATTACCTATGACTCCTACTGAATCCTTTGATGTCAAAATAGCCAATGGAAAAGTATTGCAATGTTGTGGCCAATTTGAGGATGTCAAAATCAATCTCCAAGATATCTCTCTCTCGATTTTTATACTTTACCACTTATTGGGCTGGATATAGTTTTGGGCGTACAATGGTTGTCGTAACTACGAAATGTCATATATAATTGGTCTAACTTGACCACAGAATTCTTCTAGGAGCATACATTTTACAAATTAAAGGGAATCAGTAATTTGCCTATTCAACCAGTGACTATGACCTCTCTTTCTAAGGAGGAGTGACAAGGCAACTCCTTATTTGCACTCTGCTTGTCAATCACAACCACCCAACTGCCGTCCCAAATTCCGTCAGCTATGACTCAACACTTTGAACAATTTGAAGATCTGATCCAAGTTCCAACTCAGCTACCTCCTCACTGAGCCATTGAGCACCACATCATTTTGGAAGAAGGCACCGAGCCCATCAATGTACGGCCATATAGGTATGCCTACTTTTAAAAGTCCGAAATTGAAAAACAAGTTCATGACATATTGCAATTGGAGCTCACTCGACCCAGTACCAATCCATTTTCATCACCTGTTCTTTTAGTTAAAAAAATAAAAAAGATGGATCCTAGCGTTTTTGTAACGATTATAGGGCTTTAAATGTTGTTACTATTAAAGATAGAATTTTGATTCCTACTGTTGATGATATGCTTGATGAACTTTATGGTGCTAAGTTGGACCTTTGAGTTGGATACCATCTTGTATGCATAAACCCTGATGATATTCATAAAACTGCTTTCCGAGCACATAATGTCATTGTGAATATTTAGTCATGCCATTTAGACTTTGTAATGCCCCTTCTGTAATCATGAATTCCATTTTTCATCCTTATTGCCCAAATCCATTTTCGTTTCTCGTTTTCTTCGATGACATTCTAATCTATAGCCCCAATTGGAATTTGCATCTTGAACATGTTAAATAGATTTTTGAAATTTTAAGGCATCTACAATTTTATGTGAAACTTTCAAAGTGTGCCTTTGGTTTACAAGAACTTGAGAATTTGGGTCATATTGTTACTTCTACCGGTGTTAAAGTTGATCAAAGCAAAATTGAGGTTATGATAAAATGGCCTAGGCCTACTAACATTTCAGATTTGCGTGAATTTTTAGGCTTTACAAGTTATTACTGCAAATTTGTGCGCAATTACGAATTGCTGGCTAAGCCATTAACTAATCTCTTGAAGGACAGTTCCAATGGACGGAGGAGGCAGAAAAGGCATTCGAAAATCTAAAAAATGCTATGATCACCACCCCAACTCTGGGTACACCGAATTTCAATGAATCTTTCAACATCAAATGTGATGCCTCCGGTGATAGGATTGGAGCGGTGTTGACACAGCAAGAATGGCCTATAGCGTTCATGAGTAGAGCTTTGGGGGTTGCTAAGAAATCATGGTCTATATATGCTAAAGAAATGCTTGCAATTGTTCATGCCATTCATACATGGCATCCCTATTTACTTAGCAGAAAATTTTATATCCATACGGATTAACACAGTTTGAAGCATTTGTTAGAGCAGCGGATTGTGATACCGGAATAGCAGAAATGGTGGCCAAATTACTTGGGTATGATTATGACATTCATTACAAGCCTGGTCGAGAAAACACCAACACTAATGAATTGTCACAGGTCGTAGGCTAAATTCTAGTACAGTATCACTTATCATGCTTCCATATAAATGACACCCTTTCAAACACTCTACGGTCGGCCACCTCCTACCATCTCTATATATATTGAGGGCAATAGTCCAGTGCATGAAGTTGATAAACTCTTAACTTGCCGCGATACACTGCTCTATCAGCTCAAGACTGCCCTCCATGCTGCTAACAACAGAATGAAACAACAAACTGACACCAAACGTCACATTCTTGTATTCAATGTCGGCAACCTGGTATTTCTAAAGTTACACCCGTACCGGCAGCATTCTGTTTTAAGACAAGCCTATCACAAATTGGCTAATAAATTCTATGGCCCTTTTCCCATCGAGGAGTGCATTGGTAAGGTTGTCTATTGCCTCACCCTTCCTCCAAGCTCTCGCATTCACTTGGTCTTTCATGTCACACTTTTGAAAAAGCAAATCAGCCCTCACGGGTCCACCAGCTCAACACTTCCTCCGATGACAAATACCACGATTCCTAACATTGTTTTGGACTATCATTGGATTAAGCGGGGCTCCAAATTTATCGAACAAGCATTAATGCAGTGGCATAAACTATCACTAGAAGATGCAACGTGGGAAGACACAACCTTGTTGTGGACACAGTTTCCAGATTTTCACCTTGAGGACAAGGTGGCTTGTCACAAGGACGAGCAATAATAAGCCACATCGGTCCTCTAGAGTGGGTCAAAGGAATCCCAAGTATTATGACAGCCACCACCCACGTGAACAGTGGCATGCAACGTGGCCACCAAGCTCTCCTTAAAATTTGCTTTCCATTTCTGTTATTATTTCTGAATGGTGGATCATACGCTACACATTGAATAACCAATGTGAGAAATTAACTACCGGTTAATGGTAAAAATTCAAGTCTGGTGTTTAACTAACCTGACTTAAAGCCAAATTTGGAAATTGTTGCCGGAGCAGTTCAACTACGCCTGTCCTATGCGAAGGAACGCTGCAGTCTACAACATCTAGAGAGCTCAAATCATAGTCGTCTCATAACCTAGGATCCTTAGTCATCAGTACCACCGCCGGTGCAGTCTGTGCTACGTGAGTGATCTTACACTCCTTAATTACAGTCAACATTGTCTTCATATCAAATTTGCCCAAGGGCATTTTGGAGAAGGCTATCATATCAAGCTTAATTAAGCCCCATTCTAGACCCAACACTCTCACCACATGTAGACTTAGACTAGGCCCATCATCAAATTCCAACTGTTACAGAGGGCCTACTCAAATTAGTAGTCATGTCTATATTGTCATCATATTTGGAAGATACTATTGAAACAAAATCTAATTTATTAAACAAATTGACAAAGTTTGAAGGAATAGAATACAATAGAGAAAACAATGCCAAGTTAAGATTTTACTAACTACTAGCTCATTAAGGACACGTAAAAGGTAACAAGCTTCAAAATTTCCCTTTCCCATTATTTTCTCCTAATCAAAAGCAATGTTGAAATACGGAAATTCCATATCCTCCCTCAAGATTAATTAAAATAAAAGGCACATATCCACTGAATCAACATATGAGAAACATCGGGGAAATTAAAATTAATTGAAAAGAAAAAAAATAGAATCAAGTGATATACCAGACAGAGAGAGGCAAAACTGCAATTAGGTCAATAGATGTGAGAGGCTGAATGAGTGTGGCTGTGTGGGTGCTAGGAATCATAGTTAATAATTTTAGTTTTGAAATGTTTGAAAAATTAATATTTTAATAATAATTTATTTTATAGATGACTTACACCAAATTTATATCATGTAATTTATGGCTTTGTTTTTTTTACCAAAAATCCGGCAGAGTTTTCTCTGAAATATGGACTTAATTTCACCTGTGAATAGTAACGTTACACTTCTATAAACTTCAACCTTAACCCCCAAACTTCTTTTAACTTCAAAATAATTTCAATCCATATCAAACACTTCAAAAACCATCTTACTAATCTCAACACAAAAACTTATACTAGTAACCCATATTTATACCAAAATTAAAATATTCAAATATATCTAATTCAAACTATATACAACTTTATCTCTAAAACTTTATGTACATGCCATATTTCCAAAAGTAACTTTATATAAAGAAATTTACAAAATATACCCAAAGATAGTAATGATGTAACTCTGACTGGGTTGATGCAGATCTTGATCTACTGTTCCTTGGATCTACAACCTGCGCGAGGAAAAATACATTCCTACGCGCTAAGCAAATTGCTTAGTGGTGCTCAACTTCTTTTATATTTAAAAAAATAAATCATTTAAATCAAATTTCATTTATCAACAATAAATCAAACAAATAACAATAAACTATATAGCAAACAATTTGAAATAATTCTAAATCATACTATTATTTCACATATATACAAATTTTAATTTCATAGTCTTTTTCTTTTTTTTTCATGTAAAAAAAATTTGTTTTCTCTTAATACTTTTATTTATTTATTATTTTTCTTTTGTCCCCTATAAATTTAAATGGGACTGTTAAGTCAGATAAGGAAACTGTATCTGTAGGGCACAAAGTGCCAAATAACTGTATGGCTCAAAAGCCGAGTCTATAACTGTAGAATACCTCATTGTATCCCAAAAATCAGTGTAACTGTAGTGCAGTACTGCAAGATCTGTATATGGCATGCCACACCCTTAAACTAACTCACAATTCCCACCAAACTTACTAGGGCCAACTTTAAATAATTTATACATTTAAATATGGGGACAAAAACTTTCCATACAGTGTAATTTTCAATTACTCAAACTATAATACTTTATCATATTACAACTCTGCCTTTAAACATTGTCATATCATGTAAATCTATTAATTTAATTCAACTACATAAATTACAAATTCATAATTTAATCCTTAATTAATTAACTATTGTTATTTTTATTATTATTATTTTTCTAATCTAATTTTTTTTTCCTATTTATCACGGTATACCATATCTCATTTTTCTTTTTCTTTTAATTTTTACCTACTCCATCTGCCTTTTGGCTGAATTATCAAGGTAATGGCCATCACTAATATTTAATGACAAAGAACAGCCATTGTCGTTAAATAAAGATTCTAATGGCCGCCGTCACCAGTGCAACTCAAGATTTGCCTTTAAAAAATGAAAGTAACAATAATGCCCTCTAAAAGCCTGTAAATAACAGCCATTATATAACATAATGACTATTTAGTTAAAAGCATATTTTCAATATAGTTCAAAAGTACTATTCACAAATAAGTACATAGCACAAAGCAGAGGGGTCTATTGAAAGATATGAAGGTCGGTTGGTACAAAGTGGTCCACTCAAACCTATAGTTTCGACTACCAAGAGACATTTGCAGCACTACAAAGATGAGCTCCATTTTTGAAAATAAGTTGGTTGATATTTTCACTAAGGGAATTTGTAGCAAACATTTCCAAGGTTTGGTTTGCAAGATGGATGTACAAGATATCTGTGCACCATCTTGAGAGGGAGAGTTGATAATATTCTTCCCTTTAGTTTATTGAACAGTCCTAATTAGGGTTCCTAATTAAGGTTGCAATTAACGTTGTAAAATGAGCAGTTATATTTTTGTATACTCAAATTTATGCACCATCTTGAGAGGGAGAGTTGATAATATTCTTCCTTTTAATTTATTGAATACTCCTAATTAGGCTAGGGTTCCTAATTAAGGTTGCAATTAATATTGTAAAATGAGCAGTTAAATTTTTGTATACTCAAATTTCCTAGTTTAGAATTATTGTATAAATAGGTTTCATTGTAAAGTTCAGAACTACTATGATAAGAACTATTCAATTTAATCTCGTCTTCTCTGTCAAAAACGTGTAATATGAAGATGACAACTGAATATAGAACTAACCACTCAAAGCAGAGTCTTGGGCTTTCGAGTGGTTATATTGTCAGTGACCAGCCTAAAACCTTGATGAGCATCAACAATCTCCACGATGGTCATGGCACCAAGCAGGAAAAACACGACCTCACTTACTTCTGCAGAAGCATGTGTCAACTCCGAAACAGCTATATCAGTCGAAGGTGCCTGCTCAAGAAAGTGATAGCTAAATATTACAGTGTAATAGACAATACCTGGAACTTATGGTTGTTTTCATGAAACATAAAAAGGGACCCGCTTTTGCATGATAGTTATGGTGGGAGACTTTGGACTTATACTGGCAGGGTCAAATTTATTTGTTTGCATACTTACAAGCATTGATAATTGATAATTGATATTTGAAACACATCAATGTGGAATTCTATAGTTCACGGTTCAGTTATCAGGAAGCCATTATAAACCATGCTGCCAAAAAATTTTGCTTCCACGCACTAGTCTATCAGTTTATGGCATCCCAATTCAGAATCCACTACAGCCTAATTGTGGAAATTATTTCACCAAGGGAGTTCCAGCTACATGATGATCCAAAATTTCTTCAAAGAAAAGAAGGTAAATATACCCAAACATCCACCCACACCAATCTTGACTTGGTCTTCTTTGTAGTCTTTGATTCCTCTTTTGTTTTTTGTATTTAATTGTGAATGGAATTCTTTAAGTGAAAGACTTTTTCGTGGCTCTTGGGACTGATCTTGCAGTATTTAAAATGGATTTGGACTTCTGCACTTTTGAATTTCAGTTTTCTGCACTTTTCCCGCTTCTGCTGTATTTTCTGGCATCAGTGTGATTTGGGCGGGTGATTTGGGCAAATCGCTTGCCCAAATCGTTTCTGTATGTTGCCTCCAGATTTCTGCCTTAGCTTTCTGCTTCTGATCTCTGCGGGTGATTTGGCCAAATTACTTTGACCCAATTACTTTTTCAGCTTTTCCTGCACTTTTTCTCCAACTCTCCATTTTCTTCCTTTCCTGTAAAAACATAATAAAAACCATAGATTAAGCTGAAAAATGTGTAAATAAACAGTAATAAAGATAGTAAAAATGTGGCTAAATTATGTTTGATCATCTACCAAGCTTGACCTATACCATACATCATAACTGTAAACATAAAAACCCCTTACTAGAGCCCTCATCAAATGCTCTAGTAGGGTCAATATCTCATATGTCAAGTCTGGTTCAACATATCTCATCATTAAAACATTTACATAAAGATCATGTACAACAGGGATTTACAATAAACATTAGGGCCAAGCACAATAATTATCCTCATTATATTTCTTTACATTACATGTCCACTAAAACTCTATTACATGACATAGCCATTACCCTTGCTGACTTCCTGCTATCTCTGACCCTGCAAACCTGGGGGTTAGGGGAAAGGGGTGAGCTACTAAAGCCCAGTGAGCAGAACAGTAAAAACAGTTAATAAACATATGTTTTCATGAAATGCATCACATCACAAATAATTCACATCACGTATGGACTTGTCACTAATAACCCTCTACATATCCAATGCCCGGCCCACAACGGGACTCCTCAGGACTTTTGCTTAACATAACATAACATGTCCAACTGTGCCAGGGGCGTAGTGCAGGCCACACCTGGTCTTCTCTTACATATAACATATCATAATATGTCCAACTGTGCTAGGGGCGTAGTGCAGGCCACACCTGGTCTTCTCTTACATATTACCAGGGGCGTAGTTCAGGCCACACCTGGTCTTTTCTTACATATTGCCAGGGGCATAGTTCAGGCCACACCTGGTCTTTCCATCTCATATCCTATCATATCATATCGAGGACTAATGGATCATCATCCATCCACATCAACAATAAATAATGCAATGCGTCATATTCGTGAATTCTAATGCAACAACCTATAAATATGGCAATCGTAATGCATGAACATGCTTTAAAAAATTTAGTTACTTTAAAATATAGTTCAGTTCTACTCACCTCTGGCTGACGCTTACTGACTCTGTAGCAGCTAGCTCACTGCTGACCTCCTCGGTCTCTCAGGTCCGATCCTACATAGGTAGACTCAAATGAGGGACCAAATATACTCTAATCATGACTCTAAACATCTCCCTAAAAATCTCCCTAAAACATCATAAAATATACATTGAAAACAGGCAAAGGAAGGCTGGTCTGGGGACTTTCGGCGGCAGGTTCGGCGGCCAAAGGTCCCTACAGATCCGAAAGTCAGGCACTTTCCGGGGCAGGGTTCGGCGGCCGAAAGCCTTCACAGACCCGAAAGTCACTAACCTTCGGGGGCAGGTTCGGCGGCCGAAACTCCCCTCCAGAGCTGAAAGTCCAACTTTCGGGGGCGAGTTTAGGCGGCCAAAATTGCCTCCTCTAGCAGGTTCGGCGGCCGAACCTTGCTTCGACGGCCGAACCTGGATCCTCCTGGGTGGCAGAACCCGATTCTACCATCCCACATCCAACCATCCAAACTTTCCAACACACATCCACCTATTCTAAAACATGCATAAACACATTTTCAAGCATATAGGGGCATAAAACTAGCCTATACCCCAACAAACATCACATTTAAAATACATTTATCATTAAACTAACATAAACCCTAACATTTTAGTTCTACTCTAAAACATGCATCATATACCCTTAATCCCTTTTAAAACTTACTTAAAACATGTAAAAAGGTATGGATCTACACTTACCTGTTGAAGATCGAAGGTAGGCGTGATCCAACTTGGAGATGAGGAGGAAACGAGTTCTGGAGGTCTCCAATCTTCAAAACTTTGGTCTTAGCTTAAAAATCTTCAAAACAAGGTAAAAACTTATCAAAAACTTGAAGGATTTGAGGAGAAAATACAAGATCATCAAGGGGGTGGCAGAGACTCACCTTGCCCGGAAATGGAGAGAGAAAACTCGCCCATTTTGGGACAGGGGGCCTTTTATAGGTGGCTGGGCAGACCACCTTCGGGGGCCAAAAGTGCCTCCGCAACTCCACCATGTTTGGCGGCCGAACATGAGGTTCGGCGGCCGAACCTGGGTTTCTCCTCTAAGACATTTTCTTTCAAAACTCAATTTTCTTTCTTTATTAAAACCATAAAAACATTAAAACATGATATGAAAACTTTCATTTCTACCCTTCTAAGGGTTTCTGACCTCGGGATTTCAAATTCCAATGGAGATTCCGCCGAAAAGTTGGAATTCTGATGCCGGAGCTTAGCTGGGTATTACAAAAGCGCCATGTCGATCTCAAGAAAATGAGCTCGGTACTGGTAAAGCTAATAGGAAGACCAAATCAAGGCGAGGCGAGGCGAATCCTAAGCAAAATGCATACCAAGATAGAGAACCAAACAAAGGACTAGGGGCAATCATAAGAGGCACCGACCTCAAGAATTGACTGCTCGCACTAAACCAGCTCAGCTAGCCTAGAGAGAGGTCTAAGCAGCAAAAAACCCACAAAACGCTCGAGGGTAGACAGCCTAGAAAACACTCGGGGGTAAAAAACCCAACTAACCGAGACATATCCGAGAACCAAATGCTCAGATAAAGAATCAAGGAGACAGGAGCAATGTAAAAGGCTGAATAAACCATTCTGAATGACTGGATGGGGCAGTAGAAAGTCCTGACTCATTAGAATATAAAAGAATCGAACCGCAGTATGATCAAGTCCAAAACAGATAGTCCGATCTCTTCAATCCAGGGTCGATCTCTCTAGAAGCTTGGAGGGGCCTTATGTCTGTACCGGCAAGGCTATAAGCCTATAAAAGAAAAGTTAAAGCCGAACAAACAATCGGTCAGACTGAAACATAGCCTGTATAAGGCTCGACAAGAAAGCTAGAAATTAAGTCCAACTTCACAAAAGATCTCGGGGCACCAAAGTAAAGAAAACGAAATCCCGAACTCTCGAGCTCATAGCACAAGCAGCATCACGAGCTATAGGCATAAAAGCCTAAGTAAAGATGAACTCCCGAACTCGCAGTACGGACGGACTCACAACAAGTAAACAATCAAGCTGAATAAAGCTAAGTGTAGAAGAAACAACAGAGAGCCGAGCTCCCTATATGAAAAGGCCCGCCAATGCGAAATGCACAAAAGGATAAAGGAAAGCGAAGGGTCGTGCTCACAGCTCGGATTACCCCACAGTAAACAAACACTTAGCAAAGGTGATCCAGGAAGAGGAAAAAGACAAAAGGCCAAGCTCCCTATCCCAGTGGAGCATATAGCTCAGACCTCACTGACCGCCAGAAGGTTACATCCAGGGGGACAAAATGTCCGAGCTCATAACAAGAATAAGATTTAAAATCGTCTAATGCGGGGCACTCATGCAAATAAGATTCCTCTAGGTATAATATATCCGAGCTCGCAGCACTGACGAGGTCATGAGCTAAAAACAGAAATGCCCTCATGAGAATAAGAAAAACTCGCAAGTTAGAAGCTTAGCCAGACGCCGAGCTCTTAGCCCGGGTCAGTTCGACTAGCAAAGTCCCAGTAGAGATAGCCTGGTCCATCAATTAAGTAAAATTGATAAAGCCAGAGGACAGTCTGAATAAAAAATAATAATGAGGTACAGGCTAAGGTGAAATACCATTCATCATCAAATACACATCTCCAGATCGCCATACATTCAAACATCAAAGTAAAGAGACAAAGAAATAAAAAGGCAAGGAAAGGACGCTTTTGACAGGAGCAGTTCTCGGGCCATGCGGTCATAAATAAAGTTTAGGGATTTACCCTCTCGCCACTCATGTAATAACTGCCGAGGAAGTAAAGGGGCAATTGATGACCGTCGGGCTTCCTCTACCCTAGGCGAGACTGGGCCCAAGAGGAGAACAATGGCCCAAAGCCCATCAAGCCCTCCTTAGGCTGACCAACTCAGCATCTCAGGCCTCGACCCAGACACGCCGGGCCGGATGGGTTACCCGCGAGTCCAGACGCAGCAGGAAGAAGCCCAGCCCAATGATGTGATATGAAGGAGAGGAGCTGGTCTAGTCACTTCGCTACCCTGCCCGCACGCGAGCTGGGGAAATTAAATAGCCGCCTAGCGTGGAAAGAGGGTCTGATACGTCCGTATGTACGGGTCTGAGTGACATAGACAGGTAGCACAATAGACGTGAGGAGCAGGTAAAAAGGAGGGGGTCTTCTCTTTCCTTCTTTTTTTGGCTTCTTCCTCAGCTCCATATTTTTTTTATTTTTCTCTACAACTCTTACCTATCCATACTACGCTAGTTCATGAATCTGACTTGAACGTCGGAGGGTCTCCACCGGGGTATCCCCGATAGACCCCTGAACATCTTTCCTCATTTTGCAGGTCCTTTCATCAAATAGAACATTGAGATACCCATTTGATGGACCCATATGATGAAGCAAGAAAAAAACCAGATCTATCATGGATGGACCCATATGATGAAGTAAGAAGAAAACCAGATCTATCATGGAGTAAGAGGAAGATCATATTTATCAAATTTAATTAATTATTGATATTAAATCATTTGATAATATCAAAATATTAAATTTTAATTAAAATTGAAATATTTGAATTGAATTATATAATATTTAAAATAAAATATAAAAAATTATTAAATAGTTGGATTAATCTAATTGAATTGAATTCAATTAATCCAAATTAAATCAAACTAGATCAGTTAGATTTAGATTTATTTTTCTCTTAATTAATTAAAATACTTTAATTTTAAATTTAAATTTATACCGAACATCTAAATGTTGTGGGCTAGACACCCGAATAGCCTCCTATTGACGCCACCCGGATGAAGGTTAAAAGCTCCAATATTTCTCATCATTGGAATCCCATCAGGTTTAACCAAACCAAGCACTCCGGCGGGAAGAAGCAAAATCAAGCACTAATCTTTCCACCAATATACGGGAAGGCTAACTCATCAACAGTCAAAAGGAAAGAGAAAGAAATGGGGCCTTAGAATCTGAGTCTCGTTCAGCCGGAGAGGGGCCTGAATGCTGGCGTCAGTGGCATCACTTGTTTCTGAAGACCTCTCCTTCTAGTACTGAAAAGGAAGGATCAAGCTCACCCATACTGGCATATCTCCGGACAGCAACCCCTCCTCTTGGAAGTTAAGATCTGCATGTAAAACACGTACAACTTACATACACCCATGATGGCAAAGGGGAGCCACCAATAGTGGAAAGCAAAATAGAAATGCCAATAGAAGTGCCCTTTCCTTGCCCAGAAGATGGGAGAAGCCCTAGTTTGACTGATTTAAGGAAATAAATGAAATTGCTTAAAAAATAATTGAGGAATTTTGTTAGTGCAAAACAATAGATGGAATTAATTTATTAGTTAAGGTAAATATATGGAAAATAGTGAAGTAATTTATTGATAATATGAGTAGAGAATTTTCAATAATTGCCAAGTAGAAATATTAAGTATCAAATCTTTTTATAATGCAACACAACTTTCACCAAGTATATTACACTAAAAAAACTTAAAACATTATCTGTTTATAAAGTATATCATTCAAAATAATAAAAAAAATTATTATTTATTGTGAAAATATAATTTCTATATATTCGTGTGATTCACAATGCAACTGATGAGAAAGAAAACGGTAAAAAGTGCTAAGAAATGCATAAAACGAAATACTACTAAATGGGAAATAGGCACGATGCAGGAGTCTCACGGCGGATCTACACAATACGGCCCCTAAACTTGTTAAGATTACTCAATATATTAGGTTTTTTTTTTAATTTTAAATATATAAAAAAAATTCTTGAATTTTTTAAAAATTTATTATTTTAACACTATTTGAAATTTATATAATTATAAAATAACTTTATATTTTATAAAATCAAACTTTTTCATCCTTTTATCAAAAAAATTAATTAAATTTCCTTAATATTTATATTATTTAATTAATATAATTTCAATTATATATATTATTTAATATATATAAATTTAAATATATACTATTTAATCATACCGAATAAAATCAAAATGCTAACTATTATTTTAATAAACTATTAAATAATTTAATTTTATAAATAAAAACATTCTATCCAAGTGATTTTATATAATGACAATATAGTAAATTTTCTAAAAATAACTTGACGATCATTTTCTCGTAAATAAAATTACAACTCCAAATACTATTTTTACATCAACAATTATATTTTTTTATTTTTTTCAATCGAAAAAATTTACTTTTAATTTAAGATTTTGACTTCTAAGTATATATATATTTTTTAAACTACTTATAAAATAAGTATTCACTCATTATTTAATTTATTTTTATACGTTCACTATTTATTATTATAAAGTAATAGTTATTTTTATTTATTTATATTTATGCTATTGAAATTATATATTAGACTATATTAATTTATAAAAAATAAATTTTAAATTAAAAAAAAAGAGTATAGAGAGTAATGGTTAGAATATTTAATGAATTTAATATGTTATGAATTAGATTATTTTTAAAAAAGCTTTAATATAGATAAAATAAGTTGTAGTGTTTAAATGGATAATAGGTCAAGTTAAAAAGATTTTTAAAAATTTATATGTGAACAAATTAATTTAACTCTATGTGAATTTTCTTTGGTTAATTTGACTCTCAGAATTTTGTCTTTAATATATATATATATATATATATGCATAAAATTATTTTTAAAATAAATAAAACTAGAAATTTTATTGAAAAAATAAAATTGAGCCCTTGATTGAAATTTTTATATCCGCCACTGGCGAGAACTATCCATAGAAATAGAGAGAACTCCAGCAGTGAGTTCTCAATTTATGTAGATATCACCAAGTGAGAAGCTTTTCTACTCTTATTTGTTGATTGCTTTTAAAGCTCTCTGCGATCCTTGACAATGGTTCGTATGTTTCTATTGCAGCCTTGAGCAGCTAAAGAGCTCAAGGACTTGAAGAATGCAGTTATAGGTGAGAATGGAGATAACTCAAATGCAACCTTTCACCTTGAAAAGCATATTGATATCACTATTATAATTTTAGTTGTATTTTTTAATTGTATAATAATTTATTATCGTTGTCTTAAACTTATTTTTGTAATAGTGTAATTTCTAGCAAAGAATTAAAAACTTTTTACAATCACTTCTGGTTGGGATATCACTAATGGGCATATGCCCATAATCAAGAAGATACCTACATCAGTACTCTGGGGATATTTTGCTTATATGGCCATTGATAGTCTTCCTGTGAGCTGGTTATGGGAAAGGCTGATGCTGCTTTTCATTATTCCTAGCCGGCGATACAGGAGAGTTATAAGTTTTCTCAATGCCTGTTTGTAAGATCCAAAGCTATTAGGTATTTTGACACTTCTGCTATTTAGGAGACAAATAAAAACTGAAAATCTTTCCCCTGGCTTACCTTCATGAGTTGGATGCTGCTGAATATGAGGAAATTGATGGAGCTCCTAAACGTAGTCACAGTCTCTCATTCAAGGTACATGGTCTCATTGTCTTTATGGCTGATTCTCAGCTGCTCTTGAAAATGCAGGATGTGATTCTGGAACATTTGGCGGACAGCTGCCTGCTGCTAGCTAGATTAGCTAGCATTTCAGATTGCAACAGTACTTCATTGAACTTCAAATTCTGGAACATTTGTTAGGACCAAAATTTGAATGCCTTGTGTGTTGGCAGGAATCAATGGAGAATGATGATAATTCTGACAATACATGAAATTCTGACAATAAACTCATAAGGGACTAAATTACTTAATTCTGACAATACATGAACTAAGGTATAATTCAATGTTTTGAAATTCTATCCAGCCATGAAATCGATGAAGACGAAAGGTTGAGAATTTGATATTCAACCCAGATGGAACTGTGGTTTGATTAATATTAATCATAATTAATATTTTATATATCTGTACATAATTATTAAAATAAGTTCAACTAAATTTTAAGATTCAAAATGAATTTAAATAATAATATTCAAATAATTGAGAAGTGCTTAAAATTAAATTCTTCAAATAAAATGGAAAATAGATCTTAAAATTTTATAGCAGAGTAAATATAAAATTTATATATTTTTACTTTATAAAAAATAATAATATAAATAAATAAATCATTACTGCTTAATTATTTAAATTGTTTTTAAATTTTTATAATGAATAGTTGTATATTAATAATTATTTAGATCACTAAAGTCGTTATCTATATAATTACTTGTAATAAAAATAACATGCAACCATGCTAAGTGACGTGGGTCAATTCGATTTTATAAACTAAAAATCAAAATTAAAAATTAAATTAATTTAATTTAATAATTTTTTTTATTTAAACCAAATTCTCTTAAATTAAAGGTTTTTAATGAAATTAAACTAAATCAAGATCGGATTCACAATTACTCATTTTTCCCTCTTCTTTTATTTTTCTTTCTTTATCTTTAATTCCAAACGTTGCTCAGAAAAAAAAAAAAAGAATAAATATTTTACTTTACAACTTTTCTTCTCTCTTATTTTTGGTATTCCAAACAGGGCCTCATCACATCACCTGTCCACAAAACAAAAAATAGATAAGGCGAATGTTCAATGCGACAGGTTAAAATAATAACCCGAACTGTTGTCTCAAGGAGTCTTGGCGGTTAGTCTCATGTTTGATCAAGTGGCTGCAGGCAGGGAGTTATGGCAGTTAAGTCTCTTTTGTTTGATCACTTGCAATTAAAATATGATCACCATCTCTTATGACCTCAATATCATCAATTTCAGCTCTTTCATGTCCTTGTTGATCGGCTAGATCCCGGGGAGTCCAACCGTGGATATCTGGTTTGTCAATATCAGCACCTTGTTCTAAGAGAAACCTTACTATTTCAGTGTTGTCTTCACAAACTGCAACATGGAGGGCTGTGGTTCCGCTCTTCCGAGGGGATGTGACATCCCCGCCATACCGAACAATTTCCTTGAGCAAGTTCAAGCTATTTTGCTCGGCAGCTGTGCATGCAAAATGACCTACATCTCCAAAATTGATGCTTGCGCCATTTTCTATCAGCAGTTTGGCTACAGCTTCATGACCACCCAGCATTGCCTCCCACACTGGGACATTCCCATCTGAGTCTGCAATAACATCCAAATTAATTAGAAAACTGGCTCTACCCTTTCCAAATTGTGCATATAAACCTTTTGAAGAAGGAAACTGATTGAGGGATTTGATCCACATTTAGTGCGGATTGATTGGATTCCACAAAGATAAAAAAGTCACTTTCTCTTCATGTTTTTGGAGGTAAACACATTGTTTAAAAAAAAATTCAGAAGGATAAAATAGTAAAAGCACATTTAGAAATTAATTAAATAATCCTATTAATCTACATTAATATGGATCAACTTGATCCATCAACTCGTTCCTCTAGGTGTAACTTAAAAATGACAAGCAATGTGGTCAACTGAAATGAAGTCTTCTCCCATCAACTGTCATAAATGCAGTTGCATTGACTGACAGAACTCAGATTTAAAATGAATTTTTAAAAGAAAAGTCAACAGGCAAGAAACAATTCTGGATAAGGTAAATATTTACTAATAAAGATTATGGCTAACAGGTTGCCAGATCTTTCATAGCATAATTAAATAGAAGCAGAATGAGACTTCTGCATTAAAAAAACAACTCTGATCTGATGACTAAATCTTGCACACCCTGATATTATATTATTTCAAATTACTACTAAGTTCACTTTATAAAACTTTCCCGAAATGAGATTGGACGGAGCATGCCTTCCACATATTACGTGGACCAGCTAGCTTTTCTGGATAAAGTATTAGAAGGTCAACTCCAATCATTTTCTACTGATTTCTTACCAAATAAAGAAAGGAGATAGTTGCAAAGTCAACAAACCGACAACTGATTGGAATATAATTGTACATCACAATCAGCAATCCATGCTAGCCAAACAATGTGGGAGGAGAGAATAAAAAAAGTTGAATTTGTGAAAATAAAAGCTATGGAAAATGATTTAAACGCAACTGCACTTATCATGGATTCAGCATTAGAATAGAAATTACCTTTACAGTTAGGATCTGCCCCATAATCCAGCAAAAGAAGCACACAGTTTTCGCTTCCCTTTGATGCAGCTATATGCTAATAGACATAATGTTTTGGAGAGCAGAGAGGATAGAGATAGAGAGAGCATCAGTAATATAGAGAAAACACATTAATATGGGGAAAGGAAATGGTTACAAGTTTCACTTTCACATACCAGAGCCGACCTCCCATTGTTGTCTGATTCATTTGGATCCAATCCCCTTTTTAACAACTGATGTAACAAGGAATCGTCACCCCTAAGTGCAGCGAAACATAGACTGAGAGGTAGGTCCATTCTACCGCGAGCTAGCATGTTCTCTGTCTCATGCAAAACTCCCTCCATAAGTGGGTCCTTTTGTTCTTTCAAATGCTGCCCCACCGCAGAAGTATAAAACATTAGAAAAGTTCACAAGCAAATACAAGCTAACTTTTTGGAAACCTCCATGTTTAAAGAAAGGTTGGTATTCATGGATTCAATTTCACCGGGTTGATTTGCATCTACTGACCTGAAGGAGGTTATTCATGATTATGGTCCCATCTCCAACATTGGCCTGAACAATGTTCAAGAATGTAGTACGGTTCAGTCTTAGTAGCTGGCTCAATCTTTTGGTGCGCACAGTAAAAAGCTGTGGCCTATAATAAAGCACCCCAATCTCACCACAAAGCTCACCACTTTTTGCTTGCCCAACAACCTGCAATGATCCAACATAATTTCTTCATTAGAAAATGAATTATAAAACTACAATCTTGATGCCATAAGTATTTTCTTTTAAGAAAAATACTTTTGGAGATTTTCAAGCAGGACTTGCCTGTTCACCTCCACTTCTGTAAACAAGAAGATCCTGTTAAAAAATTCAGCAATTAGAGACCTCAATTTGATAAACTTTACTTAAAATTGTACATATTATTTTTTGATGGAATATGTGCCTCTACTAGCAACAGAGTGGACCTAACTTCAGTTTCAAGTTGCACATAGGTAAAAATTTAGGGAAAGTGTCTTTACCACGGCGCCAGTAACAAGTATATAGAAGTCTGTTGGTGCTTCATTCTGCAAAATGACATCTTCTTTGGGGGGAAAATACTCAGCTTTCATCTCCGAAACCTTTGGAATTCATTTGCAGAAAAAAAAAAACAAACACAAACATCTATTTAACGAATTTATTATACAAATCAAGTACTAAAGTAACACAAATTTTTGGGTGAATTACCAGTTGGAAAAGTAAGTCATTGGAAACCCCACGAAATAAGTACACCCTGTCCAGGAGTGAGTAAAAGAGATAATGTGAAATGCTAGAACGAATTGCTTTTGGAAGGGAATCAAGAGTTTCTTGCTGCTGAAGTCCTTCTGAATCAGTCCTGAACTTCAAACATAGATGTGCAAGCATCTGATCTTGCAGGCGCAGAGGCAGTTGGTTCCTCTGAGCAAAACTCGAAGCTGCTTGTATGGCATCTCGCTGGGAATTTCGAAAATACAGGGGAATCTATGAATAATGAATTCATGAATTGGAGAGCATGATTACCATTTCAATGAATAAGGATTACTCACAAATCTTCTAGTTCGACTGGTCCCATGAACAACCAAATTGGTCATATTTCCAATCAAATATGCTGTCAATCCAAGGTTAATAGAGCATATAGAAGATGTCAAAGATCATCTCCCTTGTATTCACAGGATGGAGATCACCATAACCAACAGTTGTTAAAGTAGTAATAGACCAGTACATTGAAGTCACATATCGGATCCATACACTCTGTTGAAGAAAATTGTCCCCCAAAGATGCTCCAATCCACGTCTTTTCAGGGTTAGGATAACGAGCAGCAATAAGATAATAAAAGCATCCAGCAGAGTGAACTGCGAAAAGAGTGACCTACAGAGAGCATCACATACTAATAAGATCGAATAACTGGAATTGTAATTCATACTGAAACCATGCTTGACTTGAATACTTACACAAATAAGTTTGGCACATCGAACCCAGAAGTAATTATAGTTCCTATCCTTCTCCAATCTGTTAAAAGAAATTATATTGCTGAAGTTACTAACACTTATAACAAATAAAACACTTACTTCACGGCTGCATCAAACTGACAATGCCCAAAATTTTCAGTTTGGTTAAAGTTCAAAGCTACCTGAGGGAGAAACCTTTTACCTGGAAAATAGAGCACTAACTCTTCGAAGTCGCCAAAGGCGAAGCATGTTGAACAAGCCATATGACTGGAATGGTTTAGGGGAGATCTTCCGAGCAAGTTCAGATGGGATTGTGGATATGAAATCAAAAACAAACCAGGACCTAGTATACTTCCAAGCAATCTTTTTCGGATCGTCCACAAGTAAGTAGGTCGTCTTGTCGAGGTAAGCCACAATGAACGTAAGAACAATGTCTATAGCAAAGAATCCATTTACAACATTATCAGCAATGGAGAGTGGTCCCTCAGGTTTCTTGAGAAATCCAAATTCAAAGGGCGATACCCAAGCTGTATAGATGACCAGAACAACAAGAAAAGTCTCCCATATTCTGCAAGATTCAATTAAAGCCTTAAGCTAATTTTAGAACACTTGTTCCTTATTCTCTACAACTACTATACATTTTTATGCCACAGAAAATGCAAAATAAGTGAAATTGCAAGTAGATAAAACTCTGCTGCTGATTGCTTACTATCTGAAATCATTCCAGAAATGCAATACAAGTCAAAGCCCAATGTTTCCCCAAGTTCCATTATTTTCTATTTTGACATCAAAAAGTGGGGAAAAAAATATAAAATTTGCAAATGGGCATTGCATAAAGTGGAAAAGAAAGCAAAAAACATATAATAAAAGTACCTGAAGAAAGCTATCTTTACCAGTCAAACCAGAAGATTTGCAGGGCCTCCAATTAGGTGTATCTCTGGTATGACTGGGCGACAATTCAACAAAATCATCCTAACCCACTAAAACTTTACTATTAGATCTCTCTCTCTTTTAGACTAGGATTCCCAGTATTTCAAACCCATGTGAAGAACCACCAAAAAAGTTCAAAATAAGTTAACAATATCTTTGATTGCCAAAGAATAATCAACCAGGAAAAGGGCCATCATGTTTGGCTAAGAATCTAAGCAAATAATCAAGTAACATAGAACTCTCAGAAAAAAAGTTAAATCTGATAGTTCCAGCAAATGGTGAAGGAAGATTCAGAAAGGCTTAAATTGATTCCGAAGATTTCAGAAACCAACCTTGTCCACCCGACTCCCAAACTCCCACCCAGAAAAAAAAAATAGATAAAAAATATATTTACTGATAGAAAAACCAGGAGACCCTTTTCCAGCAGACAAGGTTAAGAGAAAAAAAACAAAAGAAAACAAGAAAAGAGCAAAAGGAAGTTGAAACAAAATGCACAGAAACAGGTAATTACAGCAATAAACACAAAATGACAAAGAACTTTGAAATCCCCCACCCCACCAAGAAGAACCCAGAAAGATAAAGAAAAATAAAGTCTTCGATCTATTGCTTGTAAAATAAATTTTACTATTATATATGTCACTTTTTAAAATCAGTCATTTGAAGGATTTTGAAAAATTAAAATTTTAATGTTAGCTGTTCCCAATACTTACTCTGAAATTTTACATATTTTATTTTAATGAATTTTTATAAAAAAAATATTATATATGTAATAATTAAATTTTATCTAAAACACTTATTACCATCAAATTCGCAAATAATATCTATTGACAAAGTTTCACCCTTTGCTGGCACGGAGAGTCACGTCGGTGCCAACTTCTCTTCTAATTGACTGTTTAAGAGAGTAATTTTGACTCATTAATTACGGGATTTCAAGAAAATCGCTTGTATTTCATAAATATCTTTGTGGAGAATTAGAATTGCCACATTAAAAAGGAAAAGTAATATTATACGAAATTTCAAATACTCACACTATATTATTATTTATTATTATTGATGTTATAAGCTTTATATTTCTAAGAATATAAATTAGTAAAATAAAAAAAATATCGAGTGAATTTATTTTAGTAATTTTTTCAATATTTAATAGAAATATTGAATAAATAATTAAATGGGTTATTAAAAAAATAATATATTTGATTATATAGTTATATAGTGAATTGAATAGAATTTAAATATTATTAAAATATATGAGATGATAGAGTTATATTGTAGGATGTGAAATATTGAATGGATTAGAAATTATAAAATAAAATATAAAATTCTAATGGATAAAAATAATAATTTAATACGAATAATATTTCATTGTAATTAGAATTCTAGCAGTTTATTAGGTGTTTAAAGTAAATTGAGATTCGAGTTTAATATATTTTAAAATAAATTATATTTTAGTTTTTAAATTTTAATATAATTAATAGATCGATCCATGACCAATTGCCATGATCTAGCCTATTTCACCTACTCATCGCAATCACGACTTTAGACTATCACCTCTATCTTCTAATACATGTTGAATGTCAAATAAATTTCTTAGCCAATTTACAAAAACCTATAGTAGAGTTATATCCTGACCTTAATTTATAAGGTATATACATTTGCTTATACTTGTTCATTCTCCTTAATACCTAGAACGACCTAAACGTTAGCTCTAATACCACTAACTGCAACACTCCTATAAGGTTATTTAACTAACCGAAATGGAGATGTCACGTTCCGTGGTGCTTCTCTTATTTTTTGAATTAACTATTATCATGTATTTCATTACATTTTTTGCTACCTAAAATACTCTAGAGTTTCCTTTCTAAACTGGTTCTAATTCCATCTATGAATAATAAAATTTCACTTCAATGAACTCTCAACCTTTAACCCCCAAACGTCATTCAATCACAAACACAATTTTCAACTTAGATCAACTCTTCTAATAATTATACCAAAATAAAACTCTTCTCATGCAATATTAATTACAACCCACATATCTATTATGTACATGCCATATTTGTACAATTTTCATTACGTTAAGTCTCAATAGTGAGAAAGGAATCGCGAATGAGTGTGTCTTGTTTAGTAATATTTTTTCGGGCCAATGGCATAAATATTCCTAACAAAAATTTGGCAGTCTCCTCTATATATTGGTCCTCATTCCATCTGTCAATAATAAAAATTCAATTAAGTGAACTCTCAATCTTAACTTTCCCAAACTTCCTTCAACCACAAACAATTTTCAACTCAAATCAACACTTCATAGATACCAAGTGTCAACAATGAGAAAGGAATAATGGATTGAGTGACCATATTATTTATTAATATATTTTTGGATAATGGCATAAAAAATTTAAACCTTTAAGGATTTTTGCATTTTAATTAAAAAGATTTTACTTGCTACAATAACTTAGAATTTAAAAACATTTAGCGATTCAATTCAAATTTGAAATGTAAGTAGGAGAGCATTTGCCGGTGGCTAAAGTAACGTTCCATCTGTATTTTTTTATTACTTAACGGTGGATCATACGCTACACATTGAATAACCAATGTGAGAAATTAACTGCCAGTTAATGGTAAAAATCCAAGTTTGGTGTTTAACTAACCTGACTTAAAGTCAAATTTGGAAATTGTTGCCGGAACAGTTCAACTATGCTTTTCCTAAGCGAAGCAACACTATAGTCTCCAACATCTAGAGAGCTCAAATCATAGCCGTCTCACAACCTAAGATCCTTAGTCATCAGCACCACCGCCGGTGCAGTCTGTGCTACATGAGTGACCTTTCGCTCCTAAATTACTGTCAACATTGTCTTCATATCAAATTTACCTATGGACACTACCGTCGCTCCCATAGTTAAAGCCCTCACGAAATAACATAAACCATAAACATGAAAATAAGGCAAAAGGAAGTTGCAGCCGCCATCCAGGTCGTGTAACCTCATGACTTACAGCCACTATACATGTGAAATTTCGATGAGTCAAAACCACTCCATCAACTCGACCAGTAGTCCGTGAGGATAGAGAATCATCGCAGGGTCCAATCGGTAAACCTTCCCTCGAGTACGATTGTTTTGAGATTAGGAATTATACGAGTAGCATTCGACGTTACGAACACAATTACAGGTATTGACAGCTGAATTTGGTGGAGAATCTCATGTTTAAAGATAATTGATTCTTAAAGAGACCTAACGACACCGAGATAGAAGATACAGAAATAAAGAATCGAAAGGTGAATAGAGTTAGGAGAAAGAACAAAGGCAATATCTACTTTTCTGAAGCCAAAATGGTGGTGAAGCGAGAAGTCTAATTTTTTGTGCGAAGGACGAAGTCGGGAAAATAAATTTGACAGAGAGTGACGGCATCGAAGAGAGCGTTTTATGTTTTTCTACACCAATTAAGAATTTTAACTTAACTAACCAAGGATTAATATCTCACCTTGGTTATCCAAGGTGTAGCGCAGTGTCCACCGTCAAGTAATAAAAAAATAAAAATAGCCTGCTACCGATAGATGCTCCCCCACTTTCAATTCAAATTTAGAAAGAATAGCCAAATATTTTTAAATCTTAATTCATTGTGCCAAGAAATAAAATTTTGGATTTTTTATGCCATTATCCTTTTTTCTTCAAGCAACAATTTAATTTAGTCTGCTAGTGAATAAGGATTTGGGGTAGCTGCGACACTTCGTCTATGCCTTATAACTTCTAATGCCAACTTACGTTTTATATCTAGACTGTGACACTGCCTTTCAAGTGTTGTTTTATATCATAAATTACACCTATTGGCATGCCAATTGCCGTTTTTTTGACAAGATTTCCAAGTTATTCACTTTAGGTACTTCAGTATGCTCCTACTCTATGTTATGGTCAAGTTTTGGCAATATTAAGGGTCTAATTCACTCATGGTCTCTTTATGAAAATTGCTCTCCTATATCTTAGCTAATTCAGTGATTTCTTTTGTGGCTTTACTTTTATCTATAATCTTATAAATATTATTATTTGCATGCTAATTCTTTTAGTCATACTAAACTTATTAAAATTTCATTAAGTAATTTATTCGACGTGAAAATCTATTAATATGGCTTGAATATACATCGCTGCTATTTGCTAATTAAAGTCTTAACATTTATTATCTTTGGACCGCACCCGAAGGCTGCCTACGTACCTCCAATAGAGGATCAGGTCTACGTAGCTCTTAACAATAGATAATAACATAAAGTTTATACTAACATAATTTATTCTAGCTAATAATCAACCACATTATCACATTATATCTAGAATCAAGTAAATAACTAAGGAAACATAAATAATTATATTTTCATAGCTATATTTTGCACAATATTATTAAGAAACTAGATATCAATATTCAAAACATGCATATATATATATATATATATATATATATATATATATATATATATATACACACAAATTTATATATAAACAAATATCAATATAACTCATCAATAATAATTACTTGTACCGATTAAAGCGTTTAAAATCTAACTATATCACCAATATAACAAATAAATTTTTAATAAACAATAACTATCTAAACTAACCCCTTAATCATACCTACCATCTTATAACTATCACTTATTTTATGTGTGTATTCTTCTTGTATCTTCAATCCACTTTTACATAATGTTTAGCTAATTAATCTTTCTTTAAAACCCTTCGATTTTGTATTATGATAATTCAAATTTATTTCCCTAAAAGGTTATGACTATGTTTCGATATCAAACAATCGTTACGCTAAAAAGTGAACAAGAAGATTGGTCACTGACATGTTCTAGCCTATTTCACCTACTCATGGCTCTCCTTTTTTTCATTTCTCTTGTATTATAATATATATAAAATGCCTCATTTTAATTACAAACAACACAAAAAACAAATATGTTTTTCAAGTACATTGTCGGTATCATAGAATTTTTCTATACCTTATTAGAAGTCACTTCATAGTAATTAGAAACTTGTCATAAAACAACTGCATCAGATATAAGGCATCCACCATATCCTAGCAGATTCTTAAAAGTGATGCACAAACTTTCCAATCAATGCTCCAATGTACATAATGTAATCTGCAGCATACAATACACACATTTGCAGCATTGAATAGATTATTGCGATCACGACTTTTATCTTCTAATACATGTTGAATGTCAAATAACATTCTTAGCCAACTTAAAAAAACCTATAGTAGAGTTATATCCTGACCTTAACTTATAAGGTATATACATTTGCTTATACTTGCTCCTTCTCCTTAATAACTAGAACGGCCTAAACGTTAGCTCTAATACCACTAACTGCAACACTCCTATAAGGTTATTTAACTAACCGAAATGGAGATGTCACGTTTCGTGGTGCTTCTCTTATTTTTTCAATTAACCATTATCATGTATTTCATGATATTTTTTCCTACCGAAAATACTCTAGAGTCTCCTTTCTAAATTGGTTCTAATTCCATCTATGAATAATAAAATTTCACTTCAATGAACTCTCAACCTTTAACCCCCAAACGTCATTCAATCACAAACACAATTTTCAACTCAGATAAACTCTTCTAATAATTATACCAAAATAAAACTCTTCTCATGCAATATTAATTACAACCCACATATCTATTATGTACATGCCATATTTGTACAATTTTCTATATGTCAAGTCTCAATAGTGAGAAAGGAAACGCGAATGAGTGTTTCTTGTTTAGTAATATTTTTTCGGAGCAATGGGATAAATACTCCAAATCTTTGAGGATTTTAAATTTTAATCCAAAGGTTTTTTCCTATGGAAAATTCGGCAGCGTCTCCTCTATATATTGGTCCTCATTCCATCTGTGAATGATAAAATTTCAATTCAGTGGACTCTCAATCTTAACTTTCCTAAACTTCCTTCAACCACAAACACAATTTTCAAATCAAATCAACACTTCAAAGATACCAAGTGTCAACAATGAGAAAGGAATAATGGATTGAGTGACCACATTATTTATTAATATATTTTTGGATAATGGCATAAAAAATTTAAACCTTTAAAGAATTTTTGCATTTTAATTAAAAAGATTTTACTTGCTACAATAACTTAGAATTTAAAAACATTTAGCGATTCAATTCAAATTTGAAATGTAAGTGGGATAGCATTTGCCGGTGGCTAAAGTAACGTTCCATCTGTATTTTTTTATTACTTAACGGTGGATCATACGCTACACATTGAATAACCAATGTGAGAAATTAACTGCCAGTTAATGGTAAAAATCCAAGCTTGGTGTTTAACTAACCTGACTTAAAGTCAAATTTGGAAATTGTTGCCGGAACAGTTCAACTATGCTTTTCCTAAGCGAAGCAACGCTATAGTCTCCACCATCTAGAGAGCTCTAATCAAAGCCGTCTCACAACCTAGGATCCTTAGTCATCAGCACCACCGCCGGTGCAGTCTATGCTACGTGAGTGACCTTTCGCTCCTAAAATACTGTCAACATTGTCTTCATATCAAATTTACCTATGGACACCACCGTCGCTCCCATAGTTAAAGCCCTCACGAAATAACATAAACCATAAACATGAAAATAAGGCAAAAGGAAGTTGCAGCTGCCATCCAGGTCGTGTAAACCTCATGACTTACAGCCACTATACATGTGAAATTTCGATGAGTCAAAACCACTCCATCAACTCGACCAGTAGTCCGTGAGGATAGAGAATCATCGCAGGGTCCAATCGGTAAACCTTCCCTCGAGTACGATTTTTTTGAGATTAGGAATTATACGAGCAGCATTCGACGTTACGAACACAATTACAGGTATTGACAGCTGAATTTGGTGGAGAATCTCATGTTTAAAGATAATTGATTCTTAAGGAGACCTAACGACACCGAGAGAGAAGATACAGAAATAAAGAATCGAAAGGTGAATAGAGTTAGGAGAAAGAACAAAGGCAATATCTACTTTTCTGAAGCCAAAATGGTGGTGAAGCGAGAAGTCTAATTTTTTGTGCGAAGGATGAAGTCGGGAAAATAAATTCGACAGGGAGTGACGGCATCGAAGAGAGCGTTTTATGTTTTTCTACACCAATTAAGAATTTTAACTTAACTAACCAAGGATTAATATCTCACCTTGGTTATCCAAGGTGTAGCGTAGTGTCCACCGTCAAGTAATAAAAAAATACAATATGGCCTGCTAGCGATAGATGCTCCCCCACTTTCAATTCAAATTTGGAAAGAATCGCCAAATATTTTTAAATCTTAATTCATTGTGCCAAAAAAATAAAATTTTGGATTTTTTATGCCATTATCCTTTTTTCTTCAAGCAACAATTTAATTTAGTCTGCTAGTGAATAAGGATTTGGGGTAGCTGCGACACTTCGTCTATGCCTTATAACTTCTAATGCCAACTTACGTTTTATATCTAGACTGTGACACTGCCTTTCAAGTGTTGTTTTATATCATAAATTACACCTATTGGCATGCCAATTGCCGTTTTTTTGACAAGATTTCCAAGTTATTCACTTTAGGTACTTCAGTATGCTCCTACTCTATGTTATGGTCAAGTTTTGGCAATATTAAGGGTCTAATTCACTCATGGTCTCTTTATGAAAATTGCTCTCCTATATCTTAGCTAATTCAGTGATTTCTTTTGTGGCTTTACTTTTATCTATAATCTTATAAATATTATTATTTGCATGCTAATTCTTTTAGTCATACTAAACTTATTAAAATTTCATTAAGTAATTTATTCGACGTGAAAATCTATTAATATGGCTTGAATATACATCGCTGCTATTTGCTAATTAAAGTCTTAACATTTATTATCTTTGGACCGCACCCGAAGGCTGCCTACGTACCTCCAATAGAGGATCAGGTCTACGTAGCTCTTAACAATAGATAATAACATAAAGTTTATACTAACATAATTTATTCTAGCTAATAATCAACCACATTATCACATTATATCTAGAATCAAGTAAATAACTAAGGAAACATAAATAATTATATTTTCATAGCTATATTTTGCACAATATTATTAAGAAACTAGATATCAATATTCAAAACATGTATATATATATATATATATACACACAAATTTATATATAAACAAATATCAATATAACTCATCAATAATAATTACTTGTACCGATTAAAGCGTTTAAAATCTAAGTATAATACCAATATAGATAACAACTAAACCTTTAATAAACAATAACTATCTAAACTAACCCCTTAATCATACCTACCATCTTATAACTATCACTTATTTTATGTGTGTATTCTTCTTGTATCTTCAATCCACTTTTACATAATGTTTAGCTAATTAATCTTTCTTTAAAACCCTTCGATTTTGTATTATGATAATTCAAATTTATTTCCCTAAAAGGTTATGACTATGTTTCGATATCAAACAATCGTTACACTAAAAAGTGAACAAGATGAGTCTTTCTTGTTTAGTAATACTTTTTCGGAGCAATGGGATAATTATTCCAAATCTTTGAGGATTTTAAATTTTAATCCAAAAGTTTTTTCCGATGAAAAATTCGGCAGCGTCTCCTCTATATATTGGTCCTCATTCCATCTGTGAATGATAAAATTTCAATCCAGTGGACTCTCAATCTTAACTTTCCTAACCTTCCTTCAACCACAAACACAATTTTCAAATCAAATCAACACTTCAAAGATACCAAGTGTCAACAATGAGAAAGGAATAATGGATTGAGTGACCACATTATTTATTAATATATTTTTGGATAATGGCATAAAAAATTTAAACCTTTAAAGATTTTTTGCATTTCAATTAAAAAGATTTTACTTGCTACAATAACTTAGAATTTAAAAACATTTAGCGATTCAATTCAAATTTGAAATGTAAGTGGGAAAGCATTTGCCGGTGGCAACGTTCCATCTGTATTTTTTTATTACTTAACGGTGGATCATACGCTACACATTGAATAACCAATGTGAGAAATTAACTGCCAGTTAATGGTAAAAATCCAAGCTTGGTGTTTAACTAACCTGACTTAAAGTCAAATTTGGAAATTGTCGGAACAGTTCAACTATGCTTTTCCTAAGCGAAGCAACGCTATAGTCTCCAACATCTAGAGAGCTCAAATCAAAGCCGTCTCACAACCTAGGATCCTTAGTCATCAGCACCACCGCCGGTGCAGTCTGTGCTACGTGAGTGACCTTTCGCTCCTAAATTACTGTCAACATTGTCTTCATATCAAATTTACCTATGGACACCACCGTCGCTCCCATAGTTAAAGCCCTCACGAAATAACATAAACCATAAACATGAAAATAAGGCAAAAGGAAGTTGCAGCTGCCATCCAGGTCGTGTAAACCTCATGACTTACAGCCACTATACATGTGAAATTTCGATGAGTCAAAACCACTCCATCAACTCGACCAGTAGTCCGTGAGGATATAGAATCATCGCAGGGTCCAATCGGTAAACCTTCCCTCGAGTACGATTTTTTTGAGATTAGGAATTATACGAGCAGCATTCGACGTTACGAACACAATTACAGGTATTGACAGCTGAATTTGGTGGAGAATCTCATGTTTAAAGATAATTGATTCTTAAGGAGACCTAACGACACCGAGAGAGAAGATACAGAAATAAAGAATCGAAAGGTGAATAGAGTTAGGAGAAAGAACAAAGGCAATATCTACTTTTCTGAAGCCAAAATGGTGGTGAAGCGAGAAGTCTATTTTTTTGTGCGAAGGATGAAGTCGGGAAAATAAATTCGACAGGGAGTGACGGCATCGAAGAGAGCGTTTTATGTTTTTCTACACCAATTAAGAATTTTAACTTAACTAACCAAGGATTAATATCTCACCTTGGTTATCCAAGGTGTAGCGTAGTGTCCACCGTCAAGTAATAAAAAAATACAATATGGCCTGCTACCGATAGATGCTCCCCCACTTTCAATTCAAATTTGGAAAGAATCGCCAAATATTTTTAAATCTTAATTCATTGTGCCAAGAAATAAAATTTTGGATTTTTTATGCCATTATCCTTTTTTCTTCAAGCAACAATTTAATTTAGTCTGCTAGTGAATGAGGATTTGGGGTAGCTGCGACACTTCGTCTATGCCTTATAACTTCTAATGCCAACTTACGTTTTATATCTAGACTGTGACACTGCCTTTCAAGTGTTGTTTTATATCATAAATTACACCTATTGGCATGCCAATTGCCGTTTTTTTTTGCAAGCTTTCCAAGTTATTCATTTTAGGTACTTCAGTATGCTCCTACTCTAAGTTATAGTCAAGTTTTGGCAATATTAAGGGTCTAATTCACTCATGGTCTCTTTATGAAAATTGCTCTCCTATATCTTAGCTAATTCAGTGATTTCTTTTGTGGCTTTACTTTTATCTATAATCTTACAAATATTATTATTTGCATGCTAATTATTTTAGTCATACTAAACTTATTAAATTTTCATTAAGTAATTTATTCGACGTGAAAATCTACTAATATGGCTTGAATTTACACCGCTGCTATTTGCTAATTAAAGCCTTAACATTTATTATCCTTGGACCGCACCCGAAGGCTGCCTACGTACCTCCAATAGAGGATCAGGCCTACGTAGCTCTTAACAATAGATAATAACATAAAGTTTATACTAACATAATTTATTCTAGCTAATAATCAACTACATTATCACATTATATTTAGAATCCAGTAAATAACTAAGGAAACATAAATAATTATATTTTCATAGCTATATTTTGCACAATATTATTAAGAAACTAGATATCAATATTCAAAATATGTATATATATATATATACACACACACAAATTTATATATAAACAAAAATCAATATAACTCATCAATAATAATTACTTGTACCGATTAAAGCGTTTAAAATCTAACTATATCACCAATATAAATAACAACTAAACTTTTAATAAACAATAACTATCTAAACTAACCCCTAAATCATACCTACCATCTTATAACTATCACTTATTTTATGTGTGTACTCTTCTTGTATCTTCAATCTACATTTACATAATGTTTAGCTAATTAATCTTTCTTTAAAACCCTTCGATTTTGTATTATGATAATTCAAATTTATTTCCCTAAAAGGTTATGACTATGTTTCGATATCAAACAATCGTTACGCTAAAAAGTGAACAAGAAGATTGGTCACTGACATGTTCTAGCCTATTTCACCTACTCATGGCTCTCCCTTTTTTCATTTCTCTTGTATTATAATATACATAAAATGCCTCCTTTTAATTACAAACAACACAAAAAACAAATATGTTTTTCGAGTACATTGTCGCTATCATAGAATTTTTCTATACCTTATTGCTGATGTCTCTAGTATTTTATTTTAAAAGGATATAAACTTTTATTAGAAGTCACTTCATAGTAATTAGAAACTTGTCATGAAACAACTTCAGATATAAGGCATCTACCATATCCTAGCAGATTCTTAAAAGTGATGCACAAACTTTCCAATCAATGCTGCAATGTACATAATGTAATCTGCAGCTTACAATACACACATTTGCAGCATTGAATAGGTTATTGGGATCACGACTTTAGACTATCACCCCAATCTTCTAATACATGTTGAATGTCAAATAACATTCTTAGCCAACTTACAAAAACCTATAGTAGAGTTATATCCTGACCTTAACTTGTAACGTAAAAACATTTGCTTATACTTGTTCCTTCTCCTTAATACCTAGAACGGCCTAAACGTTAGTTCTAATGTATCTTCAATCCCCCTTTACAAAATGTTTAGTTAATTAAACTTTCTTTAAAACTCTTGAATCTGTTATTATAATAATTCAAATTTATTTCTCTCGAAGGTTAAGACTATGTTTCGATATCAAACAATCATCACAGTAAAAAGTGAACAAGAAGATTGGTCACTAACATGTTCTAGCCTATTTCACCTACTCATACATCTCCTTTTTTTCATTTCTCTTATATCATAATATTTATAAAATTCCTCTTTTTAATGATAAACAAAACAAAAACAATTATGATTTTTGAGTACATTGTCGCTCTCATAGAATTTTTCTATACCTTATTGCTAATATCTCTAGTATTTTATTCTAAAAGGATATAAACTTTTATTTGAAGTCTATTCATAGCAGTTAGAAACTTGTCATGGTACAACTGCATCACATATAAGGCATCTACTATATCCTAGCAGATTCTTAAAAGTGATGCACACAATTTCCACTCAATGCTACAATGTCCATAATGCAATCTGCAGCTTACAATACAAACGTTTGTAGCAACGAATAGATTATCGCGATCACGACTTTAGACTATCACCTCTATCTTCTAACACATGTTGAATGTCAAATAACATTCTTAGCCAACTTACAAAAGCCTATAGTAGAGTTATATCCAGACCTGAACCTATAAGGTATACACATTTGCTTATACTTGTTCCTTCTCCTTAACACCTAGAAACGCCTAAACGTTAGCTCTAATACCACTAACTCCAACATCCCTATAAGGTTATTTAACTAACCGAAATGGAGAAGCACCGTGGTGCTTCTCTCATTTTGTCAATTAACTATTATCATGTATTTCATGACATTTAATATATTTTTGGATAATGGCATATAAAATTTAAACCTTTATGAATTTTTGCATTTTAATTAAAATGATTTTACTTGGTACAATAAGTTAGGATTTAAAAACATTTAGCGATTCAATTCAAATTTGAAATGAAAGTGGGGGAGCATTTGCCGGTAGCTAACGTGACGTTCCATCTGCATTTTTTTATTACTTAATGGTGGATCATACGCTACACACTGAATAACCAATATGAGAAATTAACCATCGGTTAATGGTAAAAATCCAAGTTTGGTGTTTATCTAACCTGACTTAAAGTCGAATTTCGAAATTGCTCACGGAATAGTTCAGCTACGCTTTTTCTAAGCGAAGCAACGCTGCAACCTGCAACATCTAGAGAGCTAAAATCTTAGCCGTCTAACAACCTAGGATCCTTACTTATCAGCACCACCGCCGATGCAGTCTATCTTACACTCCTGAATTACTGTCAGCATTGTCTTCATATCAAATCTACCTATGGACACCATCGCCACTCCCATAGTTAAAACTCTCACGAAATTACATAAACCATAAACATGAAAATAAGGCAACGAAAAAGAAAGAAAGTTGCAGCTGCCATCCAGCTCGTGTAAACCGCATGACTTAGGGCCACCATGCATCTGAAATTTCGATGAGCCAAAACCACTCCATTAACTCGACCAGTAGTCCTTGAGGGTAGAGAATTGTCCCAGGGTCCAATTGGTAAACCTTCCCTCCTTCCATTTCTCCACAGTGAGCTAGACTCATCATCAGCGATTCAAACTCGGGAGAGTCGAGTACGATTGTTTTCAGATTAGGAATTGTGTGAGCAGCATTCGATGTGACGAACACAAGTATAGGTTTCGACAGCTGAATTTGGTGGAGAATCTCAAGTTTAAAGACACTTGATTTTTTAGGAGAGGTAACGACACCGAGAGAGAAGATATAGAAATAAAGGACCGAAAGCTGAATAGAGTTAGGAGAAAGCACGAAGGCAATATCTCCTTTTCTGAGGCCAAAATAGTGGTGAAGCGAGAAGGCCAACTTTTTGTGCGAAGGACGAAGTGGGGAAAATAAATTCGGCAGCGAGCGACAATGTCGATGAGAGCATTTTAGGTTTTTCTACACCATTTAAGAATTTTACGTTAATTAACCAACGATTAATACCTTGCCTTGGTTATCCAAGGTGTAGCGTAGAGTCCAGCATCGAGTAATATAAAAATACAATATGGCCTGCTACCGACAAATGCTCCCCCACTTTCAATTAAAATTTGCAAAAAATTGCCAAATATTTTTAAATCCTAATTTATTGTGCCAAAAAATAAAATTTTGGATTTTTATGCCATTATTCTTTATTTTTTCAAGAAACAATTTCATTTAGTCTGCTAGTGAATGAGGATTTGGGATAGGTGCGACACTTCGTCTATGCCTTATAACTGAACTACGACACTGCCTTTCAAATGCCAACTTACGTTTTATATCTAGACTGTGACACTGCCTTTCAATTGCTGTTTTATATCACAAATTGCACCTATTCGCATGCCAATTTTCGTTCCTTTGACAAGCTTTCTAAGTTATTCATTTTAGGTACTTGTGTATGCTTCTATCCTAAGTTATAGTCAAGTTTTGGCAATATTAAGTGTCTAATTCACTCATGATCTCTTTATCAAAATTGTTCTCCTATATCATAGCTAATTCAATGATTTCTTTTGTGGCTTTATTTTTATCTATAATCTTATAAATATAATTATTTGTATGTTAATTATTTTAGTCATATTAAACTTATTAAATTTCCAATAATTAATTTATTCAAAATGAAAATCTGTTAATATGGCTTGAATTTACATCGCTACTATTTGCTAATTAAAGTCTTAAAATATATTATATTTCAACCGCGCCCGAAGGCTGCCTACGTACCTCCAATAGAGGATCAGGTCCACGTAGCTCTTAACAATAGATAATAACATAAAGTTTATACTAACATAATTTATTCTTGCTAATAATCAACCACAATATCACACTATGCTATACAAAAATAATCTTATTCATTTATTCAACAATCTATTGGAGGAATAAGGGTTATATCTAGAAACCAGTAAATAACTAAGGAAACATAAATAATTATATTTTCATATTTTTATACCTATACTTTGCACAATCGTATTAAGAAACTAAATACCAATATTCAAAACATATATATAAATATATATATACACATATTTATATATAAACAGATATCAATATAACCTATCAATAATAATTACTTGTACCGATTACAGTGTTTAAAATCTAACTATATCACCAATATAGATAAAAACTAAACTTCCAATAAACAACAATAATATCTCAAATAATATCAATTCCGCCAAAATAATTTATCTAATCTTATCAAATGTAATAATGCTTCTAAAAAGGGAAAAAGAATAAACTTTTGTAGTGATTAATTCGGTTTTCCAACATAGACCTTCAATATAATCTTAAAGGCAATTCTATCCACTTCCAAGTGATGAATCGAAATATTTATCAAGAAGTACATTAGGAATTCATACACTATTTATGTCATGTTCCTAAAAGTTGGATAGACTATACAATCTTCCTTATTTTTTTCCTAACTAGAGTAACTAATATGTCATTAATGAGATAAATTAACCCCTTAATCACACCTACCATCTCATAACTATCATTTATTTTATGTGCGTATTCTCCTTGTATCTTCAATCCCCCTTTACAAAATGTTTAGTTAATTAAACTTTCTTTAAAACTCTTGAATCTGTTATTATAATAATTCAAATTTATTTCTCTCAAAGGTTAAGACTATATTTCGATATCAAACAATCATCACAGTAAAAAGTGAACAAGAAGATTGGTCACTAACATGTTCTAGCCTATTTCACCTACTCATAACTCTCCTTTTTTTCATTTCTCTTATATCATAATATTTATAAAATTCCTCTTTTTAATGATAAACAACACAAAAACAATTATGCTTTTTGAGTACATTGTCGCTCTCATAGAATTTTTCTATACCTTATTGCTAATATCTCTAGTATTTTATTCTAAAAGGATATAAACTTTTATTTGAAGTCTATTCATAGCAGTTAGAAACTTGTCATGGTACAACTGCATCAGATATAAGGCATCTACTATATCCTAGCAGATTCTTAAAAGTGATGCATACAATTTCCACTCAATGCTACAATGTCCATAATGCAATCTGCAGCTTACAATACAAACGTTTGTAGCGATGAATAGATTATCGCGATCACGACTTTAGACTATCACCTCTATCTTCTAACACATGTTGAATGTCAAATAACATTCTTAGCCAACTTACAAAAGCCTGTAGTAGAGTTATATCCAGACCTGAACCTATAAGGTATACAGATTTGCTTATACTTGCTCATTCTCCTTAACACCTAGAAACGCCTAAACGTTAGCTCTAATACCACTAACTCCAACATCCCTATAAGATTATTTAACTAACCGAAATGGAGAAGTACCGTGGTGCTTCTCTCATTTTGTCAATTAACTATTATCATGTATTTCATGACATTTAATATATTTTTGGATAATGGCATATAAAATTTAAACCTTTATGAATTTTTGCATTTTAATTAAAATGATTTTACTTGGTACAATAAGTTAGGATTTAAAAACATTTAGCGATTCAATTCAAATTTGAAATGAAAGTGGGGGAGCATTTGCCGGTAGCTAACGTGACGTTCCATCTGCATTTTTTTATTACTTAATGGTGGATCATACGCTACACATTGAATAACCAATATGAGAAATTAACCATCGGTTAATGGTAAAAATCCAAGTTTGGTGTTTATCTAACCTGACTTAAAGTCAAATTTCGAAATTGCTCACGGAATAGTTCAGCTACGCTTTTTCTAAGCGAAGCAACGCTGCAACCTGCAATATCTAGAGAGCTAAAATCTTAGCCGTCTAACAACCTAGGATCCTTACTTATCAGCACCACCGCCGGTGCAGTCTATCTTACACTCCTAAATTACTGTCAGCATTGTCTTCATATCAAATCTACCTATGGACACCATCGCCACTCCCATAGTTAAAGCTCTCACGAAATTACATAAACCATAAATATGAAAATAAGGCAACGAAAAAGAAAGAAAGTTGCAGCTACCATCCAGCGTGTAAACCGCATGACTTAGGGCCACGATGCATCTGAAATTTCGATGAGCCAAAACCACTCCATTAACTCGACCAGTAGTCCTTGAGGGTAGAGAATTGTCCCAGGGTCCAATTGGTAAACCTTCCCTCCTTCCATTTCTCCACAGTGAGCTAGACTCATCATCAGCGATTCAAACTCGGGAGAGTCGAGTACGATTGTTTTCAGATTAGGAGCAGCATTCGATGTGACGAACACAAGTATAGGTTTCGACAGCTGAATTTGGTGGAGAATCTCAAGTTTAAAGATAATTGATTTTTTAGGAGAGGTAACGACACCGAGAGAGAAGATATAGAAATAAAGGACCGAAAGCTGAATAGATTTAGGAGAAAGCACGAAGGCAATATCTCCTTTTCTAAGGCCAAAATGGTGGTGAAGCGAGAAGGCCAACTTTTTGTGCGAAGGACGAAGTGGGGAAAATAAATTCTGCAGCGAGCGACAACGTCGATGAGAGCGTTTTAGGTTTTTCTACACCATTTAAGAATTTTACGTTAATTAACCAACGATTAATACCTTGCCTTGGTTATCCAAGGTGTAGCGTAGAGTCCAGCATCGAGTAATATAAAAATACAATATGGCCTGCTACCGACAGATGCTCCCCCACTTTCAATTAAAATTTGCAAAAAATTGCCAAATATTTTTAAATCCTAATTTATTGTGCCAAGAAATAAAATTTTGAATTTTTATGGCATTATACTTTATTTTTTCAAGAAACAATTTCATTTAGTCTGCTAGTGAATGAGGATTTGGGATAGGTGCAACACTTCGTCTATGCCTTATAACTGAACTACGACACTGCCTTTCAAATGCCAACTTATGTTTTATATCTAGACTGTGACACTGCCTTTCAATTGCTATTTTATATCACAAATTGCACCTATTCGCATACCAATTTTCGTTCCTTTGACAAGCTTTCCAAGTTACTCATTTTAGGTACTTCTGTATGCTTCCATCCTAAGTTATAGTCAAGTTTTGGCAATATTAAGTGTCTAATTCACTCATGATCTCTTTATCAAAATTGTTCTCCTATATCATAGCTAATTCAATGATTTCTTTTGTGGCTTTATTTTTATCTATAATCTTATAAATATAATTATTTGTATGTTAATTATTTTAGTCATATTAAACTTATTAAATTTCCAATAAATAATTTATTCAACATGAAAATCTGTTAATATGGCTTGAATTTACATCGCTACTATTGGCTAATTAAAGTCTTAACATATATTATATTTCAACCGCACCCGAAGGCTGCCTACGTACCTCCAATAGAGGATCAGGTCCACGTAGCTCTTAACAATAGATAATAACATAAAGTTTATACTAACATAATTTATTCTTGCTAATAATCAACCACAATATCACACTATGCTATACAAAAATAATCTTATTCATTTATTCAACAATCTATTGGAGGAATAAGGGTTATATCTAGAAACCAGTAAATAACTAAGGAAACATAAATAATTATATTTTCATATTTTTATACCTATACTTTGCACAATCGTATTAAGAAACTAAATACCAATATTCAAAACATATATATATATATATATACACATATTTATATATAAACAGATATCAATATAACCTATCAATAATAATTACTTGTACCGATTAAAGTGTTTAAAATCTAACTATATCACCAATATAGATAAAAACTAAACTTCCAATAAACAACAATATTATCTCAAATAATATCAATTCCGCCAAAATAATTTATCTAATCTTATCAAATGTAATAATGCTTCTAAAAAGGGAAAAAGAATAAACTTTTGCAGTGATTAATTCGGTTTTCCAACATAGACCTTCAATATAATCTTAAAGGCAACCCTACCCACTTCCAAATGATGAATCGAAATATTTATCAAAAAGTACATTACGAAATCATCCACTATCTATGTCATGTTCTTAAAAGTTGGATAAACTCTACAATCTTCCTTATTTTTTTCCTAGCTAGAGTAACTAATATGTCATTAATGAGATAAATTAACCCCTTAATCACACCTACCATCTCATAACTACCACTTATTTTATGTGCGTATTCTCCTTGTATCTTCAATCCCCTCTTACATAATTTTTAGATAATTAAACTTTCTTTAAAACTCTTGAATATGTTATTATGATAATTCAAATTTATTTCTCTCAAAGGTTAATACTATGTTTCGATATCAAACAATCATCACAGTAAAAAGTGAACAAGAAAATTGGTCACTAACATGTTCTAGCCTATTTCATCTACTCATACCTCTCCATTTTTTCATTTCTCTTATGTCATAATATTTATAAAATTCCTCTTTTTAATGATAAACAACACAAAAACAATTATTTTTTTTTAGTACATTGTCGCTCTCATAGAATTTCTCTATACCTTATTGCTAATATCTCTTGTATTTTATTCCAAAAAGATATAAACTTTTATTCGAAGTCAATTCACAGCAGTTAGAAACTTGTCATGGTACAACTGCATCAGATATACGGCATCTACTATATCCTAGCAGATTCTTAAAAGTGATGCACACAATTTCCACTCAATGCTCCAATGTCCATAATGTAATCTTCAGCTTACAATACAAACATTTGTAGCATTGGATGGATTATCGCGATCACGACTTTAGACTATCACTTCTATCTTCTAACACATGTTGAATGTTAAATAACATTCTTAGCCAGCTTACAGAAGCCTATAGTAGAGTTATATCCAGACCTTAATTTATAAGGCTTATTTCTTCTCCTTAACACCTAGAAAGGCCTAAACGTTAGCTCTAATACCACTAACTCCAACACCCCTATAAGGTTATTTAACTAACCGAAATGGGGAAGTACCGTGGTGCTTCTCTCATTTTGTCAAGTAACTATTATCATGTATTTCATGACATTTAATATATTTTTGGATAATGACATAAAAAATTTAAACCTTTATGAATTTTTGCATTTTAATTAAAATGATTTCACTTGGTACAATAAGTTAGGATTTAAAAACATTTAGCAATTGAATTCAAATTTGAAATGAAAGCGGGGGAGCATTTGTCGGTAGCTAACGTGAGGTTCCATCTGTATTTTTTAGTTACTTAATGGTGGATCATACGCTACACATTGAATAACCAATATGAGAAATTAACCACCGGTTAATGGTAAAAATCCAAGTTTGGTGTTTAACTAACCTAACTTAAAGTCAAATTTGGAAATTGTTCACGGAACAGTTCAACTACGCTTTTCCTAAGCAAAGCAACGCTGCAACCTGCAACATCTAGAGAGCTAAAATCTTAGCCGTCTAACAACCTAGGATCCTTACTTATTAGCTCGACCGCCGGTGCAGTCTATCTTACACTCCTGAATTACTATCAACACTGTCTTCATATCAAATCTACCTATGGATACCACCGCCACTCCTATAGTTAAACCTCTCACAAAATAACATAAACCATAAACATGAAAATAAGACAACGAAAAAAAATAAAGTTGCAGCTGCCATCCAGCTCGTGTAAACCGCATAACTTAGGGCCACCATGCATCTGAAATTTCGATGAGCCAAAACCAATCCATTAACTCGACCAGTAGTCTGTGAGGATAGAGAATTGTCCCAGGGTCCAATTGGTAAACCTTCCCTCCTTCCATTTCTCCACCGTGAGCTAGACCCATCATCAGCGATTCAAACTCGGGAGAGTCGAGTACGATTGTTTTGAGATTAGGAATTGTATGAGCAGCATTCGACGTGACGAACACAAGTATAGGTTTCAACAGCTGAATTTGGTGGAGAATCTCAAGTTTAAAGATAATTGATTTTTTAGGAGAGGTAACGACACCGAGAGAGAAGATAAAGAAAAAGTATCAAAAGGTGAATAGAGTTAGGAGAAAGCACGAAGGCAATATCTCCTTTTCTGAGGCCAAAATGGTGGTGAAGCGAGAAGGACAACTTTTTGTGCGAAAGACGAAGTTGGGAAAATAAATTCGGCAGCGAGCGACGGCGTCAATGAGAGCGTTTTAGGTTTTTCTACACCATTTAAGAATTTTACCTTAATTAACCAAGGATTAATACCTCGCCTTGGTTATCCAAGGTGTAGCGTAGAGTCCAGCATCAAGTAATAAAAAAATACAATATGGCCTGCTACCGACAGATGCTCCCCCACTTTCAATTCAAATTTGGAAAGAATCGCCAAATATTTTTAAATCCTAATTTATTGTGCCAAGAAATAAAATTTTGGATTTTTATGCCATTATTCTTTATTTTTTCAAGCAACAATTTCATTTAGTTTGCTAGTGAATGAGGATTTGGGATAGGTGCGACACTTCGTCTATGCCTTATAACTGAACTACGACACTGCCTTTCAAATGCCAACTTACGTTTTATATGCAGACTGTGACACTGCCTTTCAATTGCTGTTTTATATCACAAATTGCACCTATTCACATGCCAATTTTCGTTCCTTTGACAAGCTTTCCAAGTTATTCATTTTAGGTACTTCTGTATGCTTCGATCCTAAGTTATAGTCAAGTTTTGGCAATATTAAGGGTCTAATTCACTCATGGTCTCTTTATCAAAATTGTTCTCCTATATCATAGCTAATTCAATGATTTCTTTTGTGGCTTTATTTTTATCTATAATCTTATAAATATAATTATTTGTATGTTAATTATTTTAGTCATATTGAACTTATTAAATTTCCAATAAGTAATTTATTCAACATGAAAATCTGTTAATATGGCTTGAATTTACATCGCTACTATTTGCTAATTAAAGTCTTAACATATATTATATTTCAACCGCACCCAAAGGCTGCCTACGTACCTCCTCCAATAGAGGATCAGGTCCACGTAGCTCTTAACAATAGATAATAACATAAAGAGAGAAAATAGAAGAAATGGAAGAGCATGAGAGGATATGGAAGGAAATAATTGAAAACGAATACAAAATGAGGGAAAATAAGAAAATTAAAAAATGAGAGAAAATAGAAATAAAAGAAAAGTAGAAGATATGAGAGAAAGAAAAGAATCAAATATAAGAAAATGAGAGAAATTAACAAATGAAAAAAAATAGAAGATATGAGAGAAAATAAATGAAAATGATAAAAGAGAAGAAAAATGACAAAAAAGAATGTGAGAAAAAGCAAGAAAAAAAGAAGAAAAAATGGAATAAAATATAAGAAAATGATAGAGAAGTGAAGAGAAATGAGGAAAAAAGGGGAGAAAATGAATAAAATGTAGAAAAAACTAGAGAAAATGATAGAAAATAGAAGGAAATAAAAGTAATAAAAAGAGAAAATTGAAGAAAATGAAAGAAAATAAGAGAACAACAAAAAGAAGAATTAAAAAAAATGGCAAAAAAGAAATATAAGACTAAGAAATTGAGGAAAAAGAAGGAAGAGAAAATAGAGAAATTAAGAAAAAAATGAAGAAAATGAAAGAAAAAATTAAGAAAGACAAAAATTGAAAGCAAAGAGAAAATGAAGAGAGTAAGGATAAATGAAGAAAATGGATAAAATAAAGTGAAAAGGAAAAAAACGTGAGTGAAAATAGAAGAAAATGGAGAAAAAGTGAAAAAAGATGGAAAAAAGAGAATGTGGGAAAAGGGAATCACGTGAAAGAAAAAAAAGGAGAAAAAAATCAAAGAGAGAGAGTAAAATGAAATGAAAATAAGAGAAAATTATAGAAAATAGAAGGAAAGGAAAGGAAAGGGAAGGAAAGGGAAGAGATGCCGAGAGAAATTGAAAAAAGATGAGAGAGAGTGAAAAATACTAATATAAAAAGAAAATAGAAGAAAATAAGAGAAAAAGAAAAAATAAGAGAGAAATTGAGAAAAAAACAAAGGAGAAAGGAAAAATAGAAGGTGAAAGAGAAAAGGAAGATAAAATGATAGGAATCGAAAGTGAAGAGAAAATGATAGGAATTGAAAGTGAAGAGAAAATGAAGAACAAGAAAAAATGAAGAAAATGGAGAAAAGTGAAAAAAAAAAAGAAAAAAGATGAGAAAATGAAAAAAAAAAGGGAATAACATGGAAAAAAAGAGAGAGAATCAAAGAAAGGGAGTAAAATAAAATAAAAAGGAAGAGAAAATTATAGAAAATAGAAGGAAAGGAAAAAAAAGAAAGAGATAATTAGAGAAATTGGAAGATAACGAGAGATAGAAGTAAATGAAAGAAATTGAAAGAGAAAAAATGACTGGAAAGAAATGAAAGAAAAAAAAAAGGAAGAAAAATGAGAAAAATGAAAGAAAATTTGAGAAAAATGAATAAGTTAAAAAGAAAAAGAAAAAGAAAATAGGAGATGAAAGAAAATAGAAGAAAATGAAAGAAATGGAAGAAAAGGAAGAAAAAAAATACCAAAATTGAAAGTGAAGAGAAAACGAAGAAAAAAAAATAAAATGAGAAAAATGGATAAAATGAGGAAAAAAAAGGAAAAAAAAAAGGGTGAAAACGGGAGAAAATGGAGAAAAAGTGAAAAAAAAGATAATGATGAAATATGGAAGAATATAAAAGAAAATGGAAGAAAAAGTAAAAAAAACATATAAAAAGGAAGAAATGAAATAAAATAGAAATAAATGAAAGAAATTGAAAGAGAAAAAATTATAGAAATGAAATGAAAGAAAAAGGATGAAAATATGAGAAAATGTGAAAAAATGGAAAAAAATGAAAAAAAAAAAGCTTAAAATGAGAGAAAAGAAAAAGAAAAAGAAAGAATAAGAGAAAACGGTAGAAAATGAGAGGAAGAGAAAAATGAGGAAAAAAGAAAAAAATTAAAGAAAATATAAAAAGTTAAGAAAAAAAAGAGAAAATTAGAGAAATTAATCAAAAAAGAATGAGAGAAAATAGAGATAATTAAAGAAAATGAGAAAAAATAAAAAAAAAAAAGAAAAAGAAAAAATAAAAAAATATTGCAATAAATTTTGAAATCTATTAATGAATGATTTAGTAATAAATTTAGCAATAAATATATTACCAATATGCTCGTTAGTAAAATAGAAAAAAATAGTGGAATATAAAAAAAATAATAAGGAAATATTAAGGAGAGAAAATAAAGAAAAGGCGAAAAATATGAAAGAGAAATAAATAGAAATGGACAAAAAGAAAAATGAACAAAATGTGAAAAGAGAAAGGTCCGAAAGGAAAGGAAGGAGAATATGAATTTTTTATTTTCTTTTTTGAAGGGTTTGTAAAAATAAAAAGGCGATATTATTTACTATAATTTAATAATAAAATTCAAATTTTGTTACTAATGAATCGCACTCGACAATTGAGTTCATAAATCAGTAACGGATTTGACAATTCATTACTAAAATTAATAAGAGATTTAAATTTGTTTCAAATTTAAACCACACATCTTTAACACTAACAATAAATAATAGATTTCAATAATAATGGATTGTACAATCCATTACTATCCGCTGCTGATTACAAATTTAGTAACGGATTTTAATATTCGCTTAACTTTTCAGAATAAACTTAAAATATTATAGACATTACCGTATAACTGTACTGCACAATGAATGACATGCATATAAAATTGCTGAAATTGTAATCATGAGCAAAGATGAACATTTCTTCCATTTATCTATTTTTTTCATAATACATTCTTACCACATAAAAAATCATAAGAACTCTATAAGACGCATCTAATAGCAAGATATATTTGACAATAGATGCCTGAATTTGACCAGGATCAATAAAAAATATAGATTATTTTAATTAAAGAAGTATTTTGTTCAAAATCTGAACTTATAACTCAGAAAGGGTTGTAACTTCAGTATCATTGAACTTCCTACAAAATTCAATACTTGGCAACATTTTCGGAGACCAACTTCTCCCTGGAACTAACTTCCCAGAAGCTAAATTAAGAAATAAAAATCACTTCAATTTACAGCTTTGCAGACAAGAAGGTACCTTAAATTGCTGACGCCAAGTTAAGGACTGAACAAGAAGTAGAGTTTGCTGAATAGGATGAAAGTCCATACTTGTTGGATCAGAACCCTGATTTAATGTAGTGTCACAGTTTTGGGCAGTTCATCAACTACATTAAAAGCCAGTCCATGATGATCTTGAACGGAACTATTTCCTGGCATCATTATGTGCAGAAGGTATAAGAGGTATAGAAGTAGAAAGCAAACCCAGATATGAATAATGTTCTCATTTAGTTAATAGTTCAACAAACGTTGTCTGGAACTAGATATCTTGCTTTTAGAGCATCAGAATCTTCAAGACCTTTTGACATTGCAGCTATACCAGACAATTTGATGATGTTAAATATTAAACTATCAAAAAATTTCTTTGTTGATTGAGATATACATGTGAGTATTTAAGGATAATTAGCATCTGCATTAAGCAGCTAAAACTTTATTGCTTACAGCAAGACGGACACATGGATCACTGGGACTTTGGCTTAGCTATTACATACCAAGGTCAGTACATTCTTTATGGCTGATCAGAATTTCTACACCAAGATCAAACTTCAAAACTTTATCACTGGAATAAAGCGAAAACAAAAACAAAGACAGCAGCATTCATTTGAAAATAAAAGAAATTTTCTTTCTTATTCTCCTAAAAGCTTACTTGTCTTTGATTGACAAGCGTCCGCAACCCTGAGCCTTCTATGTCGGGAAATTGCAATTTATTGCGGAAAAGGGCATTAGCCTGGTTAAGCTTATTTAGCTCGCGCCACAGAATTTCCCTGCAGTATGATCTAAGGACCCAATAATCACCAACTTAAAAAGGAAAAGGAAAAGAAAAATAATCCAAATGACATTCATACCGGAAATTATCCAATAGGAATCTAAAGTCACAGCCCGATCAAGCCTGGTAAATTATGGGATCGTAAGCAAGCGCAATATGAAAGCCGAACCAAAAACAATAGTAAAATAATTTCACCCAATCCCGATTCTTGCTAAACCTAGCCAACAAATGAAACGAACTGCAAAATTCTGAAGATGAGAAGACTTCATAAACCAACAATATGATTTCACCCAAGAAAAGAAACAAAAATAAAAGAATTCATAAATCCCATGGAAGGACTCTCATTGAATGAAGATTTCACTAATCTTTCGTTGAAAAATGAAAGAAACTTTCATTCAAGTGAAAATCAAAATTAAAAAGAATTCCGCGATCGCACAACGAAAATACCGGTTTACTGATCAAGATCATTCAAATGCAACAAAGAAATGCTAAAAAGAAAATCAAGAAACACAAAAAAAGCCCCCCATTTATTTGAGTGAGAGAGAGATGGGGGGACTCTCATTGTTAATTAAGGGAAAATTTTCACCCATTTTCATTGAAAAATGAAAGAAAACTTCATTCAAGTGAAAATCAAGATTAGATAAAAAAAATTTCCCATCGCACAATGAAAACACTGCTTTATTGATCAAGATCATTCAAAGACAATAAAGAAACGCTAAATGTTTTCAAGGTATAATTCAAATTAGAAAGTAGGAAAAATTGGGGGTCTTCAGATATTAGAAACAGTAAAGAAATTTGAAACAGAGGATGAAGAAACAGAGCAATTCTTCAATCTTCAGCCTTTTTCTCCCACTCAGCTCTCCACTCTTTCCCCATATGACGTTTCTGCTTGAGTTTTGGAGGCTCTTGAGCCTCGCGTCTTGAGCGAAGGGAAACCTATAATAGAGGAGAGGCGGTGTTGTCTAGGTACATAGTCACGCTCTTATTAAGCAAGTGCTGGTACTTCCCGTAAATTTTTTTATTATAAAAATAAATTAAACTTAAAGAAAGTATTTAATTTTTTATTATAAATTTATTAAAGTGATGTTCGTTTTGAAATTTAATTATTTTACAGAAAATATGTTTAGTTATAAAAACAATATAAATATATTTTTATACAAATTAATATCATAAAAATTATGTTTAATTAGTAGCATTATGACACTGTATAACGATTGTCCAATGCTACAATTGTTCAATACTACATAAAGATCATTCAAAATAAGTCATGAATTGTCACTATAAAATAGAGGCGTAAAAATATGATAAGTAAAAAATATAGTTCCATTCAAAAAAAGTAAGATCCGAACACCTCCAAACATCCGGTTTATCATCAATACTCGCTTTTTTCTGGACAAGACAAGTATCGGTATAAAGTTACCGTTATCAGACACAGTATAATGTATCCTTATTACGTCTGTAATCACAAAATCACCAGTCTATCCGCTGACGATATCTCTTATTAAGCAACCGGCTATATAACCGCCGGATTAATATTTATTTACATCTTCTTATAGTATAGTATGAAAGCAAAAGGATCGCGGAAATAAAAGTACGATATTTTTTTACGCTACTCAAATTCTAAGTAATTCATTATCTTTGGTCTATTCTCTAATGACTGTTCTGCACATCCACCACCTCATATTCTCTTTTTTTGGTATAACTAATCACAACACAACTATATTTTCTAACCGCATCACATTATTATTAATTAAAAATAATATTTTATTGATATTATTATTTTTATATTTTAAAATATTAATATTTCTTATATTTTTAAAAAAATTACTTTTTATTAATTTAATAATTTTTTAAAATGATCACTCTACATAAATACCCACCATTCCACATAAATTTGCAGTACGAAATATTATAGATTTTAATTTTTAATTTTTTTTAAAAAATATTATGTTTATATATTCTTTAAATTTATTTTCTTTTTTCGTTAACATTATATATTTTTTCATATGATTAATTGCGAGAATTTAATTCATTATATAAAAAATTAAATATAAATTTTTCATAAAATATGCTTAGTATAAATGTCTTGAAAAAGAGAGGTAGAAAGAAACGGTATTTAAATATTTTATATTTAACAGTAACACTGATGAAAATAACTTATATTTTGATAAAATTAAAATACAAAGATTAAATAGTTTAATTTTTATGGAGCAATTAAACATTGCTATTATTTATACCTCAGAATTTTGAAAAACTTTTTAAAAGCATATGACTTTTACCTCTGTTAATCATTCATAGGCCTTGTTTATGGTTATTCATAAGAGAGGCAATGATGTTGATCAATTTGTGTTGAATTAGCCATTGTTTGGTACAAGTTTTTCAATTGCTCAGTTTGGCTACGAAGGTAGGATTTGAAAGGATACCTAATGATTCTCCAGCCACCTATAAGAGGCCTTCAGCCCGAAAATCAGAGAGCTTTCTCTCTATTTTCGGGCAAAGGTGAGTCATTGCCCTCCTTTTGATGCTCTTGCTGTTTTTCCTTTAATTTTCTTAGGAAATTCATGAGTTTTTCCTTATTTTTGAAGATTTGAGTTTGAATCTAAGTTTTTAAACCTTGGAGACCTCCGGGGATCGATTTTCTCTCATCTCCAAGTTTGGGTTGCTGCTACCTTTAAATCTCCAAGAGGTAAGCCTTGATCTTTGCTTTTTCTATGTTTTAAATAAGTTTTAAAGGGGGTTAAGGGTTATTAATGCATAAAATGGTTAAATCTAAAGTTTTAGGGTTTGGGTTAGGTTGATAATGAATGTTTTCTCTTGTATTGTTTTTGTTGTTGCTTGATGGGGATTAGTCTAGTTTTTATGTCTCTTATGCATGTTGAGTGAGTATAAATATTTATGAGTTGTTGGGTGTGAGGATCGGAGTGTTTGGTAGCTGTGTACATAGAGCATAATCGGGTTCTGCCTTGCTAGAGAATCCAGGTTCGGCCGCGAACCTGTAGACAGATGTAGCCTTTTGGCTGCCTAATCTGCCCCCGAAAGCATGGACTTTCAGATCTGTGAAGGGGTTTAGGCCGCCGAACCTGCTCTCGAAAGTCCCTGACTTTCGGATCTATGAGAGACCTTCGACCGCCGAACCTGCCTCCTAAAGTCCCTTGCCCAACCTTCTTTTGCTTGTTTTATATGCATGTTTTGGTATGTTTAGGGGGTTGTTGAGGAGTTATTTAAAGTCTTGTAAAAGTTATGTTTGGTCTCTCATTTGAGTCCATCTGTGTAGATCGGACTTGGGAGACCGTAGAGGCCTGCAGTGATATAGCTGCGGCAGTGTTAGGCAAGCATCGGCCAGAGGTGAGTAGAACTGAACTGATATATCTTTTAAAAAATCAAACGTTTTAAGCATGCTCATGCATCACGAATGTCATGTTTATGTATTAGGTTTCCATTAGAATTCACGAATATGATGCATTGCATAATTTACTGTTATTGTGGATGGATGTTGGATGACCCACTAGCCCTCGAGTATGATATATTATGACGGATATGGAAAGATCAGGGCTGCCCATTCCTTCCTTCTTTAGAAAAGATTCGTCCTCGAATCTTGCTGATATTTATGTTAAGGAGGGAAGCTTTAGGAATCAATGCATCTTCAAAAACCTCTTTTTTAATAGGTAGAAATAGCATAAAACGTTCGTCATGGATATTTTCATCAACAACCTGCACATCAAGAACAAATGAACTAGACATAAAAATATTAGTCATAGAAAGATCATGTGGATGTGACCCATTCTCCTCTACAACTTCCAAAACAGCCTCATTCACCTCCTCCACCTCATCAATCATGTGCTGCCTATGTCCACCATAATTCACAACCTCTTCTATAAGCTGATTGATGGAATTTTCAGCAACAACTACATTAACTTCATGCATTACAACTTCCTTTTCAATTTCAATCTCTATGGAAGTTGAGATTGAAACTTTAGCCTCTTCTTTCTCCTTTTCTTTCTCCATCTTCCCTCCTTGAATTAGTCTTGTCAACCTGTTGTCCAAATCCCTGTAAAAGTGTGAAGGGATGAATCTCTGGCACATCAACTCTTCATCTCGAACTTGAGGCCTATTGGAATAAAGAGTTCTTTGAGGCATTCTTGTTGTAGTGGGAGCTTGTGAGACATTCAAACTCTCCATAGTTTTAGTCAACCTCTCAAGAGTCTTATAAATCCTTGTAAACTCACCACCAACTGACTTTTTGAAAAGCTTATAATCACTAGCCATATCCCATTCACTTTCATCATCACTATCCACCATATGTTTGTATTTACTCATCCTGCCTTAAATCAATAAAGAACAAAGAGAACTAGCAAATATCGTGTTAGAAAAGAAAGCACTCAAGTGTTTGCACTCTTACCACTCTTTTGCTGATTCTTCAATTGCACTTCAGAAATTAAGGTCAACCAACCAACCACAAGGTGCGTTTAATAAAACAAAGAAGAAAACCTAAAGAAAGAAGGAAACACGCAAAACTAGAATGAAGACACTGACAATTTGGAAAGTAACACAAGAACTAGGTTTTGTGCTACTTGAAAAATATCACCTAGAGTATAGATACAAGCAAACAATACTCCAATAATGTCAAGGAAGTAAAAGCAAGTTTAAACCAAAAAAGGAAACTTAGAATTCAAACAAAAAAGAACCTGGACAAAAGTTTGAATTTAATTCACTTCAAGGTAAATTAAATATGGATCTATTTAAATCTACCCAAAAAGGCTAGTATCAAGACCCACAAATAGAAACAGAAAAAAAAAATTCAATAGGCAGATTTCTTTTGTCTCCTAATATGGATTCAACCCAAGTCAAAATTGAAATTTCAAAATTGATTCCCATAAATTACAACAATCAATTGAGATAGGTAAGGCAATATGGATGAAAAAGGAAGCACATCACAATTTCAGCTAAATCAAGATAAATAAGGCAAAAGCGATTTTTGATTTTTGATTTTTGATTTTTGATTTTATTTTTTTTTAAAGGATTTCGATTTTTTTTATGATTAATAATCAAGAAGGTGCAGTTATGGACACACAAGCTTTCACCGAAATCAACAACGAATAAAAGGAAAACTCATAAAATCCTAGATCCTAAGATAAATAAGAATTTACCTCACTTTGGCTCTAATACCAATTGACGCGGAACCCTATGGCACAAGCTTCAAACCCACACGCACAAGTAGATACAGAATCCAAAGATTTGATAAACCCACCTCCTATGTGTAACGACCCGGAAGCCGGACCGCTATCGGCACTAGAATTCAGATTGACTTAAGGTCACCGAAACTAGTAGCAAGCCTATTATACATCCTGTGTACCTGATAAAATCCCATACATGATCATACATTTACAAAACAACTTAAACATTTCATGAAACCAAGCTTAACCTGTGCATGTATCATAAACTGAAAACATAAAACCCATACTAGAGCCCTCATTATATGCTCAGTATGGTTAACATACATGCATCAACTTGGTTCAACATAACATATACATAAAACTTTTACATAAAGATCATGTAAACTTGGATTACAAAACTATCATTAGAGCAAAGCACAATTCTAATCCATAAGATATTACATGTCCACTACTATTCTATTACATTAAAACTGTACCAATAGCTATGCCGACTCTCCCAAGCTATCTGCGCTCCTGCAAACCTGGGGTTAGGGGAAAGGGATAAGTTACAAGAGTCCAGTGAGCAGAACATAAAAACAGTTTAATAAACATATGCTCATATGGAATGCGTCACAGCACAAACAATTCACAACAACATGGACTTGTCACCAGTAACCCTCTACATAATCCAATGTGCCCGGCCCTCGATGGAGCTCCTCAGAACTTTAACTTAAACATAACATATCCATAAATGCCAGGGGCATAGAATGGGCAGCCCTGGTCTTTCTCTTACATAGTACCAGGGCGCGTAGAATGGGCAGCCCTGGTCTTCCGTATCCGTCATAACATAACCTGCTCGAGGGCTAGTTGGTCATCCAATATCCATCCACAACAACAGTACATTATGCAATGCATCATATTCGTGAATTCTAATGTAAACAATCTATTACATAACATGGCATTCGTGATGCATGAACATGCTCAAAAAGTTTAGTTACTTTGAAAAAATAGTTCAGTTCTACTCACCTCTGGCTGACGCTTGCCTAACACTGTAGCAGCTGACTCACTGCTAGCCTCTACGGTCTCCCAGGTCCGATCCTACACAGATGGACTCCAATGAGGGACCAAACATAGGTATTACATGACTCAAAACAACTTCCCAAAAAACCCCTAAAACATTCCAAAACATGCACATAAAACAAGTAAAGGATGGCTGGACAGGGGACTTTCGGCGGTAGGTTCGGCGGCCGAAGGTCCTCCACAGATCCGAAAGTCAGGCACTTTCGGGGGCAGGTTCGGCGACCGAAACTCCATCACAGATCTGAAAGTCACTAACCTTTGGGGGCAGGTTCGGTAGCCTAACCCCTTCACAGATCTGAAAGTCCATCCTTTCGGGGGCAGGTTAGGCGGCCAAAGACTGCCTCTACAGGCAGGTTCGGTGGTCGAACCTGGGTTCTTCAGAATGGTAGAACCCGATTCTGCCTTATGCACTCAGCCACCAAAACTCTCCAAATCCTCACACCCAACTCCTCAAAAGCATACATACTCACTCAAACATGCACAAGGGGCATAAAAACTAGCCTAAACCCCAACAAACAACAATAAAAACATCATAAGAGCAACATTCATAAACAACCCAACTCAAACCCTATAACATTAGATCTAACCCTTTCATGCATTTTTAATCCTTAACCCTTTCTTAAAACTTGATTATAATGTAAGGAAAGCAAAGATCTAGGCTTACCTCTTGGAGATCTAGGAGTGACAGCAACCCCAACATGGAGATGAGTCCAAATGGTCTCCGGAGGTCTCCAAGGTTTCAAAACTCGGATTTAAGCTTAAATCTTCAAAAGCGAGGGAAAATGATGTAAGCACGACCAACAACACCAAAAATGATGAGCTAGCACTGCCTCAAGGACCAATTAGAAGGCTGAGATCCAAGAGGTTGAAGGAAGCACTTCAAGGATTTATGAAGGAATATGTTGAAGCTTTGCAAGTTCATTTTGAAGTTGAAGAACAATCTGGCCATTCCAAGTCAATTAGGCCAAATGTGTCCTTATTGACAATTCAAATTTTGTATTTATAGTGGGTAGTTGTTTAGTAGTTGGTAGTTAACCAGTAGTGGGTAGTTATTTGGTAGTGGGTAGTTAAATAGTAGTGGGTAGTTAAATAGTAGTGGGTAGTCATCTAGTAGTGAATAGTGGCATAGATCATGGGTCCATGCATAGTTGTGGGAAGTGGCAAAGATCATGGGTCCATGTATAGTAGTAGGAAGTGGCAAAGATCATGGGTCTTAATTTAGGCTATATAAAGCATCTCTTTTTCTATATTGTATACATAGATTATCAATTATTCAATACAATTGCTTTATGCGATTCTTCTTTGAGAGCTTAAGAGAGATCTTGGTTCTTGACATTGCATCACGAATAAGGTTTGATACTCACTTGTATGTTTCTTATTCTTGCTGCTCTTAAAATCAATCCATTATAAGTGTTCTTAATTGCATGTTAATTAAGGGTGCTTTAGATTGGGGAATTATTTTCTGAATTAAGTTCTTTTTACTAGGGTATGTGTCATTTCAGTCTCTAATAGGCTGGGGTTCCGCATCAATTGGTATCAGAGCTAGGCTTAGTAATAATTTCTTAACTATTCTTTGCTTCTTTGCATTCAATTTTGTCCATTATTGGCTGAATATATCACTTTGAAAATCTGGTTTGGGATACCTATTAGAGTCGAATACATTATTTGGTTGCTGTTCAAAACAAATTTCACCCTAAATTCTTATTTAGGCGGAATTACTATCTTTAGTGATTTGGTTTATGCTTTCTGCCCTAATTCATATGCTGCTATTCTAATACTCTTAGAATAGTATTTCCAGTGTTTTACTTCTGTCCATATAAAAAAAAAACCAAAACAAGAAGAAAAAAAAAGAAAAAAAAAAGAATTTCTGCCACTTTGGGTCATTTGTTCAAACTTCATTCTGATTGATATCCACTGATATAAATCATATTTCATAAACCTTGAACATATTTCTGGGCTTGGAATTCGAAATATATGTTTGGGGTAGGTTTAGGGTAAATTTGGGTAGTATTTTCACAAAACAGTTGTACTTAATACTTGCTGTTTTAAGTGTCTATTTTGTTTGCCTGCTTTCAATTGTTTTTGTTGAGTCAATATTAATATCAGTTAACCTAGGATTGCATGCTTAGAGAAAACTTCGTGTTAAGCACATCCATCTTGTCAATTTTTGATTCTTAGTTGGTCAATTTGGTGTCTTTCTATCTGTTGGTTCCTTACATTTAGTTTGACAAATTGCATATTGTTGAACATCTAATTACATTTAGTACACGAAATTTAACTTTTGTGTGCTAAATCAATCTATTTGTTCATTTTGGTCAGTTTGCATCTAGTGTTGTTTCCTATCTTTTCTTCTTAGGTCTTTCCTTGCTTTCCTTATTATTTGAATCATACAAGCTTGGCTTATTGAGTCTTTATTCTGAAGTGCACTTTTGAGATACCAAGTGAGTGCTTGAAAATTAAACACGTGAGTTGAGAGAATTGTGAATTTTTTTCTATAATGTCTGGGCATAATACTGGTGATACTTCTGACCCTACATTTGATCTTAAAGATATATATAAAGCTTTCATGGATAGCTTTCATAAGCTAAATTCGAGAATGGATAACCTTGAGGACAACCTTAGATCTTCAAAGGGCAAGTCCATTCAGAGGGATGATGATACACACGATCCATCCTATGAAGAGGAAAATGAGGCACAATCAGCCCCTGTCCGAGCCAGAAGGTTCAATGATCATGTACCATATGTAGATAACAGTATGAACTTCATAAAGATGAAGATTCCAAGCTTCAATGGTAAGGCTGATGTTGATGCCTATTTAGAGTGGGAGCGTAAAGTGGAGATGGTTTTTAACTGTCAAAACTATTCCGATGATAAAAAGGTAAAACTTGCTGCCCTTGAGTTTTCGGATTATGCACTAATATGGTGGGATGAGCTTGTGAAATCTAGGAGAAGGAATGGAGAGTTACCCATTGCTAGTTGGGACGAGATGAAGCGAATCATGAGGAAGAAATATGTGCCTACTTATTACCATAGAGATCTCCATCATCAGTTGCAAAGATTAACTCAGGGATCAAAGTCTGTTGATGAGTATCATAAGGAGATGGAGTTGCTCCTGATCAAAGCAAACATAGTGGAGGAGGAAGACCAGACTATGGCTCGTTTCTTTGGTGGTCTTAACAAGGAGATTGCTGATGTGGTTGATTTGCAACCATATGTTGATTTGGAAGACTTGGTGAACATTGCAATTAAGGTGGAAAGACAAAGAGGCCGAAATAGATGGGGGAGCAACAGAGCTGCTCAAAACTCCAACAGCAAATGGGGTTCCAAATGGAACACCAAGCCTGATCCTAAAAGGTTTGATAAGTCTTCAACTCAAAAAGGCATGTTACCTTCCAAAGAAACATCCAACTCTCATGGTAAAAATGAATCAGCCCCTAAATCAAATAGAACTAGAGATATTCAGTGCTTTAAATGTAAAGGGCGTGGGCATTATGCCAATGAGTGTGTTAATAAGCGTGCCATGATAGTGAGGGGAGATGAGATAGTCTCCGAAACTGATTCTGATTCTGATGAAATACCACCTTTAGAAGATTGTTCGGATGTAGAGATAGAAGAGTATCCTGTTCAGGGAGACTCCTTAGTAATATTGCGTACTTTAAATGTTTCTATTAAAGAAGAAGGACTTGAACAGCGTGAAAACATCTTTCACACTCGTTGTTTGGTAGGTGGTAAAGTATGTAGCATGATAATAGATTCGGGTAGTCAAGTTAATTGTGCTAGTTCTATTTTAGTTGATAAATTAGGACTAGAAACTATTAAACACCCTAATCCTTACAGACTTCAGTGGTTGAATGATAGTGGCGAAGCAAAGGTAACCAAGCAATGTAAAGTTTCATTTTCTATTGGCAAGTATGTAGATGAGGTTACTTGTGATATTGTACCCATGCAGGCTGGACATATTTTGTTGGGTAGACCATGGCAATTTGATAGGCGTGTCATTCATGATGGGTATAGTAATAGGTTTTCTTTTACGTTCCTTGGTGTAAAACATATACTTGTACCATTATCTCCTAAAGATGTATATGCAGATCAAGTGAAATTACAACAATCTGCTAAATTTGGTAAGAGAGGTGAGACAAGTAAAAAGAATGAGAGAAAAGAGGCCAGTAGTGAAAAGAAGGTTTCCAATGGCCCAAAGGAGAGTGACTGCACAGGAAAGGATAAAAATGAGAGACATGCAGGAGAGAAAACGTTAGTGAGTGTGGAGTTTAAAGGAGAGTTGAGTGAGAAGAGTGAAGAATTCAGCAAGTCTTCCTTTTATTGTAAAGCGAGAGAGTTGAAGAAAGCATATTTAGGGAAGAGAGCTTTGATTATATTGTGTTTTAGTTCCAATTTTATGATTGAGACTAACCCTACTGTTGAATTGCCTAGTTCTTTTTCTAAGTTATTGCAGGACTTTGCGGATGTATTTCCTGAGGAGGTGCCATCTGGGTTGCCACCCATTAGGAGAATAGAACATCAAATCGATTTTGTTCCTGGAGCTCAGATTCCAAACTGTCCAGCTTACCGTAGCAATCCTGAGGAGACGAAGGAATGGCAAAAGCAAGTTGATGAGTTGCTAGCTAAGGGACATATCAGGGAGAGCCTTAGTCCATGCGCAGTACCTGTTTTGTTGGTTCCAAAGAAAGACGGAACAATGCGCATGTGTGTTGATTGTCGTGCGATCAACAAAATCACTGTAAAGTATCGCCATCCTATTCCTAGATTAGATGATATGCTTGAAGAATTATGTGGTGCTGTTTTCTTTACAAAAATTGATTTGAAAAGCGGTTATCATCAAATTAGGATGAAGTTAGGTGATGAGTGGAAAACTGCCTTTAAGACTAAATATGGTTTATATGAATGGTTAGTGATGCCTTTTGGCTTAACTAATGCATCTAGCACATTTATGAGATTGATGAACCATGTTTTGCGTGATTACCTAGGTAAGTTTGTGGTTGTGTATTTTGATTATATATTGATTTATAGCCGAAACCTGGATGATCATATTAGGCATGTTGAACTTGTTCTACAGAAGTTGCGTGAACATGAATTGTCTGCTAATCTTAAGAAATGCACATTTTGTACTGATAGTGTCATATTCCTAGGATTTATTATTAGTTCACGTGGAGTGGACGTAGATACTGAAAAGGTTAAGGCTATCCAAGAATGGCCTACACCTAAGAATGCTAATGAGGTGAGATCCTTTCATGGATTAGCAAGCTTCTATAGGAGGTTTGTTAGAGATTTCAGCACTATTGCTGCACCTCTAAATGAGACTATTAAAAAGGCTGTTGGGTTTAAGTGGGGTAAAGAACAGGAACTTGCATTTAACACATTGAAAGAAAAACTTACTACCGCTCCTGTTTTAAGGTTACCTGATTTTTCTAAAACCTTTGAAATTGAATGTGATGCTTCTGGGATTGGTATTGGTGCTGTTCTTATGCAGGAAGGCCGACCCATAGCATATTTTAGTGAGAAGTTAGGTGGCGCACAATTGAACTATTCCACCTATGACAAAGAGTTCTATGCACTGATTAGGGCTCTTGAAGTTTGGGAACACTACTTGCTGCCTAATGAGTTCGTGATTCATACCGACCATCAGTCTCTCAAACACTTGAAGGGACAAGGTAAGTTGAACAAGCGTAAGTGGGTTGAGTATCTCGAAATTTTTCCTTACGTGATTAAATACAAGCAAGGTAAAGAGAATGTGGTTACCGATGCATTATCTAGATGTTATGCATTGACTTCCATGCTTAGTTCTAAGTTGTTAGAATTTGAGCATTTGAAAGATATGTATGAGAATGATACTGATTTTTCTGATGTATTTAAGGCATGTGAACATGGGGCATTTAAAAAGTTTTATTTGCATGATGGGTTTCTTTTTAGGGGGAAACAAATATGCATACCTAATTGTTCAGTGCATGAGTTGCTTGTTAGAGAATCACATTCAGGAGGATTAATGGGACATTTTGGTGTGCAAAAGACTTTAGACATGTTGAATGAACACTTTTATTGGCCTAACATGCGAAAATATGTAGAGAAAATTTGTGCTCAATGCTTTGCATGTAAACAGGCTAAATCTAAGTCCTTGCCACATGGGTTGTATACTCCTTTGCCTGTACCTACTGAACCTTGGACTGATATATCTATGGATTTTGTGATAGGTTTACTTAGGACAAAAAGAGGTAGAGATTCAGTGTTTGTTGTTGTAGATCGCTTTAGCAAGGTGGCACATTTTATTCCATGTCATAAAACTGGTGATGCAACGAACATAGCTGATTTGTTTTTCAGGGAAGTAGTCTGTTTGCATGGTATACCTAGGACTATTGTTTCTGATAGAGATTCAAAGTTCCTTAGTCATTTCTGGCGTGTCTTGTGGGGGAAGTTGGGTACTAAACTTTTATTTTCTACTACTTGTCATCCACAAACAGATGGCCAAACTGAAGTTGTTAATAGGACTTTAGGAACTATGCTTCGTGCTATTGTGGGTAGGAACTTGAAAACTTGGGAAGAATGTTTGCCATATGTTGAATTTGCTTATAATCGAGCAGTCCATTCTTCTACTGGTTATTCACCTTTTGAGGTTGTGTATGGTTTTAATCCATTAACTGTATTAGATTTAATGCCTTTACCTTTGAACGAGTTGTCTAATTTAGATGGAAAAGCGAAGGCTGAAATGGTTAAATCAATACACGTGAAAGCGCGTGAGCATATTGAGAAGCGTAACAGCATATATGAGAAACAGGCCAATAAGGGTCGCAAGAAAGTTGTATTTAGACCAGGTGATTAGGTTTGGATCCATATGCGAAAGGAGAGATTTCCGAATCAAAGGAAATCAAAACTTGATGCACGAGGGGATGGACCATATCAAGTGCTGAAACAGATCAATGATAACGCATACATAATTGATCTGCCAGGTGAGTTTGGTGTAAGTGCTACCTTTAATGTTTCTGATTTGTCTCCTTTTGATTTTGGTACAGATTCGAGGACGAATCCTTTTCAAGAGGGAGGGGATGATGTAAGCATGACCAACAACACCAAAAATGATGAGCTAGCATTGCCTCAAGGACCAATTACAAGGCTGAGATCCAAGAGATTGAAGGAAGCACTTCAAGGATTCATGAAGGAATATGTTGAAGTTTTGCAAGTTCATTTTGAAGTTGAAGAACAATCTGGCCATTCCAAGTCAATTTGGCCAAATGTGTCCTTATTGACAATTCAAATTTTGTATTTATAGTGGGTAGTTGTTTAGTAGTTGGTAGTTAACCAGTAGTGGGTAGTTATTTGGTACTGGGTAGTTAAACAGTAGTGGGTAGTCATCTAGTAGTGAATAGTGGCATAGATCATGGGTCCATGCATAGTTGTGGGAAGTGGCAAAGATCATGGGTCCATGTATAGTAGTAGAAAGTGGCAAAGATCATGGGTCTTAATTTAGGCTATATAAAGCATCTCTTTTTCTATATTGTATACACAGATTATTAATTATTCAATACAATTGCTTTATGCGATTCTTCTTTGAGAGCTTAAGAGAGATCTTGGTTCTTGACATTCCATCACGAATAAGGTTTGATACTAACTTGTATGTTTCTTATTCTTGCTGCTCTTAAAATCAATCCATTATAAGTGTTCTTAATTGCATGTTAATTAAGGGTGCTTTAGATTGGGGAATTATTTTCTGAATTAAGTTCTTTTTACTAGGGTATGTGTCGTTTCAGTCTCTAATAGGCTGGGGTTCCGCATCAGAAAACTCATGAATATTTTGAAGGATTTGAAGGAAAAACAACAAAATCAACAATGGGAGGGCAAGAACTTACCTTTGCCCGAAAATGGAGAGAGAAACTCTCCCATTTTCGGACTGGAGGCCTCTTATAGATGGCTGGCTAGACCACGTTCGGGGGCCAAAAGGAGAGCTCCCGCGGCAGCACCATGTTCGGCGGCCGAACTTGGGTTTTCCTTCCAAAACATTTTTCTTTCTTTTAAAAAATTCTTTAACACAAAAACCAACAGTAAAACCATAAAATTCATTTTGTGAAAAACTTATTTTACCCTTCTAAGAGGTTCCGACATCCAAGATTCCGGGCTCCAATGGGGATTCCGTCGGAAGGTTGGAATTCCGACACTGGAGTCTAGCCGGGTATTACACTATGGCACCCCACACTTAGAGAAGCTGAAGCACCAATGATCAAAGGATTTAGATGAGAATCCGACAAACGCCACAACGAATAGTTGATAAGTTAGCCAAGACTCTTGGTGCAATTGATGAAAGCAAATCCTCACTCTCACTCAAAGCAATACACGCCAAAGGCATGAAAAGAATTCTGAAAATTTTTTAATTCAAAGTTCCCTCTTACAAGTGTTTCTTATCCTTATATAGTACGGAGAGAAAATAAAACCCTAAGAAACTCTTTTTAGGTCTGACCGAACTATACACAAGAGCCAAGCTTAATCACACGCTAAAATAACACATCAAATACATAAGTATTAAAACATAAGCCCAAAACATGGCCCAACATTCTAAAACTTAAAAGATAAAATATGGCCTGAATACAAGCCCAAACAAAGCTAAAATAAAACAAGTGTTTAAATAATAAAACATAGCAAGCCCAACATAACAAAGCTAAATCTTCATAAAAGCCTTTCTTGATCTTCACTTTAGGCTTCCCTTTGTGTAGTTTTAGCCCATAGGTTTGATTAGGCTCCCTAAGCCTATGATTGCAAGTGTTGCACCAAATCTGCCCCATATGAGTTGAAGCACGCCCCAAATATATATGGGTCATATGAATATGATTTTGAACTCCTTTTATATCCATTTGAATGACATAAGTTTGCTCCACACCATTGTTAGAAATTTGCCCTATTGGATCCGTATCATACCTTTCCTCCCACTGCTCCGTCAAAAGCACGGTCGAGTAGGACTAATAGAGGTGAAACGTCAAGGGACCCTAAAAGGACTTTTGATGTAAATAGAAGAAGAACAGATCCGGGAAGGATGTGTGCAGATATTAGGGAAACGGTGGAGGATGATCAAAGAAGAGACGAAAGTCTGGGTGTGAGTTTTTCAGGAGAGGGTATGGGAGAATCTGAAGGAGGCGCTCAGGCCTTGGGATTTGCTTACCCACCTCAGTATCCATCCCTACCCACAGGGACCAGGGCATCCGATGGGAGGCACATCGGACTACTCTAGCTACCACCCGTACCCCTCATTCATGCCCTATCCTCCCTACTACCCACCGTATCCACCTCACCTTATGTTCCCACCTCCATTTTATTACTAGAATCCAGCAAACCCTAATCCAGGGAGTGCTGCACCACCTCTTCCCCTAGTAGAGCCAGTAATTCTTGAAGCTCAACCACCCAAACCTAACCAATCAGCAGGGAGTAAAGTCAAAATGACAGATTATCTGAAGTTGGATGCTCCAAAGTATAAAGAGGGAGACAACCCATTTGAATACATCAAAGCAGTAAAGATGATAGCCGATGTGTTGGGAGCTAGTGACAGCAAAGCCATTCAGATGGTGGGGTTCACTCTAAAGTGCAAGAAAGCAAATGAATGGTTCAAGAGTTACGTGGACCCAAAACTGGACGGCTTATCCTGGGAACAGTTTGCAAATGAGTTTGCAGGATGGGCCTTTCCAGACAATTCGAGGGAGTTGAAAGTAATAGAGTTTGAACAGCTGCGACAGACTGAAGATATGAGCGTGGATGAGTATACAGATAAATTTTTGGAGTTGCTTCAGTTTGTGGGTCAGGCTTATGACACTGACCAGAAGAAGGCTATGAGGTATACCATGAGACTCCACTCTAGGTACTCCTTCTTATTTTTAGCAGCAGAAAGAGAGAGTTTCCACACTATTATGGATGCAGCCAGGAAAATGGAGGCTAGTGCCATCATTCAGGGAACGGGAAAACAACAAGTGGCACAGTCCTCGGGTTCCAAAACCTCGAGTATAGGGAAATTTGATCTCTCTTCTCTGGGTGCAGCTGCCACAAGCAGTAAAAAGTGGAATAGATCACCTAAGAAGACAAAGAAGAACAAGTTCTGGAATAAGTTAAAGTCTGGTCTGGGAATGGGTAGTGGTTCAAGCTCTGGATGTATGAGGTGCGGTAAGCCGCACAAAGGGCTTTATTGATTTGGGACTACAGCTTGTTACAAATGTGGTCAAAGGGGGCACATGGCACGTGAGTATCCCAATGCAGCTAGAATGGCTCAGTCCCAACAGACAGCTTCTGGTAGAGTGGCTTAGCCAACAGCTTTAGCCACATCTCAGGGCAAGGGTGAGGTAGAAGGAGAGGGACAACCTCTTCTTCAGCAGGTTCCCAAGGGGAAGGTCCTTCAGCTCCAGCACGGATCTTCACCATGACACAGCAGGAGGCCAACACATCAAACACTATGGTTTCAAGTAAACTCACTATTGGGTGTTCTGATGTGTATGCTTTTATGGACCATGGTGCCTCTCATTCTTTTATTTCTCCGAGAGCCGTAGACAGTTTGGGTTTGATAGCTTCCAGGCTAGAGTGTCCTCTTTGGGTCAGTGGGCCCAAGTGTGATCAATCTATGGCAGAGACAGTCTGCCGGTTCAGCCTAGTTATAGTTGAGGATAGGTGCCTTCCAGCCGACCTTGTGGTTCTAGATTTAACTAATTTTGACGTCATTCTAGGGATGGATTGACTCTCTACTCATGGTGCTACCTTGGACTGCAAAGACAAGGTAGTTAGGTTCAGAGAACAAGATGGATCAGAGGTTGTCTTTCGAGGAGACAAGATAGGTATGCCTATAGGTTTGATATCGGCCCTACAGGCTCATAGGTTGCTTAGGAGGGGTTGTCAGGGGTTACTTGCTCATGTCAGAGAGTTTAATGGTCAGGTTAAGGAACTAGCTCCAGTGCCCGTTGATGCGGAACCCCAACCTATTAGAGACTGAAACGACACATACCCTAGTAAAAAGAACTTAGTTCAGAAAACAATTCCTCAATCTAAAGCTGTAATACCCGGCTAGACTCCGGCGTCGGAATTCCAACTTTCTAATGGAATCTCCGTTGGAATTCGGAATCTCGAGCACCGGAACCTCTAGAAGGGTAAAATATGTTTTTACAAAATGATTTTCATGATTTTATTGTTTGGTTTTGAGTTAAGGTTTTAAATTGAAAGAAAAACATTTTTTAAGAAAGACACCAGGTTCGACCGCCAAACCTTATGTTCGGCCGCCGAAAGTGGTGCTGCCGCGGGAGCTCTTCGGCCCCCGAAGGTGGTCTAGCCAGTCACCTATAAGAGGCCCCCAGTCCAGAAACGGGCGAGCTTTTCTCTCCATTTTCGGGCAAAGGTGAGTTCTTGTCCTCCCTTTGTTGATTTTATGATTCTCTTTCAAATCCTTCAATGTTTTTACGAGTTTTCATCTTGTCTTGAAGTTTTTAAGCTTAAATCGAAGTTTGGAAGCTTTGGAGACCGTTTGACTCATCTCCACGTTGGGGTTGCTGTCACTCCAAGATTTCCAAGAGGTAAGCCTAGATCCTTACCTCTCTTATGTTTTTAATTAAGTTTTATGAGGATTTATGGGGTAAAGATGCATGTTGTGGATGGATATAGAGCTATAGGGTTTGAGTTGGGTCTTTGATAAATGAATGCTCCCTTTTATGTTTTTGTTGTTGTTTGTTGGGGTTTTAGGTTAGTTTTACACCCCTTATGCATGTTGAAGTGAATGTGAATGCTTTTGAAGTGAATGTGAATGCTTTTGAAGTGTTGGGTTGGGTTTTGGCGAGTTTTAGAGGCTGAGTATTTGAGGCAGAATCGGATTCTGCCATTCTGGCTAACCCAGGTTTGGCCGCCGAACCTCTGTAGGCATATTTAAAAAGATGAGAGAAAAATATTTATAAAAAAAGTGAGGAACATATATCTTTTAAAATTTATTTTAATATTGCTTTCATCTTAAATAATAAATTTTAAATTTATTGAATGTAAAAAAAATAAAACTTTACATTTAATTATAATAATAATAAAAAAATTAATTTTAAATAATAAAATTTTAATTTTTAAATTTATTAAAATTATAACTATTTTCTACAATAATTTATTTAATTAAATATAACAAATTAAAATTGTATATTTAAAGACGATTATAATAAAAAGAATATTATAAATAAACCTTTTAATTTTTTTTTTCAATTATGGCTAACTCTTATTTTGATCAATTTTTTAAATGAATGTATGTGCTTTCTCATATTATTTATTTACTCTTTTAAATATTAATTAAATCTATATAATTAATTTTTAATTATAATTAATTATATACTCTAAAGACATTTAACTTTTATTATTCTAATCCCTAATTTAAAATTTGAAATTCTCATTTTGAATAAATTTTAAATCTTACTTAGTTTTAAATTAGAAAATTTAAAGTTTAAATTAGAAATTATGACAATAAAAATTAAGTATTTTAAAAATATATGATTAATTAGACTCAATAATAGTTTATAAACTAATATTTAAAAAGGGTAAATTGATGTGGAATTCAGTCTATTAGAGACTGAAATGACACATACTCTAGTAAAAAAATTTAGTTCAAAAAATAATTTCCCAATCTAAAACGCCCTTAATTAATATACAATCAAGAACACTTATAACTGATTGATTTTAAGAGCAGCAAAAATAAGAATCATATTGTATTGACCTAGAAACCGGACCGCTATCGGCGTTAGGATTCAGATCGACTTAAAGTCGCTGGAACCCGTAGCAAGCCTACTATACCTCCTGTGTACCTGATAAAATCCCATACATGATCATACATTTTCATAAAAATTTAAACTTTTCATATACCAAGCTCGACTTGTGCATGCATCATAAACTGTAAACATAAAACCCACACTAGAGCCCTCATCAAATGCTCTAGCATGGTCAACATCGCATACATCAATCTTGGTTCAACATAACTTATCATTAAAACTTTTACATAAAGATCATGATAAACAGGGATAAACAAAACATAAACTAGGGCAAAGCACAAATCTAATCCATTACATAGAACATGTCCACTACTATTCTATTACATAATCATATACCAGCCTCTAGCCGACCTCCCGAGCTATTCTTGACCCTGCAAACCTGGGGTTAGGGGAAAGGGATAAGCTACAAGAGCCTAGTGAGCAGAATATAGAAAACAGTTTAATAGTCATATGCTCTTATGAAATGCATCACAACACAAACAATACACATCAAGATGGACTTGTCACTAATAACCTTCTACATATCCAAATAATGCTCGGCCCTCGACAGAACTCCTTAGGACTTCCTTTTAAACATAACATAACATATCCAACTGTGCCAGGGGCGTAGAATGGGCCTATACCTGGACTTTCTCTTATATCGTGCCAGGGGCATAGAATGGGCCTCGACCTGGACTTCCATATCATAACATATCATATCATATCGAGGGCTAGTGGGTCATCCAATATCCATCCACATCAACAGTAAAATTATGCAATGCATCATATTCGTGAATTCTAATGCAACAACATATTTCACAATATGGCATTCATGATACATGAACATACTTAAAAGTTTGATTACTTTAAAAATAATAGATTAGTTTAGTTCTACACTTACCTCTTGAAGATCTAAGGTTAGATGTAGCCCAAACTTGGAGATGAGGAGGAAAACGGTCTCCGGAGGTCTCCAAGCTTTAAAACTTTGGATTCAAGCTTAAAACTTCAAAAATAAACGAAAACTCATAAAAATTTGAAGGAAAAATACAAAATCATCGAAGGAAGGGCAAGAACTCACCTTTGCCCGAAAATGGAGAGAGAAACTCCCCCATTTTTTGGACTGGAGGTCTCTTATAGGTGGCTGGCCAGACCACCTTCCGGGGCCGAAAGAGGGCTCCCGCGGCAGCATCATGTTTGGCAGCCGAACATGAGGTTCCGCGGCCGAACCTGGGCTTATCCCTCAAAAATATTTTTCTTTTATTTTTAAAACTTTAACTCAAAACCAATCAATAAAATCATGAAAAATATTTTGTAAAAACATATTTTACCCTTCTAAGAGGTTTCGGTATCCGAGATTCCGGATTCCAACGGGAATTTTATTGGAAAGTTGGAATTCCAACCCCGGAGTCTAGCCGGGTATTACACATATAAGTTAATATCAAACCTTATTCGTGATGTAATGTTAAGAACCAATATCTTTCTTAAACTCTCAAAGAAGAATCGCGTAAAATAATTGTATTGAATAATTGATGATCTGTCTACAATATAGAAAAAGAGATGTTTTATATACCCTAGGGTAGCCTAGCCTAATTAGAAAAAGAAAATAAGTAAAAACCTAAATAAAAAAACCATGATCTTTGTCACTATCTACTACTATGCATAGACCCATGATCTGTGCCACTACTCACTACTGGATAACTACTCACTACTGGTTAACTATCAACTGCTAAATAACTACCCACTATTGAATTAGTGATGAGAAATCTGTTAATGCAAATATAAAATTTGAATCGTCAATACGAATACATTCGGCCTAATTGACTTGGAATGGCCAAATTATTCTTCAACTTCAAAATGAACTTTCAAAGTTTCAACATATCACTTCATGAATCCTTGAAATGCTTCCTTCAACTTTTTGAATCTCAACCTTGTAATTGGTCCTTGAGGTAATGTTAGCTCATCATTTTTTGTGTGCTTACATCATCAATAAATAACATTTTGCATGATACTTTGTACGAATTTAAAATTGGTTAAAATTATTTTAAGAGATCACTATAATTGCAAAAAATAAATAAATAAATAAAAGTTTTGGGTATAATATGTAAGTTTTGGCTATAGTAGTGATTATCTGTAAATTTTTAAACTGTTATATCCAATTGGATAAATTATCTTAGAAATTAACTATAATTGCAATAAATTTAAAACTTGGGTTTTTGTCAACTAAAACTGAAAATTTTTACTATAATCATGATTAAAAATCAAGTTTATATCCAACGGGCTTTATTTACACACGACTGCAAGATCAAGAAAAGGTAATAAAAAATCAAAAGCGAAAACAAAATAATAATGACAAATCAAAATGTAAAGAGGGTATAGAAAATGAATTCAAATATAGATTCGGGATATTGACAAAGTTAAGTTAAGCTTTCTCATACTCAAGCCTCTGTATTGCTGGTCATTCCTTTTTTGATGGTACGTTCTTCTTTTTCCTTAAATTATGAAGGATGATTTTGTAACTTTGAGTTTTTTTTCTATACATTCAAAATGTTCAATTTGCACTAATAATATCTAGAACATCTTCTTGTTTAAAGAAACGATTTGAGACTATATATAATACTTGGCTAAGCTCCAACGTCGAAATTCCAACCTTCCGATGGAATCCCCGTTTGAGTCCGAAATTCCCGAAGCTAGAATCTCCTTAGAAGGGTAAAATAAGATTTTCATAAAATGAATTTGAAACTTTTTCTTTGAAAGTTTTGTGTTAAAAAGAAAGAGAAGAGTGTTGAAGGAAAACCCCATGTTCGGCCGCCGAACCTTCAAGTTTGGCCGAAGAAGGGAGGCTACTTTAGGCCGCCGAAGGTGGTTCCTGTTCAGCTGCTGAAGGTGGTTTTTCCAGCCACCTATAAGAGGCCTTCAGCTCGAAAATGAGAGAGTTTTTCTCTCCATTTTCGAGCAGAGGTGACTCCTTGCCTTCTTTGGGTGCTCTTATTGTTTTTCCTTCAATCTTCTTACAAGATTTATGAGTTTTCCTTGTTTTTGAAGATTTGAGCTTGAATTCAAGTTTTTGAACTTTGGAGACCTCCGAAGACCGTTTTACCTCATCTCCACGTAGGGGTTGCTGTCACCCTTAGATCTCCAAGAGGTAAGTTAGATCCTTGCCTTTTCTATGTTTTAATTAAGTTTTAAGAAAGGGTTAAGGGTTAATAATGCATGAAATGGTTAGATCTAAAAGTTTTAGGGTTTGAATTGGGTTATTAATGAATGGTTGCTCTTATGAGGTTTTTGTTGTTGCTTGTTGGGGATTAGGCTAGTTTTTATGCCCTTTATGCTTGATGAATGAGTATGCATGTGTTTCAGTTGTTGGATGTGAGGATTGGAGTGTTTTGGTGGCTGTGTACATAGGGCAGAATCGGGTTCTGCCTTGCTGGAGAACCCAGGTTTGGCCGCCGAACCTGCTTGTGGAGGTAGCCTTTTGGCCGCTTAACCTGCCCCCGAAAGCATGGACTTTCGGATCTACAAAGGGGTTTAGGCCGCCGAACTTGCCCTCGAAGGTTGCTGACTTTCGGATCTGTGAAGGGTTTAGGCCGCTGAACCTGCCCCCGAAAGTCCCTGACTTTCGGATCTGTGAGGGACCTTCGGCCATTGAACCTGCCGCTGAAAGTCCCCTGCCCAGCCTTTTTCTGCTTATTTTATATGCATGCTTTGGTATGTTTTAAGGGGTTTTTGGGGAGTTGTTTAGAGTCATGTAATGGTTATGTTTGGTCCCTCATTTGAGTCCATCTATGTAGGATCGGACCTGGGAGACCATAGAGGCCTACAGTGAGTTAGCTGCGTTAGTGTTAGGTGAACGTCTGCCAAAGTTGAGTAGAACTGAACCATCTTTTTAAAGTAACTAAACTTTTAAGCATATTCATACATCACGAATGCCATGTTTATATATATTAGGATGTTTGCATTAGAATTCATGAAGATGATACATTGCATAATTTACTATTGATGTGGATGGATATTGGATGACCCACTAGCCTTCGAGATATTATGATATGATATGATACGAAAAGACCAGGGCTTCCCATTCTACGTCCCGAAAGACTAGGTGTAATACCCGACTAGATTCCGGCGTCGAAATTCTAACTTTCCGATGGAATCTCTGTCGAAATTCGGAATCTCGGGCACCGAAACCTCTAGAAAGGTAAAATATGTTTTTACAAAATGATTTTTATGGTTTTATTGTTTGGTTTTGAGTTAAAAGTTTTAAAGAAGAAAAGAAAAGAGATTGAGGGAAAGGCCCAGGTTTGGCCGCCGAACCTCATGTTCGGCCGAACATGGGGCGGTTTCGGAAGCTCCTTTGGCCCCCGAAGGTGGCCTGGCCGGCCACCTATAAAAGGCCCCCTGTCCGAAAATGGGCGAGTTTTCTCTCTCTATTTCCGGGCAAGGTGAGTCTCCGCCACCCCTTGATGATCTTGTGTTTTTCCTTCAAATCTCTCAAGATTTTTATGAGTTTTTATCTTGTTTTTGAAGTTTTTAAGCTTAAATCGAAGTTTTAAGCTTGGAGACCTCCGGAGACTGTTTTCTCCTCATCTCCGAGTTCGGATCACATCTACTCTCGATCTTCAAGAGGTAAGTGTAGATCCTCACCTATTCTTGTGCTTTAAACGAGTTTTGAAAAGGGGTTAAGGGTTAGTATGCATGATTAGGTTAGATCTATGTTTTAAGGGTTTATGTTAGCTTTATGTTAAATGTATGCCCTTGTGATGTTTTTGTTGTTGTTTGTTGGGGCTTAAGTTAGTTTTATGCCCCTTATGCATGTGGGTGTGAGAATGCATGTTGTAGGAAGCTAGGTGTGTGTTTTGGAGAGTTTTGGGGCTGAAATGCATAGGGCGAAATCGGATTCTGCCATTTTGGAGAACCCAGGTTCGGCCGCCGAACCTGCCTGTGGAGGCAGCCTTTGGCCACCTAAACTACCCCCGAAAACATGGACTTTCGGCTCTGGAGGGGAGTTTCGGCCGCCAAACTTGCCCCTAAAGGTTAGTGACTTTCGGGTCTGTGAAGGCTTTCGGCTGCCGAACCTTGCCCCCGAAAGTGCCTGACTTTCGAATATGTAACGACCCGAAAATCGAATCGCTACCGGCGTTAGGATCCAGATCGGCTTAAGGCCGCCGGGACCCGTAGCAAGCCAGACATACAACCTGTAAACCTGTATAATCCCATACATGATCAACATATACATAAAAATTTTGAACTTTTTCCTTCCTTCTTTTACCAAGTTTAACATGTGCATGCACAACTCATAAGCATAAACCCCACACTGGAGCCCTCATCAAATGCTCCAATGGGGTAACATAACATACATTAAACTTGGTTAAACATAAACCTCATAAAACATTTTATAGATCATGTATCAAAGGGGATAGCCATACACATAGGGTCAAGCACAATTCTAATCCTCAATATCATCATTACATGACTATTCAATACTTTACAATTCATCATGTCCACAACTAGCTATTACATAGACATAACTTTACTCTTCTTGACCTCTTGGCCTATCCTGTACCTGCAGACCTGGGGGATTAGGGAAATGGGGTGAGCTACAAGAGCCCAGTGAGCAGAATAATAAAACATTATATTGAGAGTTCATGCTTTCATGAAATGCATCACATCACAAACAAATCACGTTAATGATGAACTTGTCACCAATAGTCCTCTACATATCCAATAGTGCCAGGGACATAGAATGGGTCTTCCTAGACTTCCTCTTACATAACATATCATAACATTCTAATATGCCAGGGACGTAGAATGGGTCTTCCTGGTCTTTCTCTTACATAGTGCCAGGGACGTAGAATGGGTCTTCCTAGACTTCCTCTTACATAACATATCATAACATTCCAATATGCCAGGGACGTAGAATGGATCTTCCTGGTCTTTCTCTTACATAGTGCCAGGGACGTAGAATGGGTCTTCCCGGACTTCCATACCATATTATCATCATATCATACCATATCATACGAGGACTAATGGATCATTCAATATTCATCCACATCAACAACATAATATGAAATGCAACATATTCGTGAATTCTAATGCAAACAACCTAATATATCTCATGGTATTCATGATGCGTGAATCATGCTAAAACTTTCATTGTTTGCTTTAAAACGTAAAGAGTCATTCTACTCACCTCTGGCTAGCTCTGACAAGATACTGAAGCAGCTGACTCACTGTTGGGGTCCTCGGTTCCTCGGGTCTGAACCTACACAGGTGGACTCAAATGAGGGACCAAACATACATGAACATGACTCTAAAATACTCCCCAAAAACCCCCTAAAACACCTTAAAACAATCATAGAAAACATGCAAAGGAAGGCTGAACAGGGTACTTTCGGCGGCAGGTTCGGCGGCCGAAAGTCCCTCCAGAGCCGAAAGTCATGCACCTTCGGCGGCACTTTCGGCGGCCGAAAGTTCCTTCCAGAGACGAAACTCATGCATGTTCGGCGGCACCTTCGGCGGCCGAAACTCCCTTCCAGAGCCGAAAGTCCACTTTCGAGGGCAGGGTTCGGCAGCCAAACGCTTGCCTCCACAGGCAGGTTTGGCGGCCGAAAGTCCTTTCGGCTGCCGAACCTGAGTTCTTCCAAAGGGCAGAACTCAGCCTCCTCAATGCACATTTGCCTCCCAAACCATTCAATCATGCATTTACCTATTCTACAACAAGCAAACTCAAACCAACAAGCATATAGGGGTCTCAAACTATCCTAAACCCCAACTACAACACATCAAACATACATATACAACATACATTGCTAAAAAACTCAACATTAACCATAAACTCAATAATAACCTAAACATGCATTTCTACCCCATAAACTTTCATAAAACTCATTTAAAACATGAAAGAAAGGTGGGATCTAAGCTTACCTCTTGAAGATCGAGAGGAAAGACGATCCAACTCGGAGATGGGGGAGATCTAGCTCCTTGAGTCTCCAAGCTCCAAAACTTGCTCAAAGTTCACAAATCTTCAAAAGCCAAGCAAACACTTGTTAAAACTTGAAAGATTGGAGGAAAAATCCTCAAAAACAACCATGGGAGAGCATGAACTCACCGTGGCCGAAAATGGGGAGAAAACTCGCCCGTTTCGGCCATGGAGTCCTTATATAGGGCTGGCCAGACCACCCTTCGGCAGCCTAAGGTGCCTCCAAAACTCATGCAAGTTCGGCGGCCGAACATGAGGTTCAGCGGCCGAACCTGGAAATGCCTCCATGGTCTTTTTCATTCAAAACTCAATTTCCTTCTTTCTTAAAATCATAAAATACATTAAAACATTTTATAAAAACATGATTTTACCCTTCTAGAGGTTTTCGACATCCGAGATTCCACCGGATGGTAGGAATTCCGATACCGGAGTCTAGCCGGGTATTACATTCTTCCCCCCTTAAGAACATTTGTCCCCGAATCTTCACCAAACAACACATGCATAGTATAAAACATCAACATACACACAAAACACAAAACACTAACCTTAGAAGAGATGAGGATATTGCTGGAGCATGGACTCCCGTGTCTCCCAGGTACACTCTTCGATGTTGTGGTGATTCCAAAGGACTTTCACCATCGGGATTTCCTTGTTTCTCAACTTTCTGATCTGGGTGTCTAGGATCCATACTGGCTGCTCAACATAGGTGAGATCTTCTTGAATCTCCACATCAGACTCACTAAGAACCTTGCCCGGATCCGATACAAACTTCCGTAACATAGAAACATGGAAAACCGGATGGATTCTCTCGATAGAAGCAGGTAAATCCAGCTTATACGATACATTCCCGATCTTTTGCAAGATTTCAAAGGGTCCGATGTACCGTGGAGCTAGCTTACCTTTCTTCCCGAACCGAACCACCCCTTTCATCGGAGACACTTTGAGCAATACCAAATCCCCCACCTGAAACTCTACCTGCCTTCTGCGGATATCTGCATAACTCTTTTGCCTGCTTACAGCCGTCTTGATCCTTTCTCTGATTATGGGCACCACCCTGCTGGTGATCTCTACAAGCTCAGGCCCTGCCAAGACCCTTTCTCCAACTTCCTCCCAGCAGACAGGTGACCTGCACTTCCTTCCACACAAAGCTTCATATGGAGCCATCCCTATACTAGCATGATAGCTGTTATTGTAGGCAAACTCCACCAAGGGTAGATGCTGCCTCCAAGAACCGCCAAAATCTAGCACGCACATTCTGAGCATATCCTCTATTGTCTGGATGGTCCTCTCTGATTGTCCGTCCATCTGAGGATGGAAAGCAGTGTTGAAGTCTAGCCTGGTACCCATAGCACTCTGCAGACTCCACCAAAACCTGGAGGTGAACTGGGGTCGTCTATCAGACACTATTGAAACAGGAACCCCATGCAACCTGACAATCTCATCAACATACACCTGCGCTAACTTGTCCACAGAATAGCCACTCCTGACAGGGATGAAGTGAGCAGATTTGGTCAGTCTGTCCACAATCACCCATATGGAGTCCAATCTGTTGGACGTTGCCGGTAGCCCCACCACGAAGTCCATAGCTATATTCTCCCATTACCACTCTGGAATAGGTAGTGGATTAAGCGTTCCAGCCGGCTTCTGATGTTCCAGCTTCACCCTCTGACATATTTCGCAGGCTGACACGAACTGTGCCACTTCTCTTTTCATAGCTGGCCACCAATAAACTCTTTTCAGATCTTGATACATTTTGGTGGCTCCAGGGTGAACACTGTATCTGGCATTATGAGCTTCCCTCATAATGTCTCCCTTCAGACCTACGTCATCTGGTACACACAATCTATTCCCATAGCGGAGGATCCCCTTGCTATCAAATCTGAACTCTTCGTTCTTGCCTGACTGAACAGTCCTGGCAATCTTTACTAACTCTAGGTCCTCGTGCTGTTTCTGAGCCACCTGCTCCAAAAACACGGGTGCCACTCTCATCTGGGCAATCAAAGCACCTGTACCAGACAACTCAAACAGCAAACCTTCATTAATGAGCTCGAAGAACTGCCTCACCACTGGTCTCCTCACTGCTGAAATGTGGGACAAACTGCCAAGTGATTTCCGGCTTAAGGCGTCTGCTACAACATTCACCTTACCCGGATAGTACTGGATCTTGCAATCATAGTCACTAAGCAGTTCTACCCATCTTTTCTGTCTCAGATTCAACTCTCTCTGACTCAAGATGTACTGCAAGCTTTTATGATCTGTGAAGATCTCACATTTAACCCCATAGAGGTAATGCCTCCACATCTTGAGTGCAAAGATTACTGCTGCCATCTCTAGGTCATGTGTAGGGTAATTCAACTCGTGCTTCTTCAACTGCCTAGAAGCATAAGCAATCACCCTTTCATTCTGCATCAGCACACAATCCAGTCCCACACGGGACGCATCACAGAAAATCGTGAAGTCTTCATTACTAGTTGGCAGAGCTAACACTGGTGCCGACGTCAACCTCTTCTTTAACTCTTCAAAGCTCTCTTCACACTGGTCGGTCCACACAAACCTCTGGTTCTTCTTAGTCAATCTGGTCATGGGAGCTGCAATCTTAGAGAAGTCCTGAACGAACCTCCTGTAGTAACCTGCCAAACCCAAGAAGCTCTTAATCTCTGTCACTGTAATGGGTCTAGGCCAGTTAGCTACCGCTTCCACTTTCTTGGGGTCCACCTCTATTCCATTTTCTGACACCACATGCCCCAAGAATGCAATGCTCCTTAGCCAGAACTCTCACTTGGAGAACTTGGCATACAAGCCATGTTCCCTCAAGGTCTGCAGAACTAACCTCGGATGATGGGCATGCTCCTCTGCATTCCTGGAATACACTAAGATATCATCTATGAAGACAATAACAAAGTGATCCAAGTATTGGCTAAACACTCTATTCATGAGATCCATGAATGCTGTAGGGGCATTAGTCAACCCGAACGACATTACAAGGAACTCATAGTGCCCATATCTAGTCCTGAATGCTGTCTTCGGCACATCTTCTTCTCTTATCCTCAGCTGATGGTACCCGGATCTCAGATCTATCTTGGAGAAACAACCTGCTCCCGCTAGCTGGTCGAATAGATCGTCGATCCTTGGCAACGGGTACTTATTCTTGGTAGTGACTTTGTTCAACTGCCTGTAGTCGATACAAAGTCTAAGGGATCCATCCTTCTTTCTCACAAACAGCACTGGGGCACCCTAAGGTGAGGTACTCGGTCGGATGAAGCCCTTATCTACCAGCTCTTGCAACTGCTCCTTAAGCTCCTTCAATTCTGCTGGTGCCATCCTGTAGGGAGGGATAGAGATCGGTCTACTTCTAGGCATTAACTCAATTTCGAACTCTATCTCCCTAGCAGATGGTAAACCTGGCAGCTCGTCTGGAAAAATATCTAAGAACTCACTGACCACGGGCACTGAGGCGGGCTCTCTGACATGACTATCCAGCTCTCTCACATGAGCTAGAAAACCTTGACAACCCTTCCTGAGCAGCCTACGAGCCTGTAGGGCTGATATCAAACCTCTAGGTGTACCCCTCCTGTCTCCTCTGAAGACAACCTCTGACCCATCCTGACATCTGAACCTGACTACCTTGTCTTTGCAGTCCAAGGTAGCACCATGGGTAGATAGCCAATCCATCCCTAGAATGACGTCAAAATCTGTCAAATCTAGAACCACAAGGTCGGCTGAAAGGCATCTCCCCTCAATAAGAACTAGACTATACTGGCAGACTGACTTTGCCACTGACGGGTCACACTTGGGTCCACTGACCCATAGGGAACACTCTAACCCAGAGACCATCAAACCCAACCTCTCGACGGCCCTCGGAGCAATGAAAGAATGAGATGCACCAGGGTCCAATAAGGCATAAACATCTGAACAACCAATGACGAGATTACCTGACACCACGGTGTTAGATGTGTTTGCCTCCTACTGAGTCATCGTGAAGATCCGCGCTGGAGCTGATGGACCTTCACCCCTGAAACCCGCTGAAGAAGAGGCTGCCCCTCTCCCTCTGGCTCTACCACTAGCCTGAGTCGCGGCTGGAGCTGCTGGCTGAGCCACACTACCTGAAGCTGTCTGCTGGGACTGTGCCACAAAAGCTGCTCTAGGACACTCCCATGCCATGTGTCCCTCCTGCCCACATCTGAAGCAGGCTGTCGTCCCAAACCGACATACTCCCTTGTGCGGCTTCCCACACTTCATACATACTGCATTATCTGCACCTGAGCTCGAGCCACCTCCTAATCCCAGACCTAACTTGATTTTATTCCAGAACTTGTTCTTTTTTGACTTTTTGGTGGTATTGCTCCACCTCTTACTGCCTGAACTCAAAGAAGAAGGGTCTAACCTTCCCCCACCTGGGGTCTTGGAACCAGAAGGCTGTGCTACTGACTGCTTGACTTTCCCTTCGATTATTGCACTAGCCTCCATCCTCCGAGCCATATCCACTATGGCATGGAAACTCTCCCTTTCTGCTGACTGGATCAAGGAGGAATACCTGGAATGAAGCTTCATGATATACCTCCTTGACTTTTTCTGGCCTATGTCCAGGTTCTGCCCAGCAAATGGCAATAGCTCCAAGAACCTGTCTGTGTACTCATCCACACTCTTCTCCTCTGTTTGCCTTAACTGTTCAAATTCAATCATCTTCAACTCCCTTGAACTGTCAGGGAAAGCCCATCCAGCAAACTCATTCGCAAACTCCTCCCATAAAAGACTATTCACCCTCGGGTTCACATAATTTTTGAACCACTCACGGGCCTTCTTGCATTTTAAGGTGAACCCAGCCATTTGAATGGCTCTATTATCATCAGCTCCTATCTCATCTATAATCATCTTGACCCTCCCAAGGTACTCAAACGGGTCATCACCTGTTTCAAACTGGGGAGCACCCAGCTTCATGTAATCGGTCATCTTGACCTTGCTCCCTCCAGATGAGCTAGGCTTAGGCATTTGGATTTCTGGGACCATGGGTTCTGCTGGTGGTGGAGGAGGTGCAGCATCCCCTGGGATAGGGTTTGCTGGACCTGGGTAGAAAGATGGGGGTGGGTACATAGGGTACTGTGAGTATGGTGGGTAGAAAGGCGGGTATGGCATATAGGAGTGATAAGGGTTAAAACTGGGGTAATCCGATGTACCTCCCATCGAATACCCGAGATTTTGTGAAAAATGTGGGTACTAGGGTGGCTGAACAAATCCCGAGGCCTGAGTGCCTCCTTGAGACTCTCCCATACCCTCTTTAGACATAATCACTCCAAGACTGCCATCCCTCCTCTGGTCCACATCCATATCATTCCCCACATCTTCCGACATTCCACCTTGCACTGTTCCCCTTCTGCTCATATCAAAAGACCTTCTAGGGTCCCTTGATGCTCTTTCCCTGCAGGACATTGCCCTAGGCAATGCAGGAGGATGGGTATCCGTGCCCTCGTCCTGGGGTGGCACTCCAGTCAATCGTGCAGATCGATGAGTTCCTCTCATCTTGCTTACTGAAAAACAACACACATCGCGAAAAACATTAGCATCAAATGGTTCATGTGGAAACACATGAACCCGCATCACATACATCACATATCATTAACGCACATGCATATAATCGTGGCATTTCGCATCATCATTCAAGATAGGACTCTACATCCTATCCTAGTGGACATGATTTTCCTATTGTGCTTGACCTTCTATAACACATATGAGCCCGACACACTATAGGTCCGACCATATGAACTAGGGCTCTGATACCAATCTGTAACGACCCGAAAATAGGACCGCTACCGGCGCTAGGATCCAGATCGGCTTAAGGCCGCCGGGACCCGTAGCAAGCGAGACATACAACCTGTAAACGTGTATAATCCCATACATGATCAACATATACATAAAAATTTTGAACTTTTTCCTTCCTTTACCAAGTTTAACCTGTGCATGCACAACTCATAAGCATAAACCCTACACTAGAGCCCTCATCAAATGCTCCAATGGGGTAACATAACATACATTAATCTTAGTTAAACATAAACCTCATAAAACATTTTATAGATCATGTATCAAAGGGGATAGCCATACACATAGGGTCAAGCACAATTCTAATCCTCAATATCATCATTACACGACTATTCAATACTTTACAATTCATCATGTCCACAACTAGCTATTACATAGACATAACTTTACTCTTCTTGACCTCCTGGCCTATCCTGTACCTGCAGACCTGGGGGATTAGGGAAATGGGGTGAGCTACAAGAGCCCAGTGAGCAGAATAATAAAACATTATATTGAGAGTTTATGCTTTCATGAAATGCATCACATCACAAACAAATCACGTTAAGGATGAACTTGTCACCAATAGTCCTCTACATATCCAATAGTGCCAGGAACGTAGAATGGGTCTTCCTGGACTTCCTCTTACATAACATATCATAACATTCCAATATGCCAGGGACATAGAATGGGTCTTCCTGGTCTTTCTCTTACATAGTGCTAGGGACGTAGAATGGGTCTTCCTGGACTTCCATACCATATCATCATCATATCATACCATATCATACGAGGACTAATGGATCATTCAATATTCATCCACATCAACAACATAATATGAAATGCAACATATTCGTGAATTCTAATGCAAACAACCTAATATATCTCATGGTATTCATGATGCGTGAATCATGCTAAAACTTTCATTGTTTGCTTTAAAACGTAAAGAGTCATTCTACTCACCTCAGGCTAGCTCTGACAAGATACTGAAGCAGCTAACTCACTGTTGGGGTCCTCGGTTCCTCGGGTCCGAACCTACACAGGTGGACTCAAATGTGGGACCAAACATACATGAACATGACTCTAAAATACTCCCCAAAACCCCCTAAAACACCTTAAAACAATCATAGAAAACATGCAAAGGAAGGCTGAACAGGGTACTTTCGGCGGCAGGTTCGGCGGCCGAAAGTCCCTCCAGAGCCGAAAGTCATGCACCTTCGGCGGCACTTTCGGCGGCCGAAAGTTCCTTCCAGAGACGAAACTCATGCATGTTCGGCGGCACCTTCGGCGGCCGAAACTCCCTTCCAGAGCCGAAAGTCCACTTTCGAGGGTAGGGTTCGGCAGCCAAACGCTTGCCTCCACAGGCAGGTTCGGCGGCCGAAAGTCCTTTCGGCTGCCGAACTTGAGTTCTTCCAAAGGGCAGAACTCAGCCTCCTCAATGCACATTTGCCTCCCAAACCATTCAATCATGCATTTACCTATTCTACAACAAGCAAACTCAAACCAACAAGCATATAGGGGTCTCAAACTATCCTAAACCCCAACTACAACACATCAAACATACATATACAACATACATTGCTAAAAAACTCAACATTAACCATAAACTCAATAATAACCTAAACATGCATTTCTACCCCATAAACTTTCATAAAACTCATTTAAAACATGAAAGAAAGGTGGGATCTAAGCTTACCTCTTGAAGATCGAGAGGAAAGACGATCCAACTCGGAGATGGGGGAGATCTAGCTCCTTGAGTCTCCAAGCTCCAAAACTTGCTCAAAGTTCACAAATCTTCAAAAGCCAAGCAAACACTTGTTAAAACATGAAAGATTGGAGGAAAAATCCTCAAAAACAACCATGGGAGAGCATGAACTCATAGTGGCCGAAAATGGGGAGAAAACTCGCCCGTTTCGGCCATGGAGTCCTTATATAGGGCTGGCCAGACCACCCTTCGGCAGCCTAAGGTGCCTCCAAAACTCATGCAAGTTCGGCGGCCGAACCTGGAAATGCCTCCATGGTCTTTTTCATTCAAAACTCAATTTCCTTCTTTCTTAAAATCATAAAATACATCAAAACATTTTATAAAAACATGATTTTACCCTTCTAGAGGTTTCCGACATCCGAGATTCCACCGGACGGTAGGAATTCCAATACTGGAGTTTAGCCGGGTATTACAGAATATGTAGGGACTTTCGGCTGTCGAACCTGCCACCGAAAGCCCTCTGCCCAGCCTTCCTTTGCCTGTTTTCGATGCATGTGTTATGATATTTTAGGGGGTTTTTAGGGAGATGTTTAGAGTCCTTATAGAGTATGTTTGGTCCCTCATTTGAGTCCACCTGTGTAGGATCGGACCTGAGAGACCGAAGAGACCAACAGTGAGTTAGCTGCTTTAGAGTCAATTGAGTACCAGCCAAAGGTGAGTAGAACTGAACTAATCTCTTGTTTTAAAGCAATCAAACTTTTGAGCATGTTCATACATCACAAATACCATGTTATGTAATAGGTTGTTTGCATTAGAATTCACGAATATGATGCATTGCATAATTTACTATTGATGTGGATGGATATTGGATGACCCACTAGCCCTCAATATGTTATGCTATGATATGATATGGAAGTCCAGGTGTGGCCTGCACTACGCCCCTGGCACAGTTGGATATGTTATGTTATGTTTAAGCGAAAGTCCTGAGGAGCTCCGTCGAGGGCCGGGCACATTGGATATGTAGAGGGTTACTGGTGACAAGTCCATCCTTGATGTGTATTGTTTGTGTTGTGATGCATTTCATGAGAGCATATGTTTATTAAATTGTTTTATGGTTCTGCTCACTAGGCTCTTGTAGCTTACCCCTTTCCCCTAACCCCAAGGTTTGCAGGATCACAGGTAGCTCTGGGAGAGTCAGCAAGGTTTTGGGTAAAGTTTAATGTAATAGATTAGTAGTGGATATGTAATGTATTGTGGATTAGTATTGTGCTTGACCCTAATGATGGCTTGAAATCCCAGTTTACATGAGTTTTAAATAAAATGCTTTATGTTTATGATATGTTGAACCAAGTGAGGCATGTATGTTGACCATACTGGAGCATATGATGAGGGCTCTAGTATGGGTTTTATGTTTTAAGTGTATGATACATGCGCAGGTTGAACCTGGTTATATGGAAAGTTTAAAGTTTTTCTGAAAATGTATGTTCATGTATGAGATTTTATCAGGTACACAGGATGTATAGTAGGCTTGCTACGGGTTCCGGTGACCTTAAGTCGACCTGAATCTTAGCGCCGGTAGCGGTCCGGCTTCCGGGTCGTTACATAGTGGTATTAGAGCCTTAGGTTCATATGGTCAGACCTAAACAATATTAGGCTCATAGATGGTATAGAAGGGCAAGCATAATAGGAAAAATCATATCCACTAGGATAGGATGTAGAGTCCTATCTTGATGATGATGTGTAATGCCATGACTTTATGCATGTGCATTAATGATATGCTATGTATGATGTGGGTTCATGTGTTTCCACATGAACCATATGATGCTAATGTTTATGTGTTGTATGTTGCTTTTCTAAAACAGGATGCGAGGCTCACGTCGATCCGCTAGATTGACAGGAGCTCCACCTGAGAATGAGGGCATGGGTGCCCTTTTCCCTGCTCTGCCAAAGGCTAGGTCTTGTAGAACAAGCAGAGAAGGAACATTAAGGGACCCTATAAGGTCTTTTAATATAAATAGAAGGAGAACAGATCAGGGTAGAATGTCAGCAGAGGTGAGGGAAACAGAGGAAGATGATCAGAGAAGGGATGGGAGTTTGAGTGTGAGCATGTCAGAAGAGGGTATGGGAGAGTCACAAGGAGGCGCTCAGGCCTCGGGTTTTGCTTACCCACCTCAGTATCCACCCTACCCACAGGGGCTAGGGTATCCGATGGGAGGCACATCGGATTTCTCTAGCTATAACCCATATCCCTCCTTCATGCCTTATCCTCCCTTTTACCCACCATATCCACAGTAGCCCATGTTTCCACCCTCACCCTTCTATCCAAATACAACAAACCCTAACCCAGAGAATGCTGCACCTCCTCCTCCACCAGTAGAATCAATAGTCCCTGAAATCCAAAAACCCAAACCTAGCTCATCCGTGGGGAGCAAAGTAAAGATGACAGATTATCTAAAGCTGGATGCTCCTAAGTTCAAAACAGGGGATGATCCGTTTGAGTACCTCAAAACGGTGAAGATGAAAACAAACGAGTTAAGAGCCAGTGATAGCAGAGCCATTCAAATGGCGGGGTTCACATTGAAATGCAAGAAAGCAAAGGAGTGGTTTAAAAATTATGTGGACCTAAGGCTGGATAGCCTATCCTGGGAGGAGTTTGCCAATGAGTTTGCAGGATGGATTTTTCCTGACAGTTCAAGGGAGCTTAAGGTGATAGAGTTTGAGCAGCTACGTCAGACAGAGGATATGAGTGTAGATGAGTACACGGATAAGTTTCTGGAGTTGCTGCAGTTTGTGGGTCAAGCGTATGACACTGATCATTATGGACATGTAAATTTTAATGGATTAGAATTGTGCTTGGCCCTATTTTTCTTTACCTTTGTAATCCCTGTTAACATGATCATTATGTAATAAGTTTTAATGATGAGTCTGTTTGAACCAAGCTTTAGGCATGTGATGTTACCATACTAGAGTATTTGATGAGGGCTCTAGTATTGGGTTTTATGTTTCAGTTTTAATGCATGCACAGGTTGAGCCATGCTTCATGGAATGTTTATATTTATTTTGTCTTGTGTGATCATGTATGGGATTTTATCAGGTATATAGGAAGTATAGTAGGCTTGCTACGGGCTCCAGCGACCTTAAGTCGATCTGAACCCTAGCGCTGGTAGCGGTCCGATTTTCGGGTCATTACACTATAGCAATTCACATACAAGTCTATGATATTTTTTAGTTTTAGTAACCATTTATTAATAAAGAAACAATAACTTTACAAAAGTGGATCTCGAAGCCATAACAAGTTCGCCAACTAAGGATATATTTAATATTTTCTAAACTCAAAATGGTCACTCACAAGATTTTACACAAATCATTTATCGAAGTGGACGGAATGACAATAAATGTTTACTTTTACAAAAATGGATTCTGGAGCTCCATTTGTGCAAGTGCATGAAATGACGATAAATATTTATCTTTTACAAAACTGGATCCCGAAACTCTGGAACAAGTTTGCCAACTAAGGACATATTTGATATTTTCTAACACCAAAATAGACACTCACAATTTTTTACGCGCAAATCATTTGTGAAAGTGCGCTAAATGATGATAAATGTTTATGATATGAATCAGGAAGCACAATCACATGAGAATTAAGGAAGCAAGGATCCATTGGTGCTCCCTAGTGGACCAGTGACAAGGAGCAAAGCTAAGAAGCTTAAAGCAGCTATGAACTTACACATTCAAGAACAAGTAACACAAGAATTGACTGAGCTTGCTTTTGGCAAATGTCTCGTGAAGCTTGAAGACACACCTAAGCTACTCACCTTGCTTAAGGTGTGTAATAGAGATAGCGCTGTCTAATTTATTCAGCATTGTTATGACGGGCTTGCTATATTTTTATTATTTAAACACTTCTTTTATTTTAGCTTTGTTTGGGCTTGTATTCTGGCCATATTTTATCTTTTAAGTTTTAGAGTGTTCGGTCATGTTTTAAACCTTTCCTTTCACATATGGATCCAAACCCAATCACCTGGTTTGAATACAACTTTCTTGCGACTCTTATTGGCCTGTTTCTCATATATGCTGTTACGCTTCTCAATATGCTCACGCGCTTTTATGTGTATTGATTTAACCATTTCAGCCTTCGCTTTTCCATCTAAATTAGACAACTCGTTCAAAGGTAAAGGCATTAAATCTAATACAGTTAATGGATTAAAACCATACACAACCTCAAAAGGTGAATAACCAGTAGAAGAATGGACTGCTCGATTATAAGCAAATTCAACATATGGCAAACATTCTTCCCAAGTTTTCAAGTTCCTACCCATAATAGCACAAAGCATAGTTCCTAAAGTCCTATTAACAACTTCAGTTTGGCCATCTATTTGTGGATGACAAGTAGTAGAAAATAAAAGTTTAGTACCCAATTTCCCCCACAAAACACGCCAGAAATGACTAAGGAACTTTGAATCTCTATCAGAAACAATAGTCTTATGTATACCATGCAAACGGACTACTTCCCTAAAAAACAAATCAGCTACGTTCGTTGCATCATCAGTTTTATGATATGGAATAAAATGTGCCATCTTGCTAAAGCGATCTACAACAACAAACACTGAATCTCTACTTCTTTTTGTCCTAGGTAAACCTATCACAAAATCCATAGATATATCAGTCCAAGGTTCAGTAGGTACAGGCAAAGGAGTATACAACCCATGTGGCAAGGACTTAGATTTAGCCTGTTTACATGCAAAGCATTGAGCACAAATTTTCTCTACATATTTTTGCATGTTAGGCCAATAAAAGTGTTCATTCAACATGTCTAAAGTCTTTTGCACACCAAAATGTCCCATTAATCCTCCTGAATGTGATTCTCTAACAAGCAACTCACGCACTAAACAATTAGGTATGCATATTTGTTTCCCCCTAAAAAGAAACCCATCATGCAAATAAAACTTTTTAAATGCCCCATGTTCACATGCCTTAAATACATCAGAAAAATCAGTATCATTCTCATACATATCTTTCAAATGCTCAAATCCTAACAACTTAGAACTAAACATGGAAGTCAATGCATAATGTCTAGATAATGCATCGACAACCACATTCTCTTTACCTTGCTTGTATTTAATCACATAAGGAAAGATTTCGAGATATTCAACCCACTTACCATGCCGCTTGTTCAACTTACCTTGTCCCTTCAAGTGTTTGAGAGACTGATGGTCGGTATGAATCACGAACTCATTAGGCAGCAAGTAGTGTTCCCAAACTTCAAGAGTCCTAATCAGTGCGTAGAACTCTTTGTCATAGGTGGAGTAGTTCAAATGTGCGCCACCTAGCTTCTCACTGAAATATGCTATGGGTCGGCCTTCCTGTATAAGAACAGCACCAATACCAATCCCACAAGCATTACATTCGATTTCAAAGGTTTTAGAAAAATCAGGTAACCTTAAAACAGGAGCAGTAGTAAGTTTTTCTTTTAATGTGTTAAATGCAAGTTCCTGTTCTTTACCCCATTTAAATCCTACAGCCTTTTTAATGATCTCATTTAGAGGTGCAGCAATAGTGCTAAAATCTCTAACAAACCTCCTATAGAAGCTTGCTAATCCATGAAAGGATCTCACCTCATTAGCATTCTTAGGTGTAGGCCATTCTTGGATAGCCTTAACCTTTTCAGTATCTACCTCAACTCCACGTGAACTAATAATAAATCCTAGGAATATGACACTATCAGTACAAAATGTGCATTTCTTAAGATTAGCATACAGTTCATGTTCACGCAACTTCTGTAAAACAAGTTCAACATGCCTAATGTGGTCATCCATGTTTCGGCTATAAATCAATATATCATCAAAATACACAACCACAAACTTACCTAGGTAATCACGCAAAACATGGTTCATCAATCTCATAAATGTGCTAGGTGCATTAGTTAAGCCAAAAGGCATCACTAACCATTCATATAAACCATATTTTGTCTTAAAGGCAGTTTTCCACTCATCACCTAACTTCATCCTAATTTGATGATAACTGCTTTTCAAATCAATTTTTGTAAAGAAAACAGCACCACATAATTCTTCAAGCATATCATCTAATCTAGGAATAGGATGGCGATACTTTACAGTGATTTTGTTAATCGCACGACAATCAACACACATGCGCATTGTTCCGTCTTTCTTTGGAACCAATGAAACAGGTACTGCGCATGGACTAAGGCTCTCCCTGATATGTCCCTTAGCTAGCAACTCATCAACTTGCTTTTGCAATTCCTTCGTCTCCTTAGGATTGCTACGGTAAGCTGGACGGTTTGGAATCTGAGCTCCAGGAACAAAATCGATTTGATGTTCTATTCCCCTAATGGGTGGCAACCCAGATGGCACCTCCTCAGGAAATACATCCGCAAAGTACTGCAATAACTTAGAAAAAGAACTAGGCAATTCAACAGTAGGGTTAGTCTCAATCATAAAATTGGAACTAAAACGCAATATAATCAAAGCTCTCTTCCCTAAGTATGCTTTCTTCAACTCTCTCTCTTTACAATAAAAGGAAGACTTGCTGAATTCTTCACTCTTCTCACTCAGCTCTCCTTTTACCTCTACACTCACTAATGTTTTCTCTCCTGCACATCTCTCATTTTTATCCTTTCCTGTGCAGTCACTCTCCTTTGGGCCTGTAATACCCGGCTAGACTCCGGTATCGGAATTCCTACCGTCCGGTGGAATCTCGGATGTCGGAGACCCCTAGAAGGGTAAAACCATGTTTTTATAAAATGTTGTAATGTATTTTATGGTTTTAATCAAGTAAGAAATGAGTTTTTGCATGAAAATAGTCTTGGAGGAAGACCCAGGTTCGGCCGCCGAACCTCAAGTTCGGCCGCCGAACATGCATACGCTTCGGGAGTGCTTTAGGCCCCCGATGGCATAAGTGAGGGAAGTCCAGGTTCGGCCGCCGAACCTTATGTTCGGCCGCCAAACATGGCATGCATGCGGAGGCACGTTCGGCTCCCGAATGTGGCCTGGCCAGCCACCTATAAAGGGGTCCCTTAGCCGAAAACGGGCGAGTTTTTCTCCCCATTTTCGGCCAAGGTGAGCTCTCCGCCGTCCCTCACTGATCTTGAGTTTCTTCCTTCCATTCTTCATGATTTTTATGAGTTTTCACCTTTGTTTTGAAGATTTTTAAGTATAAAGCAAGTTTTGGAGCTTTGAGGTTCAAGAAGCTCAATCTCTCCCATCTCCGAGCTAGGGTCGTTTTCCTCTCGATCTTCAAGAGGTAAGGGTCGATCTTGAGCTCACTATATGTTTTAAACAAGTTTTATGCAAGTTTATGGAGTAGACATGCATGTTTAGGTTATTTTGAGTTTATGGGTTTAATGTGTGTTTATGAGCAATGTGGGTATGTTTAATGTGTTGTAGTTGGGGTTTAGGCTAGTTGAGACCCCTAGGAGCTTGTATGCTTGATTGTGTATGATTGGGATTGTTGTAGAATAGGTTTTTGCATGTTTGAAAGGTTTGGGAGGCGTTTGTGCGTGTTAGAGCTGAGTTTCTGCCACTTTGGAGAAACTCAGGTTCGGCCGCCGAACCCGCTTGTGGAGGCAGCCTTCGGCTGCCGAAGCCTGCCCCCGAAAGAGGACTTTCGTCTCTGTCTGGGAGTTTCGGCTGCCGAAGGTGCCGCCGAACCTGCCTGACTTTAGGCTCTGGAGGGACTTTCGGCCGCCGAACCTGCCGCCGAAAGTGCCCTGTTCAGCCTTCCTTTGCATGCTTCCCATGGATGTTTTAAGGTGTTTTAAGGGGGTTTTTGGGGGATGTTTTAGAGTCATGTTCTAGTATGTTTGGTCCCTCATATGAGTCCACCTTTGTAGGTTCGGACCCGAGGAACCGGGGACCCCAGCAGTGACAGCTGCTTCAGAGTCTTGTCAGAGTCAGCCAGAGGTGAGTAGAATAAACTCTTACGTTTTAAATAAATGAAAAACTTTAGCATGAATCATGCATCATGAATGCCATGTGATATCCTAGGTTGCTTGCATTAGAATTCACGAATATGTTGCATTGCATATCTTGATGTTGATGTGGATGGATATTGGATGACCCATTGGTCCTCAGTATGATGATACATGATATGATATGATATGGAAGTCCAGGTGTGGCCTGCACTACGCCCCCGGCACAGTTGGACATGTATGTTATGAGATATGTAAGAGAAAGACCAGGTGTGGCCTGCACTACGCCCCTGGCACAGTTGGACTATGTAGAGGACCCTTGGTGACAAGTCCATCCTTGATGTGATATGGTTGTGATGTGATGCATTACATGATAGCATGTGTTTTAATTGTTATTATTATTCTGCTCACTGGGCTCTTGTAGCTCACCCCTTTCCCCTTATCCCCCAGGTTTGCAGGTACAGGGTAGACCAGGAGGTCAGCAGGAGTAAAGTCTGTTTTTATGTAATAGTTAGAAGTTGTGGACATGATGAAATTGTAATGTAATGTTTTATGTAGTCATGATATGTAAAATGATATTGAGGATTAGAGGTTGTGCTTGACCCTATGTGTATGGTATTCCTTTTTAATGCATGATCACTATTATTATTGATGAGATGCGTAATCAAGCTTAATGTATGTTTTTGATACCCCATTGGAGCATGTGATGAGGGCTCTAGTGTGAGGTTTATGGTTATGTTAGTGTGCATGCACAGGTTAAGCTTGATTTACGAAAGAAAAAGTTTACATGTTTATGTATTTGTATGATCATGTATGGGAATACACAGGTTTACAGGTTGTATGTCAGGCTTGCTACGGGTCCCGGCGGCCTTAAGCCGATCTGGATCCTAGCCCCGGTAGCGGTCCGATTTTCGGATCGTTACAGGGCCATTCGAAACTTTCTTTTTACTACTGGTCTCTTTTCCCTCATTCTTTTTACTTGTCTCACCTCCCTTACCCAATTTAGCAGATTGTTGTAATTTCACTTGATCTGCATATACATCTTTAGGAGATAATGGTACAAGTATATGTTTTACACTGAGGAACGTAAAAGAAAACCTATTACTATACCCATCATGAATGACACGCCTATCAAATTGCCATGGTCTACCCAACAAAATATGTCCAGCCTGCATGGGTACAATATCACAAGTAACCTCATCCACATACTTGCCAACAGAAAATGAAACTTTACATTGCTTGGTTACCTTTGCTTCGCCACTATCATTCAACCACTGAAGTCTGTAAGGATTAGGGTGTTTAATAGTTTCTAGTCCTAATTTATCAACTAAAATAGTACTAGCACAATTAACTTAACTACCCGAATCTATTATCATGCTACAGACTTTACCACCTACCAAACAACGAGTGTGAAAGATGTTTTCACGCTGTTCAAGTCCTTATTCTTTAATACAAACATTTAAAGTACGCAATATTACTAAGGACTTTCCCTGAACAGGATACTCTTCTATCTCTATATTATAACAATCTTCTAAAGGTGGTATTTCATCAGAATCAGAATCAGTTTCGGAGACTATCTCATCTCCCCTCACTATCATGGCACGTTTATTAACACACTCATTAGTATAATGCCCACGCACTTTACATTTAAAGCACTGAATATCTCTAGTTTTATTTGATTTAGGGGCTGATTCATTTTTACCATGAGAGTTGGATGTTTCCTTGGAAGGTAACATGCCTTTTTGAGTTGAAGACTTATCAAACCTTTTAGGATCAGGCTTGGTGTTCCATTTGGAACCCCATTTGCTGTTGGAGTTTTGAGCAGCCCTGTTGCTCCCCCATCTATTTCGGCCTCTTTGTCTTTCCACCTTAATTGCAATGTTCACCAAGTATTCCAAATCAACATATAGTTGTGAATCAACCACATCAGCAATCTCCTTGTTAAGACCACCAAAGAAACGAGCCATAGTCTGGTCTTCCTCCTCCACTATGTTTGCTTTGATCAGGAGCAACTCCATCTCCTTATGATACTCATCAACAGACTTTGATCCCTGAGTTAATCTTTGCAACTGATGATGGAGATCTCTATGGTAATAAGTAGGCACATATTTCTTCCTCATGATTCGCTTCATCTCGTCCCAATTAGCAATGGGTAACTCTCCATTCATTCTCTTAGATTTCACAAGCTCATCCCACCATATTAGTGCATAATCTGAAAATTCAAGGGCAGCAAGTTTTACCTTTTTATCGTCGGAATAGTTTTGACAGTTAAAAACCATCTCCACTTTACGCTCCCACTCTAAATAGGCATCAATATTAGCCTTACCATTGAAGCTTGGAATCTTCATCTTTATGGAGTTCATACTGTTATCTACATATGGTACATGATCATTGAACCTTCTGGCTCGGAAAGGGGCTGATTGTGCCTCATTTTCCTCTTCATAGGATGGATCGTGTGTATCATCATCCCTCTGAATGGACTTGCCCTTTGAAGATCTAAGGTTGTCCTCAAGGTTATCCATTCTCGAATTTAGCTTCTAAAAGCTATCCATGAAAGCTTTATATATATATTTAAGATCAAATGTAGGGTCAGAAGTATCACCAGTATTATGCCTAGACATTATAGAAAAAATTCATAATTCTCTCAACTCACGTGTTTAATTTTCAAGCACTCACTTGGTATCTCAAAAGTGCACTTCATAATAAAGACTCAATAAGCCAAGCTTGTATAATTCAAATAATAAGGAAAGCAAGGAAAGACCTAAGAAGAAAAGATAGGAAACAACACTAGATGAAACTAACCAAAATGAACAAATGGATTGATTTAGCACACAAAAGTTAAATTTCATGTACTAAGTGTAATTAAATGTTCAACAATGTGCAATTTGTCAAACTAAATGTAAGGAACCAACAGATAGAAAGACACCAAATTGACAAACTAAGAAATAAAAATTGACAAGACGGATGTGCTTAACACGAAGTTTTCCCTAAGCATGCAATCCTAGGTTAACTGATATTAATATTGACTCAACAAAAATAATTCAAAGCAAGCAAATAAAATAGACACTTAAAACAGCAAGTATTAAGTACAACTGTTTTATGAAAATACTACCCAAATTTGCCCTAAACCTACCCCAAACATCACTACAAAAAAACAGTGATTTAGCGACCAAAATTTTGGTCGCTAAAAGGCAGAATTTGGTCGCTATTATGAAATAGCGACCATTTAGCGACCAAAATGAAATGGTCGGTGTTTGGCCAGTCGCTAAATTTTTTGCGACAATCTGGAAATTGGTCGCTAAAATAGCGACTAATCAGCGACCATTTTTTGGTCGCTAATTTGGTGTCATGGCAAATTAGGTATTAAAAATATTAGTAGCTGTATGGAAGTAAAGTGGTCGTTCAATTTTGGTTGCTAAATGGTCGCTGTTTTGGTCGCTAATTTGGTCGCTATTTCGTTGTTATTTAATCACCTCAGGGGAGAGCATTTAATCGCCTCAGGGGAGAGCATTTAATCGCTATGTGGAAGTAAATTGGTCGTTAAATTTTGATCGCGAAATGGTCGCTATTTTGGTCGCTATTTTGGTCGCTAATTTGATCGCTATTTCGTTGTTATTTGATCGCCTCAGGGAAGAATATTTAATCGCTATTTCGTTGCAAATTAATAGTAAAATAAAAAAAATATTTGTTATTTAATTTGCTTTTGTGACTGATTAGTCACTAATAAATGCATTTAAATCTGATTCATATCATTTTTCCAATAAATTCATAAACCTGCTATAATATCAATATGTACACACACACATTCCAATACATAAAACATCAAAGACAATATATACACATCAACTTCATTTCATAATTCTGCAATCTAATAGTTCAAAACATTATTATAGTTCAACACTAAGAAACTTAAAATATCTCAAAATACATAATGGATTCAAATAGTATCAAATACATATCATAAAATATACCTTTATGCTTCCCTTATTCTGTATTATACACAGTTATATTTTTTAATGCGGTCTAACCAGTTCCTAATTGGTACACAACAAAGCGTTCCAAGTGCCAGAGGCACACTACATCTATTGTAAAAGAACGAGTCCAGCAAGCAACGGATAAGCATCTCTTCAAGTACAAAAATTTTTGCCATCTGGAAGTTACTTTAATATACAGAGTCATCCGGCCAGAATATCACTGCATCACTCCCAATCAGCATCAAAGAAACCAGCATCTTTCATTTATGAATAGTATACATTCTTCAGATGCAAATCACCTGTCACAAATAAATAAAATATAATATCAGCTAACATTTTCAACACCTCCACTTGGGTATACCAGTTTCTACTATATGCTACTACGATTCTAATATAGCAGCATAAGGGCACAAACCATATCACATCAACTGAGAAGTCCTGAAACTTGTTACATGCCACCCATGATTGCAAATGGCATAAGATTCTACCCAAAATATTAAAATATATTTGAATATAAAAAAAGATAATGAAAAATTAATAATACTACTACGTGTTTTAAGTGTTTAAGTGTTTAACTTGCAAGCAACGTGTATGTATGCTGTATTTGCACATGAGTGGACTGTATAGGGACAGGTGCAAGCAAAATGTTGCCTCTTTTACAAGACAAACACATGGACGATAGCAGAGAAGTTTGGTTCTGATCCTAGATGGTCTCAGGTTGCAACAAGCAACAACATTGGCTTCAAATAAAACATAGGGTCCAGACAACAGCATTCCATGATGAGAAAGCACTACTGCTCTCGAGATGTAAACAGCTTGAAAAATGCAAAATTTAAATAATTACTGACCTGGGCAGTCCTACAAGGCAGGAACACTTCCAAAGAGTTTCTGAGGCCATCAACTCTGTCAGTACAGATAGGTGAGATCCAGATAACTATAAAGAAAATCAGCAAATATATAATGTAGAGAACAAGTTTCTATATGGGGAAAGATACTGCCTTTTGTTGATGGTTCTTTGAAGATACTGGTCAACCTTTATAAGCCCGTGGCCTCCATACTTCTTCTCGTCTGTATTTAGTACGATCTGTGCCATTACAAATAACACTCAAATTTAACTATAGGATGCGTGTGAGATAGGATGATAAGCCTCTTTGAGGATCAGTAATCTCCAAATTGAATTGAAATGCAAAGAGAATTGCATGTATATGGCACGACCAGTATAAATTACATAAGCTTGAACATGATGTCTCAGCTTTTGTGAAACTTGCTGCCAAATGGGCACCAAATTCTTGCCATTAAATACAGTAGAGGACACGGAATCAAACTAGAACTTACTTGATACTCTCCTGCTTCTTCTACACCCACACTGTATCTTTCATATGCATTGGTTGGATGAAAGTTGAATACAAAGAGAAGAGGACCTCTTATGTAAGATATTACCTGAATAGCAAAAAGTATCTTTGTTGATGACATTACCATCCATGAAAAACTAATGTAGAAGAATGCCTATAGCAATCAAACAGAACTTCTAAGTAACTACCTACCCAGATTAGTATTGGTCAAACATTACTTGCTCAGTTTGGAAAAATAACACCTACATGAAAAGGCCAAGTTTTTTTTTTAGAGCGACTAGCATCTGTCTTTCAAAGTAATTATGTTAAGGATGTATTGCAATACCATGGAAGTATCATTCACGTGGTGAATGCTTGGCAAACCCCTTGAAAGCACCCTTTGATTTTCATCCAACTTCATCAGATCCTGGAATATTAGAAGAAGTTAGTTTTCTGCCAAAGCAATCTAAGTATTGTTGTTCAATAGCCAACATGATTACATAAATTCAAGAAAGATCTTGTTTACTATCAAGATCAAGATAAAAAACACGCATAGTGCAAAATAACAAGGAAATATGACCTTCCAAATGCAAGCATACAGCAGTTCGGCGTTGATACTTGATTGTGAATACACAGCAGCATTAATTGCAGGCAAAATTAATTCTATAATCAAATTGCATAAAACACTATATACACTTCCAGCATTCTAAAACTACAACAGTTTTCCGAATCACTTCCAAAAGGATTAGAATATTAGATCCACTGCATGTAAATGCATTGACAATAAGAATGTAACATTAAGTGCTTAAAAATTAACCTTATCAAAAGAGAACAAATTGCGATGCACATCTTCATTTTCCAACAGATCCCAACAACGGTTAGCAAGTGAATATGAGAAGTTGTTGCTAGGCATCGGGAACTCTACCCTCTAACATAAGAAGATTATTAGCCACAATAAATTAAAATAAATAAATAAATAAAGGATGTGAAAGCAATACAACCTTATTCTTAGCCATAGAAAATATTTAAAAAGGAAACTATTGAAAAAGAAAAAGAAACTTACTTTCGGATGCCCAAATTCATTGCCCATGAAATTGAGGTAAGCACCACCACCAATCGTAAAAGTGATCATTCTGATCATCTGGCTTAACAAGAAACTAATTTAGAAACTATAATGCAAATAATCAATGGAGACTTCTTTTTCTTAAAAAATGTGCTAATGATTCTTCATGCAGTCTAACTTAAAAACTTGCATATACTTGATAGAGAGAAACAAAAAAGAAAATGTGCTCTATGAAGATTTCAAAAGGAAAGTGGAATTTGATTCAGGAAAGACACTATTATTTTGACATCCAAAAATAGGTTTTTCTACATTTCAGTGCCAGGGAAATAAAAAAAAACAGCTTAATTTTCAGAAATGCATCAAAAGCATGAGGCACAGGCAAAGATATGAGAGTGAATGATGCTTACTTTGTATAGGGCACATCCCTTAAACAATGATTCTTTAGAGGCAGGAGATTCAGGAGAATGGTTCTCATATTCACTAAACATTATCTCTGCAAATGACTGCCCTCCAGATATAGACTGGCATACAAAATGCGTTGGAAGGATGCAGTTATCAAGTAAATATGTAACAATAAAATCTCAAACGAAATTTTTTCTATGCTACTACAAACTGTTTTTTTTTCTATTGTAAAAAGATTCAAGTGGACAATTACTTGGTTGTGATTTTCAGGATATAAAAGCATCTTTTCTGCATATTGTTTGTTTCCCATTAATGTACTGACAATCTGCAGCATGAAAGTACACATGGTAAACATAGGAATAATGAATAGAAAAAGTTTCCTTTTTATGAGCAAATAAAATATTTGTTGATGGATCATTATTAATAATTAAAAAACAAAAATCTAATGATGAAAGGTTTGGTTATAATCAATAATAAAACCTTGCTCATGCTCCACTCGTCATTCGGAACATCCTTGAGCAAAGAGGAACATCCTTGAGCAGGCTCTCATTTCTGTTAAAAATTTCCTTCAACAATGTGGTTAAATCAGTTGCTGCCTCTTCATCAGTTTTCACAAATAAATTTGATTCGTCCACAAAACTGAATCCTGTACCAACTGGATTATCCTATTTCCAAGAAAATAATAATTAAAATAGAATGCAAAATTATGATAAGATCAGCTTCATAAGAATCAGTTAAAAAATTGGAAGAGTAATTACCACAAACAGGAGATCAGCCATTCTTAGCCATGTTGAATTTCTTGGCTTTAGATTAACATCCAGTGGCCCAATCTCTTCAAAATTCCCTAAACCAACACCTGATGCTCCCTTTTTAAATTCACCAACAAAAACAAATAAAAACTCAACACATTTAAGCAAGAACAATTAATAAAATTGCTAAATATTTATACTTACTGGTCCACCCTGCAACCAAAGAATGATTGGCCATGGCTTGGAGCTAATTTCAACTCTGTAAGGACTTCTATATAGCCACCAAAACATGTGTGCTTCTGTTCAATTCACACATTTTTCATTAAAATTTCTGTTTCAAATCATAAAAAAAAAGAGTAAGTATTAAGAAAAGTTCGGCAATTTTCCTTCCTATGTTTTCTAAAACATAGCATAAGAGTAATCATGAAGCCAGATGTATTAGAAAGTTCGGCAAAGTTTGAAATTCCGAAGACACATTTACAACAGCTCTATATATGTACATACTGATAGTGGCTTATATTGCAAATGTAAGAGCTGTTTCTGCAGAAATCATAATCCTAAAGCTACATGTTAGAAACAACCTCATCACCCATTACAATGCAGTCATTAACTTCTCAAAAATCCTAATTTCACATAATTCTTGGAATCACAATCTTTCAAAACATTTATATAAAAAAAAATCAAATATAACTTCTAAATTTAAGAAATAGAAAAAAAAATCAAAGGAATAAAAGTGATAAAGTAAATATTCAAATTTACAAACCAAGGATTCACTTACAGAGTTAAGGAGAGAGAAGCAATAGAAATCTCAGAGAGAAAGCGAAGGAGCGAGCGAGAGAGACCGAGAGAGACCGAGCGAGAGCGAGAGAGACCGAGCTAGAGCGAGAGAGACCGAGCTAGAGCGAGCGAGAGAGACCGAGCTAGAGCGAGCGAGAGAGACCGAGCGAGAGAGACCGAGCGAGAGAAAGCGAGCGAGAGCGAGCGAGAGAGAGCGAGACCGAGCGAGAGAGAGCGAGCGAGAGAGAGAGAGCAGGGAGGAGAGGAGAAGGGGGAGAGAGAGCACAAGTGAGTTAGAGTAAGGGAGAGGGATGTCGGTCAATAGGAAGTGAGTAAGGGAAGAATTGTCGGTCGATCGGCACAATGAGTGAGGGAAAGGGCTGTCGGCAGTAAGGGTGAGTGAGGAAAGTGGCTGTTGGCAGTAAGGAGAGTGAGTGAGGTATGCAATGTGACAATGTGATTTTAGAATTAGGGTTTCAATATAAAATTGTATTTTTTAAAATTAACTTAATATAATAGATAATAATAATTTAAATTGAGTAGAATTAATAATAATAACTTAATTAGATATACATATACACGATAAAGATATATAATAATAAAAAAATAGTTTACAACTTAACTAAAAAATATATTTAAAAAAACTATTAGGACTTTTTATTTTAGAAATGTATTAGTTTTCAATTAAAAATTAAGTAATTTTTTAAGTTATTAATTTTTTAAGTTAATTTTTCAATTAAAAATTAATTACTTAATTTTTTAAGTTAAAATAAATTAATTAATTTTTTAAGTTAAAATTAATTAATTAATTTTTTTAGTTAAAATAATTAAAGATTTAGTCGTGTTTTGTTCCTTTTTAATCATAATATTTAGATCTCACAAACCTCAGAAAGCACACATATGAGAGTTGAGAGAGATTTAGGGTTGGAATTTAAGGATTCTTTTGATAGCAGTTTGTTTATTTAGATTTATTTTTTATCTTTCAATTAAAATTTTATTTTTATAGTTTATATTATTTAAAATATTTTATACTATATGTTTATTAATTTTGTCTTTAATAGTATAATTTTTTTAAAGATAAATAATATAGTTTTATTGTATTAAAATATTATACTGTATTAATTTACAATAACAATATTTTAAATTATTTTTTAAAATAAATTGTACTAAAAATAAGAATATACGTTAAATTATAAAAAAATATTTTAACAGTATATTTAATCTTAATTTAAAATTTTAAATAAAATAAAATTTAATTAAAAATTAAATTAAAATTTTAAAAATAAAATGGTCGCTGATTAGTCGCTGATTGGTCGCTATTTAGCGACTAAACTAATTAGTCGCTAAATATAGTCGCAAATTAGAACATTATATTCTCACTCAAAAAATAGTCGCAATTTCGTCGCAAATATGGTCGCAAATATTTCACGCCACTAATTCCCGCTAAATTTAGCGACAATTTAATGTTTGCTCGCTAAATAGCGACCAAATAACGACCAATTTTTGGTTCGTTGAGCTTTTTATTAAATAAAAATATTATTTTATTCATGTAGTAGCAGAATGGTCGCTGATTGGTTGCTATATAGCAACCAAAAATTTTGGTCGCTAATTTTGGTCGCAATTTCACAGTTTTTTTGTAGTGCATGTATTTCGAATTCCAAGCCCAGAAATATGTTCAAGGTATATGAAATATGATTTATATCAGTAGATATCAATCAGAATGAAGTTTGAACAAATGATCCAAAGTGGCAAAAATTCTTTTTTTTTCTTTTTTTTTTCTTCTTTTTTTGTTTTTTTTTTATATGGACAGAAGTAAAACACTGGAAATACTATTCTAAGAGTATTAGAATAGCAGCATATGAATTAGGGCAGAAAGCATAAACCAAATCACTAAAGATAGTAATTCCGCCTAAACAAGAATTTAGGGTAAAATTTGATTTGAACAACAACCAAACAATGTATTCGACTCTAATAGGTATCCCAAACCAGATTTCCAAAGTGATATATTCAGCCAATAATGGACAAAATTGAATGCAAAGACGCAAAGGATAGTTAAGAAATTATTACTAAGCCTAGCTCTGATACCAATTGATGCGGAACCCCAGCCTATTAGAGACTGAAACGACACATACCCTAGTAAAAAGAACTTAATTTAAAAAATAATTCCCCAATCTAAAGCACTCTTAATTAATATGCAATTAAGAACACTTATAATGGATTGATTTTAAGAGCAGCAAGAATAAGAAACATACAAGTTAGTATCAAACCTTATTCGTGATGCAATGTCAAGAACCAAGATCTCTCTTAAGCTGTCAAAGAAGAATCGCATAAAGCAATTGTATTGAATAATTGATAATCTGCCTACAATATAGAAAAAGAGATGCTTTATATAACATAAATAAAGACCCATGACCTTTGCCACTTCCCACTACTATGCATGGACCCATGATCTATGCCACTACCCACTACTCTGCATGGATCCATGATCTATGCCACTATCCACTACTGGATAATTACCCACTATTGTTTAACTACCCACTACCATATAACTACCCACTACTGGTTAACTACCAACTACTAAATAACTTCCCACTAAAAATACAAAATTTGAATTGTCAATAAGGACACATTTGGCCTAATTGATTTGGAATGGCCAGATTGTTCTTCAACTTCAAAATGAACTTGCAAAGCTTCAACATATTCCTTTATGAATCCTTGAAGTGCTTCCGTCAACCTCTTAGATCTCAACCTTGTAATTGGTCCTTGAGGCAATGCTAGCTCATCATTTTTGGTGTTGTTGGTCATGCTTACATCATTGTACCCATGCAGGCTGGACATATTTTGTTGGGTAGACCATGGCAATTTGATAGGCGTGTCATTCATGATGGGTATAGTAATAGGTTTTCTTTTACGTTCCTTGGCGCAAAACATATACTTGTACTATTATCTCTTAAAAATGTATATGCAGATCAAGTGAAATTACAACAATCTGCTAAATTGGATAAGGGAGGTGAGACAAGTAAAAAGAATGAGGGAAAAGAGGCCAGTAGTAAAAAGAAGGTTTCCCCATTCTACGCCCCTGGCACAATTGGACTATGTAGAGGGTTTATTGGTGACAAGTCCGTCCGTGATGTGAATTGCTTGTGATGTGATGCATTTCATGATGGCATATGTTTATAAACTGTTTTATGGTTCTACTCACTGGCTTTAGTAGCTCACCCCTTTCCCCTAACCCCCAGGTTTGCAGGAGCACAGGTAGCTATGGAAAAGTCAGCAAGTTTATAGCATAGTCTATGTAATAGATTAGTAGTGGACATGAAATGACATATAATGTAATGTAAGGTATTAAACAGTAATGTAATGAGGATTAGTATTGTGCTTGGCCCTAATGTTTATTGTAAATCCCTGTTGTACATGATCTTTATGTAATGTTTTTAACGATGATATATGATGAACCAAGTTTGATATATGAGATGTTGACCTAACTGGAGCATTTGATGAGGGCTCCAGTAAGGGGTTTTATGTATACAATTTTAGTGCATGCACAGGTCAAGCTTGGTATATGAAAAGTTTAAAGTTTTTATGAAAATGTATGATTATGTATGGGATTTTATCAGTTGTACAGGATGTATGTTAGGCTTGCTACAGGTTCCGGCGACCTTAAGTCGATTTGAATCCTAGCGCCGGTAGCAGTCCAGTTTTCGGGTCGTTACACGCACAGTCACAAAACCTAATGATCTTCAAAGAAAATTAAGCTCAAAGAAAGCTCCTCCTATATATATGCACATAATATATACATTCAATAACTCCCCGTAAAACTAATGTTTATATTTAACCATGTTCCCAAAAGAGTATGAAACGCTTAACAGAGTTTAGGTAACTAGAAAAGGAAATTCATTTCATTCTATAAATAAAATTCAACTAGTAATTGTAAACGGATAGGCACAAACTTATAAGAAGATATGCTAATTACTACAAAAGAAAGTAAAAATAAAATAAACACATAACAACAAATGAACAAACAAACAAACAACTAACACTTACTACTCCCCCTTTTTATCATCAGCAAAAAGAAAACAGGGGTGATCATCCAAAAAGACTAAAAAGGAAATAGTTCATATGTCATCCAAAAAGTTTTCAAAGAATAGATAATTAAAATCAAAGGTCAAGGGGTTTATCTTTGCTTATAGACTTTGCTGCTTTGCCACTTTGGTTTTCATTTCATATTTGCAACTTCTTCTGAGTTTGGCCTTGGGAGGTGAGACAAATTAATAATTGTTTGAGCTTGAATCATCAAAAGTAGAAGATTCCTTAGCAGCTTCCTTTTTTGTGCTTGAAATATTTGAATTGGAGTAGCATCCTTATCCACAACAAAGGAAGGCTCATTATATTTAATCTTTAGTGGAACAAGTAGGAAATTTTCTAGTGGCAACCTTTGTTATTCCCTTTTGTTTGGTAATAAGAAAAAAAGGCAGAGCAAGGTTCATCAGGATTTTTTAAACCAAGCTCTAAAATAGATTCTACATTTAAATGTGTAGGTACAACATCCTTAGATGAAACTGGATTAGCTGATGGTTTTTCAGAGGTTTCTGTTTCTTTAGGATTTGGCATATTGGTATGGTGAATAAGTGTAGGCATAGTTTGGTCTTTGAAGGAATCTTTAGGGTTAGCTTTTTCAGGAGATGGAATTGTGGTACAATCATGACTTTTTTATGGAGATGCAACTGGAGTAGGATGAATGGTTTGAAGAGAATCAAGCTGGGTGAAATGTTCTTATTTTGCTCCTGTTCCTTCCTGAGCTTGAGTAGATGATGAATTGTAAAACTCATTACTTATTTCATATTAATTTTCATGATTTTGTTATAATTTTGATAGTAAACAATTGGAGTTTTACTTGGATTTTGATTTTGGATAGGTTTGGAGCTAAAAGTGTACAAAGGAACCATCATAGACTATTTCAAAACTGTTTTAGGATGAAAGATACTGCCTTACCCAAGGCTGTGACCCAAGCTCGACGAACAGACTGTAGAGTTTTTATCTTGATAGCTCTATAAAATTTAAATTATTTTAGATAGCTACAAATACAATTAGATCAAGGATTAGGATAACAACCATTCAAGGATTACGATAACAACCTGATCAGACCAAATTTAGACCATTTGATCATGTTTTTATTAATGTTAATTTACACTTTTTCTGCCTAATTTTGTGCTTTTGTTCTCATTTTGCAGAAAATGGTGTAAAGAGGTAATCTGGTGAAAATACTCTTAAAACTGCCGAAAAAGGGATAAAGGAGAACAAGTTGTTTGCCCAAGTCAAGTTGCAGCTGAAGTGAAGATAAATAAGGAAAGCGACAAGTAAGGAAAGTACATTCACCAAATTAATTTGAATTTCAAATTTCAAATCTTCAAGAAGTCTTTCCCTTATTGAAGAAGCCAAATCTCAAGAAGATGTACATTCAAAATTCAAAATTCAAAATTCAGCTTATTTAGGAAGCCAAATCTCAAGAAGACATACTTGCCCCCCAAGTAATCAAGATTCAAAATTCAAAATTCAAAAGAAGGCTCCACCTCATTAAGGAGACTTAGGGCAACACTTTCAACTATAAAAAGACACATAAGGAGCCGCCCCATGCCTTTTCTTATCTCCTTTGGACAGACATATGGGATTATAAGTGGCAGCACCTCTCCTTCCTCTCCAAGTGCCGATTGGTTCCTTTCCTCTTCTCTTTCTTTTTGTTTTGTTTCAGCCATGAGTGGCTGAAACTCTTTTTTCTAGTTGAAGATTGGGTGAAACTTTAGTTGTTTTATGGATTGGGAGATCTGAACATACATTGTTTATCTTTCATTTTTCAGTATTTATGCAGGTTCATGCTTGATTCCATTATTGCTTTGTTGTTTAGATCTACGTTGATTCTTGATTGCAAAGTAATAATTTGTTAGTTTGGATAGTTTTGAGTCTGTAATTGCTTGGATTATTCAAATACAAGAACACTTGGTGTAAAAACTAAGGAAATTGCATGATCTAGCGATATCACCATACGTTTGGGTAGCTAGAATTAGGTCTCTCTATTTCTTAATGCAATTGATAGTTATTAGATGCCAAAGGCCCAAGGACATTCCTTGGCAACTTGTTGATTAGTGATTAGTTAGAGGACGTTCCCTAATTAATTTATGATTAAGGAGGGATATGATGGTGAGAAGCGTCTTCCATCTCCATAACTAATTTATTGAATCAAACAAAGGAACCTAAGTGTCAATGATCAATCCCAACAACTGAAGTGGATCAAATTCTTCGATTAGAGCTTTTCTCATATTTGAATTTTTTTACTTTATTATTTGCTTTACTTTATTGCTTTTAATTCTAGTTTAGTTCATCAATATCAAAACCCCCCCTTTTACTTTGCTTTCAGTTTATTTGCTTTCAGTTTACTTTCAGTTTGTTTACTTGGTCTTGATAAGGAAAATAGGTAAGTATCAATTCCCTGTGGATTTGATCCTTTTGCCATTATCTGCAGTTGTAAAATTGTTGATAACCAAAAACGTTATTTTTGACAGGCTTCAATAACCGCACAGTAAAAAAATTTGCGCCGTTACCGTGGAGTTGATTTAACTAATTTATTTTTCTTTCATGACCAGATCTAGACACAAGAAAACTCTGCCTTACGATCCAGAAATTGAGCGCACAATTAGGCGATTGGGGAAGCAAGCAACCCGACTTTGGGAGACAACTCAAGCCGAATCTGCCCCTAAGGAACCCACCATCGCAGATCCAGCTTCAGAACCTTATGAACATCGCCAAACAGCCACAGAGATGGCTGAAAACAATGCACAACCTGCTGCTCATACTGAGCCTGCTGTCCATGATAAATTAATACAAGAAAATCAAGCAATGAGGCCACCAATGCCAAGAGAAAGAACACTGAGAGAGTTGGCAGCTCCTATAGGTGATCAAGCACCTCTCTGCATCATCTATCCACCTCTGACAGTCCCTTTTGGAGCTCAAAATAGGTTTGATCCATCTACTGCCTAAATTTAGATGTTTGGAAAATGAAAATCCACATAAGCACTTGAAAGAATTTCACATTGTATGTTCATCTATGAGGCCGTGATAGAGCATATTTTAGTCCATTTTATCATTATATTCTTGATGTTTATTTGCATCGTTTCTGCTTAATTTTGTGGTTTTAATCATGTTTTGCAGATATTAGGTATAAAGAGACATTCTGGAGAAAATGCTCTTAAAACTGCCAAAAAGTGCCAAATATGGAAAGTGCTAAAAAAGGAAAGTTTTCAAATAAGGAAAGTTTTCAGAAAAGGAAAGTTTTCAAATAAGGAAAGTGCAGAAGCAAAAGCAAATAAGGAAAGCTCAGTCAGAAAATTATTTGAAATTCAAATCGCAGATCTTTCTTTCCTTGTTCAAAGATGTGCACACACTGTAGCAGTCATATCTTCCTATTTAGGCAGCAAGATCTCATGAAGACGCACTTGCCTCTTTAGCATTCAGCATTCAAAATTCAAACGAAGGCTCCACCTAAAAAGGAAAGACTAGACAGATTTACTTTCCCTTCTGCATTCAATGACCGCGCGCCCACCTGCCTCCTGAAAGCCAATCCGCGCGCCACTTTCCCTCTGAAGAAGATGTGCACGCTTCTTTCCTTCCAAATAATTTTGCAATGCGAATCTTTCTTTTTCAGACCCAACTTAGGCAGCAAGTACCTCTTGGGCAGCAAGGTCAGCATCTAAACTTAATTAGGAAGCACAATCTGATGCGGAACCCCAGCCTATTAGAGACTGAAATGACACATACCCTAGTAAAAAGAACTTAATTCAGAAAATAATTCCCCAATCTAAAGCACCCTTAATTAACATGCAATTAAGAACACTTATAATGGATTGATTTTAAGAGCAGCAAGAATAAGAAACATACAAGTTAGTATCAAACCTTATTCGTGATGCAATGTCAAGAACCAAGATCTCTCTTAAGCTCTCAAAGAAGAATCGCATAAAAGCAATTGTATTGAATAATTGATAATCTGTCTACAATATAGAAAAAGAGACGGTTATATAACCTAAATAAAGACCCATGACCTTTGCCACTTCCTACTACTATGCATGGATCCATGATCTATGCCACTATCCACTACTGGATGACTACCCACTACTGTTTAACTACCCAGTACCAAATAACTACCCACTACTGGTTAACTACCAACTACTAAACAACTACCCACTATAAATACAAAATTTGAATTGTCAATAAGGACACATTTGGCCAAATTGACTTGGAATGGCCAGATTGTTCTTCAACTTCAAAATGAACTTGCAAAACTTCAACATATTCCTTCATGAATCCTTGAAGTGCTTCCTTCAATCTCTTGGATCTCAGCCTTGTAATTGGTCCTTGAGGCAATGCTAGCTCATCATTTTTGGTGTTGTTGGTCGTGCTTACATCATCCCCTCCCTCTTGAAAAGGATTCGTCCTCAAATCTGTACCAAAATCAAAAGGAAACAAATCAGAAACGTTAAAGGTAGCACTTACACCAAACTCACCTGGCAGATCAATTATGTATGCATTGTCATTGATCCGTTTCAGCACTTGATATGGTCCATCCCCTCGTGCATCGAGTTTTGATTTCCTTTGAGTTGGAAACCTTTCCTTTCGCATATGGATCCAAACCCAATCACCTGGTTTGAATACAACTTTCTTGTGACCCTTATTGGCCTATTTCTCATATATGCTGTTACGCTTCTCAATATGCTTGTAATACCCGGCGAGAGTCCGGCATCGAAATTCCTGTCGTCCGGTGGAATCCAGGATGTTGAAATTCTCTAGAAGGGTAAGATTTATGTTTTTCTAAAGTAATATAGTATGTTTTTATGTTTTGGTGTTAAAAAGAAATGAGTTTTTGAAAGAAAAGAACTAAGGCAGAAAAGCCAGGTTCGGCCGCCGAAGGTGACATTCGGCCGCCGAACATGCATGGCTTTCGGTTTCACGATAGGCCGCCGAAGGTGGTCTGGCCAGCCACCTATAAAAGGCCCTCAGTCGGTTGAAAGGATAAGCTTTGCCGCTTTCTTTCACTTTTTGAGGTGAGACCCTGTCTTCCTGATGTTTTCTTCATGTTTTCATTCAAGCGTGCAAAGATTTGATTGAGTTTTATAGTTTTTTGAAGGTTTTGAGCTAAAAACTTGAATTTTGAAGTTTGGGGGGTTTGAAGGAGAGTTGCTCCAAAACTCCACGTTAGGATCATTCATCTTCTTGGTTTCAAGAGGTAAGTGAAGATCCTGAGCTTGTTTTTATGTTTTATGGAAGTTTTTGAGGTTTTGAGGGAGAGTTGCATGAATAAAAGAGTGTTTTTGATGATTTTATGAGAAAAGCTTGTATATGTGTTATGCTTTGCTGTTTGTTGGGGTTTTTAGGTAGTTTTTGACCCCTTTGAGCATATACTTGCGTGTATACAAGTTGAGGAATTGAGGTGTTTGAGATTGGGAGCGTTTTGTGCATTTGGCGAGAGGCAGAGCAAGTTTCTGCCTTGCTGATGAACTCAGGTTTGGCAGCCGAAGGCACATTCGGCCGCCGAACCCATGAGGAGGTGGCTTCGGCTGCCCAAGCTTGCCCCCGAGCTTTTGGACTTTCGGCTCTGGAGGGGAGTTTCGGCCGCCGAAGGTGCTGCCGAAGGTTAGAGACTTTCGTCTCTGGAGTGCCTTTCAGCCCCCGAAACTTGCCCCTGAAAGGGTTCGGCTGCCAAAAGTTGAGATTCGGCTGCCGAAGGTGTATGAGTTTCGGCTCTGGAGAGGACTTTCGGCCGCCGAATCTGCCGCCGAAAGTGTTCTGTCCAGCTTTCCTTTGCATGCTTGTCAGGAATATTTGAGTGAGTTTAAGGGGAGTCTTGGGGAGTTTAATAGAGTTGATCTTGAGTTAGTTTGGTCCCTCATTTGAGTTTATCTGTGCCTACATAGACCAGAGGAACCAGAGAGAGCAGCAGTGAGTACTGCTCCAGCGTTTCAGAGCCTGCAAAGTCAGTCCAGGTAGCCAGAGGTGAGTGGAACTAAACTGAAGTCTTTTAATTGAGAAATGGAATGTTTTTAGCATATTTCATGCATCATGGTTATTTGTTGCATTGCATAGTTATTTGTTGATTTGGGTGAATGCTGAATGATCCAATAGTCACTGAGATAAGTCCAGGAGCCTTTGACTATGCCCTGGCAGGTATAGAAGTCCAGGAGCCTTTGACTACGCCCTGGCAGGTATAGTAAAGTCTAGGAGCCTTTGACTACGCCCTGGCAATGGTAAGTACAGGTGTTATATACACATATACATATAGGAGACAGGAAATCCAGGAGCCTTTGACTACGCCCTCGTATGAGATACTGGGACTATTTGGTGACAGGTTTACCCTTGCTGTGGATTGTCTGTGTTATGATGCATTCCATAAGGTCATGTTTTAATGATATGTTTTACTGTTCTACTCACTGGGCTATAGAGCTCATCCCACTCCCTTAACCCCAGTCTTGCAGGTTCAGTGTACAGTGTACAGTGAAAATCAGCAGAGGACAGAAAGAGAAAAGAGTTTTGTAATAGCATAGAGTGGACATGTAATATGAAAGAGATGTCCTAGTTGTGTATACAGTTACAGTTGTGCTTGACTTAGTTATTTTGTGTGTTATGTACATGATCTGTATGTATATAAGTTTTACAGAGTATGTGAAAAACCAGGCTTAACAGGTATGAATTAACCCATCTAGAGCAAGCTCTAGTCAGGGGTACAGAGTACAGAGTACAGAGTACAGAGTACAGAGATAGTGCATGCACAGGTTAAGCCTTGGTTCAGAAAAGAGTTTTTATTTTCACAAATGGTATGATCATGTATGAGATTTACAGGTACACAGAGAGTATAGCAAGCTTGGTACAGGTTCTAGCGGCCTTAAGCCGACCTGAATCCTAGCGCCGGTGACGGTCCATTTTGGGGTCGTTACAATGCTCACGCGCTTTCACATGTATTGATTTAACCATTTCAGCCTTCGCTTTTCCATCTAAATTAGACAACTCGATCAAAGGTAAAGGCATTAAATCTAATACAGTTAATGGATTAAAACCATACACAACCTCAAAAGGTGAATAACCAGTAGAAGAATAGACTGCTTGATTATAAGCAAATTCAACATATGGCAAACATTCTTCCCAAGTTTTCAAGTTCCTACCCACAATAGCACGAAGCATAGTTCCTAAAGTTCTATTAACAACTTCAGTTTGGCCATCTATTTGTGGATGACAAGTAGTAGAAAATAAAAGTTTAGTACCCAATTTTCCCCACAAAACACGCCAGAAATGACTAAGGAACTTTGAATCTCTATCAGAAACAATAGTCCTAGGTATACCATGCAAACAGACTACTTCAAACAAATCAGCTACACTCGTTGCATCATCAGTTTTATGACATGGAATAAAATGTGCCATCTTGCTAAAGCGATCTACAACAATAAATACTGAATCTCTACCTCTTTTTGTCCTAGGTAAACCTATCACAAAATCCATAGATATATCAGTCCAAGGTTCAGTAGGTACAGGCAAAGGAGTATACAACCCATGTGGCAAGGACTTAGATTTAGCCTATTTACATGCAAAGCATTGCGCACAAATTTTCTCTACATATTTTCTCATGTTAGGCCAATGAAAGTGTTCATTCAACATGTCTAAAGTCTTTTGCACACCAAAATGTCCCATTAATCCTCCTGAATGTGATTTTCTAACAAGCAACTCACGCACTGAACAATTAGGTATGCATATTTGTTTCCCCCTAAAAAGAAACCCATCATGCAAATAAAACTTTTTAAATGCCCCATGTTCACATGCCTTAAATACATCAGAAAAATCAGTATCATTCTCATACATATGTTTCAAATGCTCAAATCCTAACAACTTAGAACTAAGCATGGAAGTCAATGCATAACGTCTAGATAATGCATCGGCAACCACATTCTCTTTACCTTGCTTGTATTTAATCACATAAGGAAAGATTTCAAGATATTCAACCCACTTACCATGCCGCTTGTTCAACTTACCTTGTCCCTTCAAGTGTTTGAGAGACTGATGGTCGGTATAAATCACGAACTCATTAGGCAGCAAGTAGTGTTCCCAAACTTCAAGAGCCCTAATCAGTGCGTAGAACTCTTTGTCATAGGTGGAATAGTTCAAATGTGCGCCAGCTAGCTTCTCACTGAAATATGCTATGGGTCGGCCTTCCTGCATAAGAACAGCACCAATACCAATCCCACAAGCATCACATTCGATTTCAAAGGTTTTAGAAAAATCAGGTAACCTTAAAACATGAGCAGTAGTAGGTTTTTCTTTTAATGTGTTAAATGCAAGTTCCTGTTCTTTACCCCATTTAAATCCTACAGCCTTTTTAATGATCTCATTTAGAGGTGCAGCAATAGTGCTAAAATCTCTAACAAACCTCCTATAGAAGCTTACTAATCCATGAAAGGATCTCACCTCATTAGCATTCTTAGGTGTAGGCCATTCTTGGATAGCCTTAACCTTTTCAGTATCTACCTCAACTCCTCGTGAACTAATAATAAATCCTAGGAATATGACACTATCAGTACAAAATGTGCATTTCTTAAGATTAGCATACAGTTCATGTTCACGCAACTTCTGTAAAACAAGTTCAACATGCCTAATGTGGTCATCCATGTTTCGGCTATAAATCAATATATCATCAAAATACACAACCACAAACTTACCTAGGTAATCACGCAAAACATGGTTCATCAATCTCATAAATGTGCTAGGTGTATTAGTTAAGCCAAAAGGCATCACTAACCATTCATATAAACCATATTTTGTCTTAAAGACAGTTTTCCACTCATCACCTAACTTCATCCTATTTTGATGATAACCGCTTTTCAAATCAATTTTTGTAAAGAAAACAGCACCACATAATTCTTCAAGCATATCATCTAATCTAGGAATAGGATGGCGATACTTTACAGTGATTTTGTTGATCGCACGACAATCAACACACATGCGCATTGTTCCGTCTTTCTTTTGAACCAACAAAACAGGTACTGCGCATGGACTAAGGCTCTCCCTGATATGTCCCTTAGCTAGCAACTCATCAACTTGCTTTTGCAATTCCTTCGTGTCCTTAGGATTGCTACGGTAAGCTGGACGGTTTGGAATCTGAGCTCCAGGAACAAAATCGATTTGATGTTCTATTCCCCTAATGGGTGGCAACCCAGATGGCACCTCCTCAGGAAATACATCCGCAAAGTCCTGCAATAACTTAGAAAAAGAACTAGGCAATTCAACAGTAGGGTTAGTCTCAATCATAAAATTGAGACTAAAACGCAATATAATCAAAGCTCTCTTCCCTAAGTATGCTTTCTTCAACTCTCTCTCTTTACAATAAAAGGAAGACTTGCTGAATTCTTCACTCTTCTCACTCAGCTCTCCTTTTACCTCCACACTCACTAACGTTTTCTCTCCTGCACATCTCTCATTTTTATCCTTTCCTGTGCGGTCACTCTCCTTTGGGCCATTCGAAACTTTCTTTTTACTTCTGGCCTCTTTTCCCTCATTCTTTTTACTTGTCTCACCTCCCTTACCCAATTTAGCAGATTGTTGTAATTTCACTTGGTCTGCATATACATCTTTAGGAGATAATGGTACAAGTATATGTTTTACACCGAGGAACGTAAAAGAAAACCTATTACTATACCCATCATGAATGACACGCCTATCAAATTGCCATAGTCTACTCAACAAAATATGTCCAGCCTGCATGGGTACAATATCACAAGTAACCTCATCTACATACTTGCCAATAGAAAATGAAACTTTACATTGCTTGGTTACCTTTGCTTCGCCACTATCATTCAACCACTGAAGTCTGTAAGGATTAGGGTGTTTAATAGTTTCTAGTCCTAATTTATCAACTAAAATAGTACTAGCACAATTAGCTTGACTACCCGAATCTATTATCATGCTACAGACTTTACCACCTACCAAACAACGAGTGTGAAAGATGTTTTCACGCTGTTCAAGTCCTTCTTCTTTAATAGAAACATTTAAAGTAATATGCCTTTTTGAGATTTGGATGTTTCTTTGGAAGGTAATATGCCTTTTTGAGTTGAAGACTTATTAAACCTTTTAGGATCAGGCTTGGTGTTCCATTTGGAACCCCATTTGCTGTTGGAGTTTTGAGTAGCCCTGTTACTCCCCCCTCTATTTCGGCCTCTTTGTCTTTCCACCTTAATTGCAATGTTCACCAAGTCTTCCAAATCAACATATGGTTGCAAATCAACCACATCAGCAATCTCCTTGTTAAGACCACCAAAGAAACGAGCCATAGTCTGGTCTTCCTCCTCCACTATGTTTGCTTTGATCAGGAGCAACTCCATCTCCTTATGATACTCATCAACAGACTTTGATCCCTGAGTTAATCTTTGCAACTGATGATGGAGATCTCTATGGTAATAAGTAGGCACATATTTCTTCCTCATGATTCGCTTTATCTCGTCCCAACTAGCAATGGGTAACTCTCCATTCCTTCTCCTTGATTTCACAAGCTCATCCCACCATATTAGTGCATAATCTGAAAACTTAAGGGCAACAAGTTTTACCTTTTTTATCATCGGAATAGTTTTGACAGTTAAAAACCATCTCCACTTTACGCTCCCACTCTAAATAGGCATCAACATCAGCCTTACCATTGAAGCTTGGAGTCTTCATCTTTATGGAGATCATACTATTATCTACATATGGTACATGATCATTGAACCTTCTGGCTCGGAAAGGGGCTGATTGTGCCTCATTTTCCTCTTCATAGGATGGATCGTGTGTATCATCATCCCTCTGAATGGAGTTGCCCTTTGAAGATCTAAGGTTGTCCTCAGGGTTATCCATTCTCGAATTTAGCTTCTGAAAGCTATCCACGAAAGCTTTATATATATCTTTAAGATCAAATGTAGGGTCAGAAGTATCACCAGTATTATGCCCAGACATTATAGAAAAGTTCACAATTCTTTCAACTCACATGTTTAATTTTCAAGCACTCACTTGGTATCTCAAAAGTGTACTTCAGAATAAAGACTTAATAAGCCAAGCTTGTATGATTCAAATAATAAGGAAAGCAAGGAAAGACCTAAGAAGAAAAGATAGGAAACAACACTAGATGCAAACTGACCAAAATGAACAAATAGATTGATTTAGCACACAAAAGTTAAATTTCGTGTACTAAGTGTAATTAGATGTTCAACAATGTGCAATTTGTCAAACTAAATGTAAGGAACCAACAGACAGAAAGACACCAAATTGACAAACTAAGAATCAAAAATTGACAAGACGGATGTGCTTAATACGAAATTTTCCCTAAGCATGCAATCCTAGGTTAACTGATATTAATATTGACTCAACAGAAACAATTCAAAGCAAGCAAACAAAATAGACACTTAAAACAGCAAGTATTAAGTACAACTGTTTTGTGAAAATACTATCCAAATTTGCCCTAAACCTACCCCAAACATGTATTTCGAATTCCAAGCCCAGAAATATGTTCAAGGTATATGAAATATGATTTATATCAGTAGATATCAATCAGAATGAAGTTTGAACAAATGACCCAAAGTGGCAGAAATTCTTTTTTTTTCTTTTTTTTTCTTCTTATTTTGGTTTTTTTTATATGGACAGAAATAAAACACTGGAAATACTATTCTAAGTGTATTAGAATAGCGGCATATGAATTAGGGCAGAAAGCATAAACCAAATCACTAAAGATAGTAATTCCGCCTAAACAAGAATTTAGGGTAAAATTTGATTTGAACAGCAACCAAACAATATATTCGACTCTAATAGGTATCCCAAACCAGATTTCCAAAGTGATATATTCAGCCAATAAAGGACAAAATTGAATGCAAAGACGCAAAGGATAGTTAAGAAATTATTACTAAGCCTAGCTCTGATACCAATTGATGCGGAACCCCAGCCTATTAGAGACTGAAACGACACATACCCTAGTAAAAACAACTTAATTTAGAAAATAATTCCCTAATCTAAAGCACCCTTAATTAACATGCAATTAAGAACACTTATAATGGATTGATTTTAAGAGCAGCAAGAATAAGAAACATACAAGTTAGTATCAAACCTTATTCGTGATGCAATGTCAAGAACCAAGATCTCTCTTAAGCTCTCAAAGAAGAATCGCATAAAGCAATTGTATTGAATAATTGATAATCTGCCCACAATATGGAAAAAGAGATGCTTTATATAACATAAATAAATACCCATGACCTTTGCCACTTCCCACTACTATGCATGGACCCGTGATTTATGCCACTACCCACTACTCTACATGGATCCATGATCTATGCCACTATCCACTACTGGATAACTACCCACTACTGTTTAACTACCCACTACCACACAACTACCCACTACTAGTTAACTACCAACTACTAAATAACTTCCCACTATAAATATAAAATTTGAATTGTCAATAAGGACACATTTGGCCTAATTGACTTGGAATGGCTAGATTGTTCTTCAACTTCAAAATGAACTTGCAAAGCTTCAACATATTCCTTTATGAATCCTTGAAGTGCTTCCTTCAACCTCTTGGATCTCAACCTTGTAATTGGTCCTTGAGGCAATGCTAGCTCATCATTTTTGGTGTTGTTGGTCGTGCTTACATCAGAATAGAACATCAGATCGATTTTGTTCCTGGAGCTCAGATTCCAAACTGTCCAGCTTACCGGAGTAATCCTAAGGAGACAAAGGAATTGCAAAGGCAAGTTGATGAGTTGCTAGCTAAGGGACATATTAGGGAGAGCCTTAGTCCATGCACAGTACCTGTTTTGTTGGTTCCAAAGAAAGATGGAACAATGCGCATGTGTGTTGATTGTCGTGCGATCAACAAAATCACTATAAAGTATCGCCATCCTATTCCTAGATTAGATGATATGCTTGAAGAATTATGTGGTGCTGTTTTCTTTACCAAAATTGATTTGAAAAGCAGCTATCATCAAATTAGGATGAAGTTAGGTGATGAGTGGAAAATTGCCTTTAAGACTAAATATGGTTTATATGAATGGTTAATGATGCCTTTTGGCTTAACTAATGCACCTAGCACATTTATGAGATTGATGAACCATGTTTTGCGTGATTACCTAGGTAAGTTTGTAGTTGTGTATTTTGATGATATATTGATTTATAGCCGAAACCTGGATGATCATATTAGGCATGTTGAACTTGTTCTACAGAAGTTGCGTAAACATGAATTGTATGCTAATCTTAAGAAATGCACATTTTGTACTGATAGTGTCATATTCCTAGGATTTATTATTATTTCACGTGGAGTGGAGGTAGATACTGAAAAGGTTAAGGCTATCCAAGAATGGCCTACACCTAAGAATGCTAATGAGGTGAGATCTTTTCATGGATTAGCAAGCTTCTATAGGAGGTTTGTTAGAGATTTCAGCACTATTGCTGCACCTCTAAATGAGATTATTAAAAAGGCTGTTGGGTTTAAGTGGGGTAAAGAACAGGAACTTGCATTTAACACATTGAAAGAAAAACTTACTACCGCTCCTGTTTTAAGGTTACCTGATTTTTCTAAAACCTTTGAAATTGAATGTGATGCTTCGGGGATTGGTATTGGTGCTGTTCTTATGCAGGAAGGCCGACCCATAGCATATTTTAGTGAGAAGTTAGGTGGCGCATAATTGAACTATTCCACCTATGACAAAGAGTTCTATGCACTGATTAGGGCTCTTGAAGTTTGGGAACACTACTTACTGCCTAATGAGTTCGTGATTCATACCGACCATCAGTCTCTCAAACACTTGAAGGGACAAGGTAAGTTGAACAAGCGACATGGTAAGTGGGTTGAGTATCTCGAAATTTTTCCTTACGTGATTAAATACAAGCAAGGTAAAGAGAATGTGGTTGCCTATGCATTATCTAGACGTTATGCATTGACTTCCATGCTTAGTTCTAAGTTGTTAGGATTTGAGCATTTGAAAGATATGTATGAGAATGATACTGATTTTTTTGATGTATTTAAGGCATGTGAACATGGGGTATTTAAAAATTTTTATTTGCATGATGGGTTTCTTTTTAGGGGGAAACAAATATGCATACCTAATTGTTCAGTGCATGAGTTGCTTGTTAGAGAATCACATTCAGGAGGATTAATGGGATATTTTGGTGTGCAAAAGACTTTAGACATGTTGAATGAACACTTTTATTGGCCTAACATGCGAAAATATGTAGAGAAAATTTGTGCTCAATGCTTTGCATGTAAATAAGCTAAATCTAAGTCCTTGCCACATAGGTTGTATACTCCTTTGCCTGTACCTACTGAACCTTAGACTGATATATATATGGATTTTGTAATAGGTTTACCTAGGACAAAAAGAGGTAGAGATTCAGTGTTTGTTATTGTAGATCGCTTTAGCAAGATGGCACATCTTATTCCATGTCATAAAACTGATGATGCAACGAACATAGCTGATTTGTTTTTCAGGGAAGTAGTCCGTTTGCATGGTATACCTAGGAGTATTGTTTCTGATAGAGATTCAAAGTTCCTTAGTCATTTCTGGCGTGTTTTGTGGGGGAAATTGGGTACTAAACTTTTATTTTCTACCACTTGTCATCTACAAACAGATGGCCAAACTGAAGTTGTTAATAGGACTTTAGGAACTATGCTTCGTGCTATTATGGGTAGGAACTTGAAAACTTGGGAAGAATGCTTGCCATATGTTGAATTTGCTTATAATCGAGCAGTCCATTTTGCTACTGGTTATTCACCTTTTGAGGTTGTGTATGGTTTTAATCCATTAACTGTATTAGATTTAATGCCTTTACCTTTGAACGAGTTGTCTAATTTAGATGGAAAAGCGAAGGCTGAAATGGTTAAATCAATACACGTGAAAGCGCGTGAGCATATTGAGAAGCGTAACAACATATATGAGAAATAGGCCAATAAGGGTCGCAAGAAAGTTGTATTCAAACCAGGTGATTGGGTTTGGATCCATATGCGAAAGGAAAGGTTTCCAACTCAAAGGAAATCAAAACTCGATGCACGAGGGGATGGACCATATCAAGTGCTGAAATGGATCAATGACAATGCATACATAATTGATCTGCCAGGTGAGTTTGGTGTAAGTGCTACCTTTAATGTTTCTGATTTGTCTCCTTTTGATTTTGGTACAGATTCGAGGACGAATCCTTTTCAAGAGGGAGGGGATGATGCAAGCACGACCAACAACACCAAAAATGATGAGCTAGCATTGCCTCAAAGACCAATTACAAGGTTGAGATCCAAGAGGTTGAAGGAAGCACTTCAAGGATCCATGAATGAATATGTTGAAGCTTTGCAAGTTCATTTTGAAGTTGAAGAACAATCTGGCCATTCCAAGTCAATTAGGCCAAATGTGTCCTTATTGACAATTCAAATTTTGTATTTATAGTGGGAAGTTATTTAGTAGTTGGTAGTTAACCAGTAGTGGGTAGTTATTTGGTAGTGGGTAGTTAAACAGTAGTGGGTAGTTATCCAGTAGTGGATAGTGGCATAGATCATGGATCCATGCAGAGTAGTGGGTAGTGGCATAGATCATGGGTCCATGCATAGTAGTGGGAAGTGGCAAAGGTCATGGGTCTTTATTTATGTTATATAAAGCATCTCTTTTTCCTTATTTGTAGACAGATTCTCAATTATTCAATACAATTGCTTTATGCGATTCTTCTTTGAGAGCTTAAGAGAGATCTTGGTTCTTGACATTGCATCACGAATAAGGTTTGATACTAACTTGTGTGTTTCTTATTCTTGCTGCTCTTAAATTCAATCCATTATAAGTGTTCTTAATTGCATGTTAATTAAGGGTGCTTTAGATTGGGGAATTATTTTTTGAATTAAGTTCTTTTTACTAGGGTATGTGTCGTTTTAGTCTCTAATAGGCTGGGGTTCCGCATCACTGTTTTGGCCTACTATTTTTCGAGATGCCTTTTTGTTTTGCAGATCATGTGCATGATGCCAATAGACTGGAAATCTGAGCAACAGAAATCAAATGCCACAGAATCCTATCATGGTCTACGAAATATTTGATGTATGGGCATAGACTTCATGGGGCCATTTCTGCCATCCTTTGGATACACCTATATCATCCTTGCAGTGGATTATGTGTCCAAACGGATAGAAGCCAGAGTGACCAGAACCGATGATGCAAAGGCAGTAGTGGACTTTATGAAGACCAACATCTTTGCCAGGCATGGAGTGTCCAAGGCAATCATCAATGATAGAGGGACTCACTTTTGCAACAAGGTAGTGGAAAACCTTCTCAAAAAGCATAATGTAATACACAGAACATCCACAGCCTACCACCCTCAGACAAATGGGCACTCTAAAGTGTTTAACAGAGAAATCAAAGCCATTCTAGAAAAGACAGTGTGCCCCAGCAGAAAAGATTAGAGTGTACGATTGGAAGATGCCTTATGGGCATACAGGACAGCCTACAAAACACCAATAGGAATGTCTCCCTACAGATTGGTCTACGGAAAAGCCTGTTGACAGGAGCGGTTGTCGAAGCCAGTAAAAAATAACCTTCTTGGTTACCTACAATTTACAACTGTAGACAGTGGTGAAGGATCGTATCCACAGAGAATTGATTACTTATTTATTTATCACAATCAAGACCAATAGAACAAATTGAAAACACAAGTGAAGGCAAGTAGTCAAGAGAAATAGAAACAAGTGCAAGGAAAGTAAAAAGGGGGGTTTTGAGATGATTTGATTAACAACTATTGAAAGCAATTAAAACAGCAAGTAATCTAAAATAAGAGAGAAATCAATATGGGAAAAGTCTAGTTGAAGATATGGATCCACTTTGGTTGTTTGGATTGATCATTGAAACATGGTTATCTTGATTGATTCAATAGGTTGGTTATGGGGGTGGAAGACGCTTCTCACCACCATGTCTTTCCTTATGAACAAACTGATTAGGGAACGTCCTCTAACCAATTACTAATCAACAAATTGCCAAGGAACGTCCTTGGGCCAAAGGCATCAAAACAATTGCCAATTGCACGAAGAACAAGAAAGATCTAAACCCTAACTACTCAAACGCATGAGATGATGTTAGATCATGCAATTCCTTGGATTTTTACACCAAGTGTTCTATGGACAGAATATTTCCAGCAATTACGGACTAACAAATATCCTAATCCAACAATCAATTAACTTTGCAATTAAGAGTCAAGTGGCCAATTTGATCAAAACAACAAAGCAATCTTAGAATCAAAGCACAATTGCATGAATATTGAATAAAATCAAAGACAAAAGTTTCTGTTCAGATCTCACAACCTTTTAAACAACCTTAGTTTCAACCAAACTTCAACTAGAATGAGGGTTTCAGCCACTCATGGCTGAACCAAACAGAAAATAAAAGAAAAGAAAGCAAAAGATGAAGAACTAAAGTGAGAGAGAGCCTTGGGAGGCCTTGCCGATTTTTGGGAGATGATAGCTGTCTTCTTGTCTTCTTGAAGCCTTTAAATAGATCTTGAGAGGCTGCCTAGGGTTTCATGGAAGTCCAGGAGACTTTTAGAGGCTGTCTAAAGTGTCCTTGGTGTTGCATGTGCCTTGTTTGTGCATGTATGAAGGCAAAAACGAGTTGCATGTGATGGAAGGCAAGTGGGGGCACTTTGGTCTTTTTACTTGCTGCCCAAGGTCTTTAAGATGTTGCCTAAAGAGTGAAGAGGCTGCCCATGCACTAATAAGGGGGAGACTCCTTTTGAATTTTGAATGTGCATGGCACTAAGTAGGAAGCATGTGATCTTTGGATTTTCTTTCCTTAATAAGGGGGATCTTGAAATCCAATAATTGAATGTGAATATTGAAGATTTGGATCTCAAGATATTTCCCTTATTTGGCTCCTCAAATATGGCAACTTGGGATATGGCTTCTTGAACAAGGAAAGAGTGCAATAGAGCGCATTTTCGGCTGCCTAAGTTGAGTTTCGGAGGCTGGAATTTTGGAGGTTCGGCGGCCGGAGTTTGGGATTCGGCGGCCGAAGGTAGTGGACTTTCATCTCTGTCTGCATGGTTCGGTGGCCAAAGGTGCTGCCGAAGGTGGTCCACTTTCATTTCTGGAGTCCTCTTTCGGCCGCCGAAGGTTGCCGCCGAAGGTGACTGATTTTTGGCTTCCGAAAGTTTCCTCCGAAGGTTGCTTCTCTAATTTTGGCTTCTTTTGGCACTTTTAAGAGCATTTTCTCCAAATTGTTTGTTCACACCTAATACTTGCAAAACATGATTAAATCCACAAAATTAGGTAGAATAGGTGCAAATAAACATCAATGAGATCATGAAAATATGGACTAAATTATGCTCTATCAAATACCCCCACACTTAAGCTTTTGCTTGTCCTCAAGCAAATAAACATAGTCAAATAAGCTTTCTTCCTCTAGATCCTTATTACCACTTAAGCTCATACTCTAGACACCCATTTTGAAGCATTGCAGTGAAGAATATATGCATGAAGATTACTTACCCCCTTTCCTTATTTCCCTTTGCTTACCATGGCTAGGATTTGTTTTCCTCAAGAGAGACATGCACATTAATTTGTTAAGACTTTTTCTAGCTTTTGGATTGACTTGCCCTTACCTTGAAGTACTTTATTCAGGCTTTTGCACTTTAGATCTTGCTTGGAAAGGTCACCAACCTATTTTTGATTTGAAGGTTTATATTTTTCAGTTGGTCGCCTATCCAAGTGGCTACTAGAATTTGTGCTTTTGAGGTCTTTGCCTTTGCTGAATTTTCTTTCTCTCAATGATTTGGGCAAATCAACACCAATTGCTAAATCAAGTCACATTAAGTTCATTCACACAACTTTAATTTATTCTCAATCAATTGAGGGTCATCAATACATTTTTCACCAGAGCAAACTCAAAGATTCAATTCAAAAGGCAATTCTCAAACATGAATATAGCCCACTGCAATTGATTCAACATAAGTTTAAAGAGTTTTCACATCAATGGGGTCATGGAAAGAAGAACTCATCCAACATAGTTCATCAGTTTGAGTGGAGCAAAACAAAAAGATGAAGAAGGTTGTGGTTGTGTGTGTTTTATTGAAAGCATAAACAAATTAAAATTTAACTGTGGCTAATGGTTCTAAAAGAAATTTAAGACTGAAAGGAAAAAAAGAAAAATTTTTCAAAGAAAAGAAGAGAGGGAGAAGATGGGAAAGAAGAAAGAAGAGGAGATATGCACCCCCACACTTAAATTATGCATTGTCCTCAATGTAAAAGAAGAGAGAAGGGAAGGAGAGAAGAGAGAAGAGAAGAAAAGAAACTGAGTACTTCCCTGGGGTGTGGTGTGCGTGGCATGATCCTCTAGGCAGAAGGATGTTGCAGTGGAATTTCTTCCACCATTTGTACTGCGAACCCTTCAAAGTATGGTTTCAGACGATGTCCATTCACCTTGAAGATTTTTCCAGTTTCTATGCTTCGGATGTCTACAGCTCCATGTGGGTATGCATGTTCTACAATGAATGGTCCAATCCACCTAGACCGTAGCTTTCCTGGGAACAGTTTCAGACGAGAGTCAAAGAGTAAGACTTTATCACCAACCTCAAATTGTTTTCTTGAAAGATGATTGTCATGGGAGGCTTTGGTCTTTGCTTTGTAGTTCCAAGAGTTCTCATATGCATCTCGTCTTATTTCCTCAAGCTCTTGCAGTTGTAACTTGCGATGGTGGCCAGCTTCTTTGAGGTCCATGTTGCAATTTTTTATAGCCCAATATGCCTTGTGCTCAAGCTCAACTGGAAGGTGACAAGCTTTCCCATAGACAAGTCTATAAGGAGACATACCTATGGGGGTCTTGTAGGCAGTTCTATAGGCCCATAAGGCATCCTCTAATCTTAAGCTCCAATCCTTTCGGTTGGGAGAAACTGTCTTTTCAAGGATGGCTTTGATTTCTCTGTTGGACACTTCAGCTTGTCCATTTGTCTGAGGGTGGTAAGCTGTGGATGTTCTATGGATCACATTGTGTCTTCTGAAAACGCTTTCCATTATCTTATTGCAAAAATGGGTCCCTCTATCACTGATGATTGCTTTTGGCACTCCATGTCTGGCGAAGATGTTGGTCTTCACAAAGTCTACCACTGCCTTAGCATCATCAGTCTTAGTTGCTCTAGCTTCCACCCACTTGGATACATAATCCACTGCAAGGATGATATAAGTGTATCCAAAGGATGGTGGGAATGGTCCCATGAAGTCTATGCCCCAAACATCAAATACTTCACAGACCATGATGGAGTTCTGTGGCATTTGATTTCTTTTGCTCAGATTTCCAGTCTGTTGACACCTAGCACATGTCCTGCAAAATAGAAAGGCATCTCGAAACATGGTGCGCCAAAATAGGCCACTTTCGAGTATCTTGTGAGCAGTTTTCCTTGGACCAAAGTGTCCTCCACAACTATATGAATGACAAAAAGTAAGTACAGAAGCTATTTCTTGATCTGGGATACATCTTCTTATCATTTGGTCAGCACAATGTTTCCACAAATATGGCTCATCCCAAACATAGTATTTGGCATACTTTTTTATTTTATCTTTAGTGTGCTTGGGCATATCAGAAGGTAAGTTACCTGTGGCCAAGTAGTTTACCATATCGGCGTACCATGGCTCATTGGACTGAGCAAGGAAGATTTGTTCAAGGAGGTCTTCCTTGGTTTCTTCAGTCTCAGGAAGGCATGCTTGCGGTGGATTCTGCTGAGGGAGATTCGGCGGCCGAAAAGGTGCTGGGTTCGGCGGCCGAAGTTCTTCAGTTTGCGGAATGAGCTTTGGCGATGGATTCGGCTTTCGCAAGTCAGTGTGGTTCGGCGGCCGAAAGATGTTCGGCTGCCGAAGAATATCTTCTTTCTGCACAGTGTTTTCCTGAGGTGTTGCGACAGAATCTGGTTCTTGAGGAGCATTGGGGTTCGGCGGCCGAAAGTGGGCTATGTTCGGCGGCCGAATGTCTTCTGTCTGCTTGATCTCCACTTGCTGAATGCTGCAGATTGTTTCCTTTAGTTTCAGATTTTCAATCCTGCAAAGATCATCATCTAAAACAGAATCTTGATTTTCATTAAACACATCTTGGCTCAAACAATCAATAATATCAAGACCATAAACAGGGGACATATCATATGGATATTTCATGGCATCATAGACATTGTACTTTATGACTCCCCTTCAAATTCCATGGTAAGAGTACCATCATTGTAACGACCCCAAAATGGACCGTCACCGGCGCTAGGATTCAGGTCGGCTTAAGGCCGCCAGAACCCGTAGCAAGCCTGCTATACTCTCTGTGTACCTGTAAACCTCATACATGATCATACATTTTATGTGAAAATAAAACTCTTTTCTGAACCAAGGCTTAACCTGTGCATGCACTATCTCTGTACTCTGTACTCATGTACTCTGTACTCTGTATCCCTGACTAGAGCTTGCTCTAGATGGGTTAACTCATACCTGTTAAGCCTGGTTTTCACATACAGGAAAACATATATACATATACAGATCATGTACAAAACATACATCACTAGGTCAAGCAACAACTATTACATCTCTTTAATATTACATGTCCACTCTAAGCTATTACAGATCTCTTTACTCTTCCTGTACTCTGCTGGACTGTCCCTGTACACTGTACACTGAACCTGCAAAACTGGGGTTAAGGGAGTGGGATGAGCTCTATAGCCCAGTGAGTAGAACAGTAAAACATCTTAGTAAAATATGATCTCATGGAATGCACCATATCACAAACAAGCCACATCAAGAGTAAACCTGTCACCACATAGTCCCAGTAACTCTGTGTCAGGGCGTAGTCAAAGGCTCCTGGACTTCCTGTCGTATATGTATATGTGTATATAACACCATTGTACTTACCATTGCCAGGGCGTAGTCAAAGGCTCCTGGACTTTACTATATACCTGCCAGGGCGTAGTCAAAGGCTCCTGGACTTTGCTATACGTGCCAGGGCGTAGTCAAAGGCTCCTGGACTTCCTGTCTGAGACTATTGGATCATTCAGCATTCACTCACATCACCAAATAACAATGCAATGCAACATATTCGTGTATACTAATGCAATCAACCTATGGCATAATCATGATGCATGAGATATGCTAAAAGCAGTTTGTAGTTCAATTAAAAGTCATAAGTTTAGTTCCACTCACCTCTGGCTAACTGGACTGACTGATTCTGCAGGTTCTGAACCTCTGGAGCAGTACTCACTGCTGCTCTCTCTGGTTCCTCTGGTCTGTACCTATACAGATGGACTCAAATGAGGGACCAAAAAAGCTTATGAATAACTCTCTTAACCTCCCTAAGAATCCCCTTAAACTCACTCTACTATCCATGTAACACATGTAAAAGAAAGCTGGACAGAACACTTTCGGCGGCAGGTTCGGCGGCCGAATGTCCTCTCCAGAGACGAAACTCAAGCACCTTCGGCGGCCGAATCTCTATGTTCGGCGGCCGAACCCTTTCGGGGGCAAGTTTCGGAGGCCACAAGGCACTCTAGAGACGAAAGTCTCTAACCTTCGGCGGCACCTTCGGCGGCCGAATCCCCCAAACAGAGCCGAACATGCACAACTCGCGGGGGCAAGCTATGGCAGCCTAAGCCACCACGCAAGAGGTTCGGCGGCCGAATGAACCTTCGGCTGCCGAACCTGAGTTCATCCAGAACTCAGCTTCAACGGCAAACCATCTCCTTCTTCCCTTCAATCACTCCAAACATGCATATACCAATTCCTCAACACACATATACATAAGTATATGATCACAGGGGTCCAAAACTATCTAATAACCCCAAGCAACAAAACAAACATAACACATAAACATGTATACATGCATAACTCACCAAAACTATCATTAAGAACCTAAACAGGCATCTCCTTCCACAAATCCCCCTAAAACCTTCAGAAAACATATTCAAGAACATCACTTACCTCCTGTAGTAAGAAGCTACACACTCTGAACAAGGGAAAACGGATCACCTCCTCTCACACTCTCAAACTCTCTCAAACTCACTTTTTGCTTCACAATCTTCAACACTTGGTAAATGAGCAAACTCCTGCATGAGCTGCTCAAACTCAGCAAATAAACCAGGGGAGACGTGGCCAAACTTCTGGCAACAAAGGGGACATAACACCTGTCCAAAATGCTGACTAAGGATGCCCAAAAGCTAGCTGGCCAACTCAGTTTCGGCTGCCCAAACGCATGCAAAACCATGCAACATTCGGGGGCCGAACTCACCTTCGGAAGCCGAACACCTTCGGCGGCCGAACTTACCTTCGGCGGCCGAACTTACCTTCGGCGGCCGAACTTGGCTCAACTGCCTTAGGTTATTTCAACTCAAAACTCACTTCCATTAACCGTAAAACATCACTACAAATCATACCACATAGTAAAACATAAATTCTACCTTTTTCTAGAATTCCGACACCCCGGATTCCACCAAACAACAGGAATTCCGGTGCCGGACTCTAGCCGGGTATTACATTCTCCCCTCCTTAAGAACATTCGTCCTCGGATGTTCCTAAAACATACAAAAACAAAACACAAGGAGGAAACTAACCTCAAAACAAATATGGATACTGCTGGAGCATAGACTCCCGCGTCTCCCATGTGCACTCTTCTAGGTTATGGTGGTTCCATAGAACTTTCACCATCGGAATCTCCTTGTTCCTTAGCTGTCTGATCTGCGTGTCCAGAATCCGCACTGGCTGCTCTATATAGGTGAGATCCGTATGAATCTCCACCTCAGGCTCACTCAGAACCTGATTCGGATCTGACACAAACTGTCGTAGCATAGAAACATGAAATACCGGGTGAATTCTCTCCATAGAAGCAGGTAAATCCAGCTTATACGACACATTTCCGATCCTCTGCAACACTTCAAAGGGTCCAATGTACCGTGGAGCCAATTTACCTTTCTTCCCAAAACGAACCACTCCTTTCATTGGAGACACTTTCAGCAATACCCAATTACCCTCCTGAAACTCTAACTGCTTCCTACGAACGTCTGCATAACTTTTCTGTCTACTCTGAGCTGTTCTAATTCTCTCTCTGATCATGGGCACCATTCTACTGGTAATGTCTACTAACTCTGGCCCTGCAAGAGCCTTCTCTCCTACCTCTTCCCAGCAAATAGGGGATCTGCACTTCCTCCCATACAAAGCTTCATAAGGAGCCATCCCGATGCTCGCATGATGGCTGTTATTGTAGGCAAACTCCACCAAAGGTAGATGCTGCCTCCAAGAACCGCCAAAGTCTAACACACATAGGCGAAGCATATCCTCTATGGTCTGGATGGTCCTTTCTGACTGTCCATCAGTCTGTGGGTGGAAAGCAGTACTAAAATCCAATCTTGTGCCCATTGCACTTTGCAGACTCCGCCAAAAGCGGGAGGTAAACTGAGGTCCTCTGTCTGAAAATATAGACACTGGAACTCCATGTAATCTCACAATCTCATCCAGATAGACCTGTGCCAACTTATCCACAGAATAGTTACTCCGTACTGGAAGAAAATGAGCAGATTTCGTGAGTCTGTCCACAATCACCCATATCGAGTCTATCCTGTTGGACGCTACTGGTAAACCCACTACAAAATCCATGGCTATGTTCTCCCATTTCCACTCTGGAATCGGTAATGGGTTAAGCATTCCGGCTGGTTTCTGATGCTCTGATTTCACCCTCTGACAAACCTCACAGGCTGTCACGAACTGCGCCACTTCTTTCTTCATGGCTGGCCACCAATAGACCCTTTTCAGATCCTGATACATCTTGGTGGCTCCTGGGTGAACACTATACCTCGCATTATGAGCTTCCCTCATAATGTCTTCCTTTACACTGCCCCTATCTGGTACACAAAGTCGACTCCCATAGCGAAGGATCCCTTTGCTGTCAAATCTGAACTCTGCATTGTTGCCTGACTGAACAGTTCTGGCAATTTTCATCAATTCAGGGTCCTCATGCTGTCTCTGAGCTATCTGCTCCAGAAACACAGGTGTCACTCTCATCTGTGCTATCAACGCACCTGTACCAGACAATTCTAACTGTAATCCCTCGTCAAAGAGCTTATAAAGCTCCGTCACAACCGGTCTCCGCTCTACTGCTATATGGGATAAACTGCCTAGTGACTTCCGGCTTAGGGCGTCTGTGACAACATTCGCCTTACCCGGATGATACTGGATCTTACAATCATAATCACTGAGCAATTCGACCCATCTTCTCTGCCGCAAATTCAGCTCTCTTTGACTTAAGATGTACTGTAAACTCTTGTGATTGGTGAAGATCTCGCATTTAACCCCGTAGAGGTAATGCCGCCACATCTTAAGTGCAAAGATAACTGCTGCCATCTCTAGGTCATGGGTAGGGTAATTCAACTCGTGCTTCTTCAACTGTCTAGAAGCATAAGCTATTACTCTATCACTCTGCATCAATACACAACCCAATCCCACTCGAGATGCATCACAGAACACTGTGAAATCCTTGTCACTAACAGGTAGAGCTAACACTGGTGCTGTTGTCAATCTCCTCTTGAGCTCTTCAAAGCTCTCTTCACACTGGTCTGACCAGATAAACTTCTAGTTCTTCTGAGTCAATTTGGTCATAGGAGCTGCTATCTTTGAGAAGTTCTGAACGAACCTCCTATAGTAACCTGCCAGTCCCAGAAAGCTTTTAATCTCAGTCACTGTCGTGGGTCTGGGCCAGTTAGCTACAGCCTCTATCTTCTTGGGGTCTACCTCAATACCCTCTGCTGATACTACATGTCCCAAGAAGGCAATGCTCCGTAACCAAAACTCACACTTCGAGAACTTGGCATATAAACCATGCTCTCTCAGTGTCTACAAAACAATCCTCAGATGCTGGGCATGCTCCTCTGCATCTCTGGAATACACTAAGATATCATCGATAAACACAATGACAAAGTGATCCAGAAACTCACTGAATACCCTGTTCATGAGATCCATAAATGCTGCAGGGGCGTTAGTCAACCCGAACGGCATCACTAAGAACTCATAATGCCCATATCTGGTCCGGAAAGCTGTCTTAGGCACATCTGCCTCTCTGACTCTCAACTGATGATACCCGGATCTCAGATCTATTTTCGAGAAACAACCTGCTCCAGCTAGCTGGTCAAATAGATCATCAATCCGAGGTAAGGGATACCTATTCTTGATAGTGACCTTGTTCAACTGTCTGTAGTCGATACAAAGTCTGAGGGATCCATCCTTCTTTCTGACAAAGAGCACTGGAGCACCCCAAGGTGAGGTACTAGGGCGGATGAAACCCTTATCTTCCAAGTCCTGCAACTGTTCTTTCAACTCTGTTAACTCAGCTGGCGCCATCCTGTAGGGAGGAATAGAGATAGGTCTGGTACCTGGCAATAATTCAATTTCAAACCCTATCTCCCTATCAGGTGGTAGTCCTGGCAAATCGTCTGGGAACACATCGAGAAACTCTCGGACTACTGGTACTGTGGCTGGTTCCCTCACCTGACTATCTAGCTCTCTCACATGAGCTAGAAACCCCTGACAACCCTTCCTAAGCAAACGACGAGCCTGAAGGGCTGAAATCATACCTCTGGGTGTACCTCTCCTGTCTCCTCTGAAGACACACTCTGATCCATCCTGGTCTCTGAGACTCACTAGCTTCTCTCGACAGTCCAACGTAGCACTATATGCAGATAGCCAATCCATCCCTAGAATGACATCAAAATCGGTCAAGTCTAGAACCACAAGGTCAGCTGGAAGGCATCTACCCTCTATAAACACTGGACTGAAACGACAGACTGACACTGCCACTGATGGGTCACATCTAGGTCCACTGACCCAGAGAGGATACTCTAACTCAGAACTGATCAAACCCAACCTCTCTATGGCTCTCGAAGCAATAAAGGAATGAGAAGCACCGGGGTCCATCAAAGCATACACATCTGAACACCCAATGATGAGATTACCTGACACCACTGTGTTCGACGTGTTAGCCTCCTCCTGTGTCACTGTGAAAATCCGTGCTGGGGCTACCGGATTTCCACCTCGGGAACCTGCTGCTGAAGTAGAGGCTACCCCTCTCCCTCTACCTCTGCCACTAGTCTGAGGCATGACTGGAGCTACTGGCCGTATAACTGGCTGTACCACACTGCCTGAACTCATCTGCTGGGATGGTGCAAAAGTCATCTGCGGACAATCCCGAGCAATATGCCCTTCCTGTCCACATCGAAAACAAGCTGTAGATCCCAACCGACAAACTCCTCCATGTGGTTTTCCGCATCGTCTGCAGACTGGAGCTGTGCCAGAGCTTGAGCCACTACCTATTCCCAGACCTGACTTGACTTTATTCCAGAACTTACTCTTTGTTCCTCTTGCTCTATCCCATCTCTTACCGCCTGTTGAACCTGAACTGGGGGCCTTAGCACCCGAAGCCTGTGCCTGTGACTGTTTCTGAATATTGGCACTAGCTTCCATTTTCCTGGCTGCGTCTACTATCGTATGGAAACTCTCCTTTTCGGCTGGAAGAATCAAGGAAGCATACCTGGGATGCAGTCTCATAGTATATCTCCTTGCTTTCTTCTGATCAGTATCATAGGCTTGACCCACGTACTGAAGCAGATCCAGGAACTTATCTGTGAATTCATCAACACTCATCTCATCTGTCTGTCGCAACTGTTCAAATTCAATTACTTTCATCTCCCTCGAACTGTCAGGAAAAGCCCACCCGGCAAACTCATTGGCGAACTCTCCCCATGACATGCTGTCCATTCTAGGCTCCACATAATTCTTAAACCATTCTCTGGCTTTCCTGCACTTTATTGTGAAACCTGCCATCTCAATGGCTCTCCTATCATCTGCTCCCAATTCACTGGTGATCATCCTAACTGCTCTGAGGTAATCAAATGGATCATCTCCCGTATTATATTTAGGAGCATCCAATTTCAAGTACTCCGTCATTTGGACTTTACCTCCAGATGAGCTAGGTTCATGTCTGTCAACAACAGGGGCTACTGGTTCTGGTGGTAGTACTGGTTCATTTGGCTCTAGGTGTGCTGCACTTGGATGGGTAGGGGAAGATGGATACATCGGATATGGTGGATAGTAAGGATAAGGCATATAAGGAGGATATGGCACAAAACTCGAGTACTCCGACATACCTCCCATCGGATACTCTGGATAGCCAAAACCTGAGGTCTGAGCACCTCCTTGCGACTCTCCCATACCTTCCTCAAAACTGCCTATACCCATGCTATCATCTCTAGACTGATCAATTCCCATAGCTTCCCTTCTTTCCTCTGATCTTTCTCCCCTAGCTGTACCTCTTCTGCTCTCGTCGACAGACCTTCGAGGGTCTATTGACATACCTTCCCTGCTAGATCTCTGAGACCTTGCCCTTGGCAATGCAGGAGGACGAGCAGCTGGTCTCTCACTCTCTGGTGGGACTCCAGTCAATCGAGCTGATCGACGAGTTCCTCGCATCTTTACTCTGGAAACACAACATATAACATACCACTTAGCACATAAACATCACATATCACTCATACACATGCAACACTCATGGCATATCATAGCAGATAGGACTCAAGACCCTATCCTAGTGGACATGATTTTTCCTATTGTGCTTGACCACTTCTAACCTGTCTGAGCCCAACACTGTCTCTATAGGTCCGATCATGTGAACCTAGGGCTCTGATACCAATCTGTAACGACCCCAAAATGGACCATCACCGGCGCTAGGATTCAGGTCGGCTTAAGGCCGCCAGAACCCGTAGCAAGCCTGCTATACTCTCTGTGTACCTGTAAACCTCATACATGATCATACATTTTATGTGAAAATAAAACTCTTTTCTGAACCAAGGCTTAACCTGTGCATGCACTATCTCTGTACTCTGTACTCATGTACTGTGTACTCTGTATCCCTGACTAGAGCTTGCTCTAGATGGGTTAACTCATACCTGTTAAGCCTGGTTTTCACATACAGGAAAACATATATACATATACAGATCATGTACAAAACATACATCACTAGGTCAAGCAACAACTATTACATCTCTTTAATATTACATGTCCACTCTAAGCTATTACAGATCTCTTTACTCTTCCTGTACTCTGCTGGACTGTCCCTGTACACTGTACACTGAACCTGCAAAACTGGGGTTAAGGGAGTGGGATGAGCTCTATAGCCCAGTGAGTAGAACAGTAAAACATCTTAGTAAAATATGATCTCATGGAATGCACCATATCACAGACAAGCCACATCAAGAGTAAACCTGTCACCACATAGTCCCAGTAACTCTGTGCCAGGGCGTAGTCAAAGGCTCCTGAACTTCCTGTCGTATATGTATATGTGTATATAACACCATTGTACTTACCATTGCCAGGGCGTAGTCAAAGGCTCCTGGACTTCCTGTCTGAGACTATTGGATCATTCAGCATTCACTCACATCACCAAATAACAATGCAATGCTACATATTCGTGTATACTAATGCAATCAACCTATGGCATAATCATGATGCATGAGATATGCTAAAAGCAGTTTGTAGTTCAATTAAAAGTCATAAGTTTAGTTCCACTCACCTCTGGCTAACTGGACTGACTGATTCTGCAGGTTCTGAACCTCTGGAGCAGTACTCACTGCTGCTCTCTCTGGTTCCTCTGGTCTGTACCTATACAGATGGACTCAAATGAGGGACCAAAAAAGCTTATGAATAACTCTCTTAACCTCCCTAAGAATCCCCTTAAACTCACTCTACTATCCATGTAACACATGTAAAAGAAAGCTGGACAGAACACTTTCGGCGGCAGGTTCGGCGGCCGAATGTCCTCTCCAGAGACGAAACTCAAGCACCTTCGGCGGCCGAATCTCTATGTTCGGCGGCCGAACCCTTTCGGGGGCAAGTTTCGGAGGCCACAAGGCACTCTAGAGACGAAAGTCTCTAACCTTCGGCGGCACCTTCGGCGGCCGAATCCCCCAAACAGAGCCGAACATGCACAACTCGCGGGGGCAAGCTATGGCAGCCTAAGCCACCACGCAAGAGGTTCGGCGGCCGAATGAACCTTCGGCTGCCGAACCTGAGTTCATCCAGAACTCAGCTTCAACGGCAAACCATCTCCTTCTTCCCTTCAATCACTCCAAACATGCATATACCAATTCCTCAACACACATATACATAAGTATATGATCACAGGGGTCCAAAACTATCTAATAACCCCAAGCAACAAAACAAACATAACACATAAACATGTATACATGCATAACTCACCAAAACTATCATTAAGAACCTAAACATGCATCTCCTTCCACAAATCCCCCTAAAACCTTCAGAAAACATATTCAAGAACATCACTTACCTCCTGTAGTAAGAAGCTACACACTCTGAACAAGGGAAAACGGATCACCTCCTCTCACACTCTCAAACTCTCTCAAACTCACTTTTTGCTTCACAATCTTCAACACTTGGTAAATGAGCAAACTCCTGCATGAGCTGCTCAAACTCAGCAAATAAACCAGGGGAGACGTGGCCAAACTTCTGGCAACAAAGGGAACATAACACCTGTCCAAAATGCTGACTAAGGATGCCCAAAAGCTAGCTGGCCAACTCAGTTTCGGCTGCCCAAACGCATGCAAAACCATGCAACATTCGGGGGCCGAACTCACCTTCGGAAGCCGAACACCTTCGGCGGCCGAACTTACCTTCGGCGGCCGAACTTGGCTCAACTGCCTTAGGTTATTTCAACTCAAAACTCACTTCCATTAACCGTAAAACATCACTACAAATCATACCACATAGTAAAACATAACTTCTACCTTTTTCTAGAATTTCGACACCCCGGATTCCACCAAACAACAGGAATTCCGGTGCCGGACTCTAGCCGGGTATTACCATCATGCACATCAATTTTAGTCCTAGCAGTACTCAAGAAAGGACGTCCAAGAAGAATGTCAGAACTAGTATTGCAACTGTCTTCCTTAGTATCAATCACATAAAAATCAGCCGGAAAGACAAGTTCATCTACTTGGACTAAGACATCTTCTAGAACACCTATGGGATATACCACAGATCTATCAGCCAGTTGTATCACAACCCTTGTTTCTTTCAGTGCACATGCATTGAGAGATTTATAGATGGAGAGAGGCATGACATTAATGGATGCACCAAGATCACACATGGCTTTCTTGATACCAACATTCCCAATTTTGCAAGAGATAGCAAACATACCTTTGTCCTTGCATTTGGTGGGGAGTTCTCTTTTAATAACAGCAGTAACTACCTCACCTACACTTACTTTCTCTCTTTCAGCTAACTTTCTTCTGTTGGTGCACAACTCTTTCAGAAATTTGGCATACCTTGGAATTTGTTTGACAGCATCTAGCAGTGGTATGTTGATCTCCACTTTTCTGAAGGTCTCAAGAATCTCCTTTTCCTCTTTTTCTTTTTGCGTTCTTTCAAACCTTTTCGGGAAAGGTGGTGGGATGTGGAAGCTTCCCTTTGGATCAGTCTTGTGCACATGAGGTGGTTCAAATTGAGATGGAGAGGCTTCAGGTGGCCTTGGTTCAACTTCCTTTTTCTTGCTCATGATCAGCATCTTGAAGTTCTTTGCCACTTCTCAAAGTAATAGCACTGACATTTTGTCTAGGGTTAGTTTCAGTTTGAGAAGGGAGCTTACCTTGGGTTTGCAGTTGGCCTATAGAGGTGGCCATTTGGCTTATGTCTTGTCGCACGCTTTGCATGGTGTTCACCATGGTTTCCATCATTGTTTGCATGATCTTCTCAAGGTTCTGATTTGGATTTGAGGGTGCTGGTTGAGCTTGATTTCTTTGGTAACTTTGGTAATTCTGATCATTGTTGGTCTTTCCATAGCTGAAGTTGGGGTGGTCCCTCCAACCTGGATTGTACGTATTGGAATAGGGATCATATCTAGGTTGGTTGTTGCACCTCCCAATTGCATTGGCTTGCTGATGGTCTTCTTGGAGTGTGGGACATTGATCAGTTGGGTGTCCCACGCCTAAACAAATCCCACATGGCCTAGGAGGCTGGGGTGTTTGAATTTGTTGGATCTGGCCAAGGGCAATCTTTTCCACAAGAGAGGTTAGTTTTGCAATTTGAGATTCAACAGAGGATGTACTTACCTCATGGATTCCTCTTTGCGTTTGCCCCTCTTCTTCATATTGCTTGGATGAGGCTGCAAGACTGGATATGAGTTCCTTCATCTCCCTAGGTGTCTTGTCTAAGATAGATCCTCCACAGGCTACAGTTATGAGTTTCCTTTCTGATGGGATCAATCCTCCATAGAAGAACTGAATGAGGGCTTTGTCTGACATATCATGTTGTGGACAACCTGTACATAGTCTTTCAAACCTTTCCCAATAATCATATAAGTCTTCAGTTTGTTTTTGTCTTATGCTAGTGATTTCTCTTATTATGCCAATTGATTTAGATGGTGGGAAGTATTTGTCCAAAAAGGCTTGGACCATATCATCCCAAGAAGTTATAGATCCAGATGGCAAATAAAATAACCAATCCTTCATGGTCATCTAATGAAAAAGGGAAGGCTCTTAATTTAACATGATCTTCAGAGATCCCTTGAGGTCTCATGGATGAGCAAATAATTTTGAATTCTTTTAAGTGCTTATGTGGATTTTCATTTGGTAAACCTCTAAATTTAGGGAGTTGATGAATCAAACCTGATTTCAGTTCAAAGGGAACTGTTAGAGGTGGATAGGTGATGCAAAGTGGAGCATAATCACCTATACGAGTTGCTAACTCCCTCATGGTTCTTTCCCTTTGTGCTTGTGGCCTATATGCTGGATTTTCTTGAATTATCTGGCCTTGGACAGCATGTCCATCATGGGCAGCAGCTGGTGCTTGAGGTTCTGCCATTGGCGCAAGATTGGGTTGCTGGAGTGTAGGACTTTCGGCGGCCGAATGTGGGTTGGGTTCGGCGGCCGAATGTTGGGCAAAAGGTTCTGCGTTTGAGGCTTGCTTTCCAAGCCTTCTGAGAGTGCGTTCAATTTTTGGATCAAAGGGCAGAGTGTCCCTACTTTCAGATCTGGTCATGAAAGAAAAATAAACAAACAAGTGAAATCAATTCCACGGCAACGGCGCCAAATTTTTGACAGGAGCGGTTGTCGAAGCCGGTCAAAAATAACCTTCCTGGTTACCTACAATTTACAACTGTAGACAGTGGTGAAGGATCGTATCCACAGAGAATTGATTACTTATTTATTTATCACAATCAAGACCAATAGAACAAATTGAAAACACAAGTGAAGGCAAGTAGTCAAAAGAAATAGAAACAAGTGCAAGGAAAGTAAAAAGGGGGGTTTTGAGATGATTTGATTAACAACTATTGAAAGCAATTAAAACAGCAAGTAATCTAAAATAAGAGAGAAATCAATATGGGAAAAGTCTAGTTGAAGATATGGATCCACTTTGGTTGTTTGGGTTGATCATTGAAACATGGTTATCTTGATTGATTCAATAGGTTGGTTATGGGGGTGGAAGACGCTTCTCACCACCATGTCTTTCCTTATGAACAAACTGATTAGGGAATGTCCTCTAACCAATTACTAATCAACAAATTGCCAAGGAACATCCTTGGGCCAAAGGCATCAAAACAATTGCCAATTGCATGAAGAACAAGAAAGATCCAAACCCTAACTACTCAAACGCATGAGATGATGTTAGATCATGCAATTCCTTGGATTTTTACACCAAGTGTTCTATGGACAGAATATTTCCAGCAATTACGGACTAACAAATATCCTAATCCAACAATCAATTAACTTTGCAATTAAGAGTCAAGTGGCCAATTTGATCAAAACAACAAAGCAATCTTAGAATCAAAGCACAATTGCATGAATATTGAATAAAATCAAAGACAAAAGTTTCTGTTCAGATCTCACAACCTTTTAAACAACCTTAGTTTCAACCAAACTTCAACTAGAATGAGGGTTTCAGCCACTCATGGCTGAACCAAACAGAAAATAAAAGAAAAGAAAGCAAAAGATGAAGAACTAAAGTGAGAGAGAGCCTTGGGAGGCCTTGCCGATTTTTGGGAGATGATAGCTGTCTTCTTGTCTTCTTGAAGCCTTTAAATAGATCTTGAGAGGCTGCCTAGGGTTTCATGGAAGTCCAGGAGACTTTTAGAGGCTGTCCAAAGTGTCCTTGGTGTTGTATGTGCCTTGTTTGTGCATGTATGAAGGCAAAAACGAGTTGCATGTGATGGAAGGCAAGTGGGGGTACTTTGGTCTTTTTACTTGCTGCCCAAGGTCTTTAAGATGTTGCCTAAAGAGTGAAGAGGCTGCCCATGCACTAATAAGGAAGGGGGAGACTCCTTTTGAATTTTGAATGTGCATGGCACTAAGTAGGAAGCATGTGATCTTTGGATTTTCTTTCCTTAATAAGGGGGATCTTGAAATCCAATAATTGAATGTGAATATTGAAGATTTGGATCTCAAGATATTTCCCTTATTTGGCTCCTCAAATATGGCAACTTGGGATATGGCTTCTTGAACAAGGAAAGAGTGCAATAGAGCGCATTTTCGGCTGCCTAAGTTGAGTTTCGGAGGCTGGAATTTTGGAGGTTCGGCGGCCGGAGTTTGGGATTCGGCGGTCGAAGGTAGTGGACTTTCGTCTCTGTCTGCATGGTTCGGCGGCCGAAGGTGCTGCCGAAGGTGGTCCACTTTCGTTTCTGGAGTCCTCTTTCGGCCGCCGAAGGTTGCCGCCGAAGGTGACTGATTTTTGGCTTCCGAAAGTTTCCTCCGAAGGTTGCTTCTCTAATTTTGGCTTCTTTTGGAACTTTTAAGAGCATTTTCTCCAAATTGTTTGTTCACACCTAATACTTGCAAAACATGATTAAAACCACAAAATTAGGTAGAATAGGTGCAAATAAACATCAATGAGATCATGAAAATATGGACTAAATTATGCTCTATCACCTGTCATCTTCCAGTTCAGCTTGAACACAAGGCCTACTGGGCTGTCAAGAATTGCAACATGGATCTCAAGGAAGCGGGCCACCATTGCAAATTGCAACTGCAAGAACTGGAAGAGATAAAACGAGATGCATATGAGACTTCTTGGGACTACAAAGCCAAGACCAAAGCCTCCCATGACAACCGGATTTCAAGAAAATAATTTGAGGTTGGTGATAAAGTCTTACTCTTTGATTCTCATTTGAAATTGTTTCCAGAAAAGCTACGGTCTAGGTGGATTAGACCATTCATTGTGGAGCATACTTATCCCCATGGAGCCGTAGACATTTGCAGCATAGAGACAGGTAAGATCTTCAAGGTAAATGGACACCGCCTGAAACCATACTATGAAGGGTTCACAGTGCAAGTAGTGGAAGAAGTTCCACTACATCATCCTTCTCAGTCTGCTTAATAGATCGCACCACACAAACCACACCAGGGGAGTACTCAGTTTTCTTTAAACTTTAATTTTTCCAATACATTGAGGACAATGCATGAATTAGGTGTGGGGGTGCATATCTCTGAACTTTTATTTTTAATCCATTTTTGCTTTAATTTTTAGTTTGAGTTGCCACAGTTTGAATTTTTTTTTATTTTTGTTATTTTTGCTTTCAATATACACACATGTAGCCACAGTTTTTTCCTTTTTCCTTTTTTGGTATGCTTTACTCAAACACATAGGCTATGTTGGATGAGCTTTCTTTCTATGACCCCATTGATGTGATGACTCTTTAAACCTAAGTTGAATCAATTGCAGTGAGTTGTATTCATGTTTGGGAATTTCCTTTTGAATTGAATCTTTGAGCTTACCATGGTGAAAAATATATAACATTACTCATTAGACAGAATGATAAATTGAAAGATGTGTGAATAATGAAACATGACTTATTTTAGCAATTGGTGTTGATTTGTCCAATTTAATGAGATAAGAAATTCAACAAAGGCAAAGACTTCCAAAGCACAAATTGAAAACTGTTCCAATGGTCAAAAAGACTATGAATAGAGCTAGTAGCCACTTGGACAGGTGACCAACTGAGTAACTGAGGGTGGGTATCACAAATATGTACCTTCACGTCAAAAGGTTGGTAACTTTTTCAAGCAAGATTAATGTGCAAAAGGCTGAATAAAGTGCTTCAAGTAAGGGCAAGTCACTTTGAAAGCTAGAAGGAGTCTTAATTGAACAAGAATATGTGCATGTATAATTTTTCTCTTGAGGAAAACAAATACTAGCCATGGTGGATAAAGGAAGACAAGGAAAGAAGGAGAGTAACCTTGATGCATACACTCTTCACTGCATTACTTCAAAGTAGGGATCTAGAGTAAGAGTTTAAGTGGAAATAAAGGATCAAGTAGTAAAGAGAGCTTGTTTGACTAAGTTTATTTGCTTGAGGACAAGCAAAAGGTTAGGTGTGGGGGTATTTGATCAGACCAAATTTCGAGCATTTTATCAAGTTTTTATTAATGTTAATTTATATTTTTTCTGCCTAATTTTGTGGTTTTGATCTCATTTTACAGAAAATGATGTAAAGAGGTAATCTGGTGAAAATACTCTTAAAACTGCCTAAAAAGGGATAAAGGAGAATAAGTTGTTTGCCCAAGTCAAGTTGCAGCTGAAGTGAAGATAAATAAGAAAAGTGATAAATAAGGAAAGTGACAAGTAAGGAAAGTACATTCAGCAGAGTAATTTGAAATTCAAATTTCAAATCTTCAAGAAGTCTTTCCCTTATTGAAGAAGTCAAATCTCAAGAAGATGCACATTCAAATTTCAAATTTCAAAATTCAGCTTATTTAGGAAGCCAAATCTCAAGAAGACATACTTGCCCCCTAAGTAATCAAGATTCAAAATTCAAAATTCAAAAGAAGGCTTCACCTCATCAAGGAGACCTAGGGCAACACTTTCAAGTATAAAAAGACACATAAGGAGCCGCCCCATGCCTTTTCTTCTCTCCCTTGGACACACATACGGGATTGCAAGTGGCATCACCTCTCCTTCCTCTCCAAGCGCCTATTGGTTCCTTTCCTCTTCTCTTTCTTTTTGTTTTGTTTCAGCCATGAGTGATTGAAACTCTTTTTTCTAGTTGAAGATTAGGTGAAACTTTAGTTATTTTATGGATTGGGAGATCTGAACATACACTGTTTATCTTTCATTTTTCAGTATTTATGCAATTTCATGCTTGATTCCATTATTGCTTTGTTGTTTAGATCTACGTTGATTCTTGATTTCAAAGTAATAATTTGTTAGTTTTGATAGTTTTGAGTCCGTAATTGCTTGGATTATTCAAACACAAAAACACTTGGTGTAAAAACTAAGGAAATTGCATGATCTAGCGATATCACCATACGTTTGGGTAGCTAGAATTAGGTCTCTCTATTTCTTAATGCAATTGACAGTTGTTAGATACCAAAGGCCCAAGGACGTTCCTTGGCAACTTGTTGATTAGTGATTAGTTAGAGGACATTCCCTAATTAATTTATGATTAAGGAGGGATATAGTGGTGAGAAGCGTCTCTATCTCCATAACTAATTTGTTGAATCAAACAAAGGAACCTAAGTGTCAATGATCAATCCCAACAACTGAAGTGGATCCAATTCTTCGACTAGAGCTTTTCTCATATTTGAATTTCTTTACTTTATTAGTTGCTTTACTTTATTGCTTTTAATTCTAGTTTAGTTCATCAATCTCAAAATCCCCCTTTTACTTTGCTTTCGGTTTGTTTACTTTTAGTTTGTTTACTTGGTCTTGATAAGGAAAATAGGTAAGTATCAATTCCCCGTGGATTCGATCCTTTTGCCATTATCTGCAGTTGTAAAATTGTTGATAACCAAAAAGATTATTTTTGACCGGCTTCGACAACCGCATAGTCACAACCATAGAGGGTTTGTTGATTTATTTTATTTCTTTTAAATTTTAAATATTTTCTTTTATCTCTTTATTGGAAAAAGCCTATATAAAGACTTTTAGAAGTAGGAAATCGTCTTCTCACATCTACTCATCTCCCAATTCTCTCCTCTTCATCTAGGTTTCTCTAGCCGAAGCTCTTTTTCTTCTTTTTATTTTTCTGCATTTTTGTTATGACCCTTAATGGCTAAATACTCTTTTTCAGTTGAAGGTTAATCAAATTGAGATTTTATTTAAGTTGTGATATTTGTTCTTAAGTTCTCTTAAACTTAATTTCTTTTTTCATTCTTTTTTTTTATTTTTGAGAAACACCACCTCCATTGTTGTCTTTTTAAGAATTCAAGAAGGCTATTGAATATCCTAAATAGAAAATATATTGCTAATTAAACTCAAGCAAATACATAATTGTTTAATTGGGTTAATGCAAGTAGCAATCAGCATATCTACTTATGTTAAGAAACTGATTGATTTGATTTAAATAATTCGCTTGTAGTTATTAATAAAGTTTGAGTTCTTCTTTTCTTAAAGTAATTAATTAATTAAATCTATACGCTTGTTGGGGTTGTTAATTAATTAGAAATTAATTTAACACTTTGCAAATTAATTTAATTTTAAGGAAAAATTGGTAGGATTCGCTTGTTTGAGCACTATAACCAAACAATGGGAAATTAAATGAATTATGTTTTGAAATATCAATAATCAAATGGAAACCTCTTAACTTTGATTATCGTCAAATGAGCTTTTAAATTAATTATTTATTTCATCATTCAATCACACTTACTTTATTTCTTCTTATAGTTTTCTTGAAATTGAAAATAGAAATTTCCTTCTTCTCTCTTACATTTTAAACAATTTTTCTTCTTCACTTGGCATTTAATTTAAATAAATTTAAAGTCTCTGTGGGATCGACACTCATTTGCTCTGTCTACAATAATTATTAAATTAGAAAAGGGGAATCAGTTTTAATTGACAGATTCGAGACTCGTCAAATTTTGGCGCCATTGCCGAGGACTTCTAATAATTTATTTTTATTTTTATGAATATGTCTGAAAAGAGTAGAATTTAATTTGATCCAGAAATAGAGAAGACTACAAAACAGTTGAGGAAAGCAATTAAGTTCCAAACACAGGCAATTTCGAGAACCTCTCAGCTGCCTACCTGAACATCTGCAAGTGAGAACACCGAGGATTCTACAACTGCAAACCTGCCCGAACCCCTAGAAAGTTCCAATAGAAGGAAAAAGATGGCTGCCCAAGAGCAATCCATTTGCATCACGTACCCAGTGCAGAATGCACCCCTGAAATTGCGAACATGTATGATTCACATGTTACCGAAATTCTATGGGCTGGAGAATAAAGTCCCACATCGCCATCTGAAAGAATTTTACGTTATTTTTTCAAATATGAGACCATAGGGGATAAATGATGAACATATCATATTAGTAGCCTTTCCTTTTACTTTGGTTGAATCTGCTAAAGATTGACTTTACTATTTGCCCCTAAGATCAATTACCACTTGAGTGCAAATTAGAGATTTGTTGTTAGAAAGATTTTTTTTAGCAACTAAAGCTTCATCTATAAGGAAAGAAATTAGTAGAATCAAGCAAAGAAAGAATGAAACCCTCCATGAATATTGAAAACATTACAAGAAATTGATTGCAAGCAGTCCGAAAAATGGAATCACGCTAAAAAAACTCAACCTTCACTTCTATGAAGGGTTGTTGCCTTTAGAAAGAAGAATAATTGATGCTGCTAGTGGAGGAGTCATTTCAGAAATGAATCCTGAAGAGGGTAAAAATCTAATCTAAAAAATGGCCAGCAACTCTAGGCAGTATGGCCAAGAAGAAAACATCCCTAGGAGTGCTAATGAGATAAGTATAACATCTTTAGACTTTAAAATTTCACAACTTACCACTATAATTTAACAATTCGCTACAGAAAATAATGCGAGGACTTGCAGCATTTGCAAAAAAGCTGACCATCCCATAGATATATGTCCCACCCTTCAAGAAGATGAGCAACAGGTAAATGCAATTGGAGGATTCAATGGACAGCAAAGGAAGTATGATCCATTTTCAAATACGTATAATCCTAGGTGGAAAGATCATCTCAACTTTATCTATGGGAATAAACATCAAAATTTTCAACCAAGAGTGAATTATCAAGCTACAAAGTCAGGTATATCTTTAGAAGACATTGTGCAATCACTTGCTAACAACGCCCTTACCTTTCAATAGGAAACAAAGTCAAGAATACAAAATTTGGAGAACCAAATGAGCCAACTCGCCATTTCGATGAACAAGCTGGAATCTCAAGGGAAACTGCCTTCCCAAACCGTTCCAAACCTAAAACAAAATGTAAAAGCAATCACATCACGAAGTATAAAGGAATTGAAAACTGCCAGCTCGAAGAAGCTTGCTTAAGGCAGTGTGACAGGTTTGATGCCACAAACAGAGCTGAAAATTCAAATAGAGAAACAGATCCAAAAATCAGAACTAGAACAACCCCTAATTCAGGTAACACACCCTCCTTTTCTTGAAAGACTTCCTCAGTCCAAAAGGGAAAGGGAAGAAAAAGATATCTTGGAGATTTTTTGCAAAATCCAGGTACATACACTTCTTTTTGAAACTATAAAGCAAATAACCAGGTATGCAAAATTTCTAAAAGATTTATGCAATAATAAAAGAAAATTATTTGGAACTGTGTCAGTTGTACTTTAAAGAAAGATTCTACACAAATGTAAAAATAAATGCATATTTGCAATATCATGTAAAATTGAAAATTTTAGAATTAGGAAAACAATGTGTGATCTAGGAGTATCAATAAATGTTATGCCTCTGCCTATTTATTTTTCTTTGAACACAAATCCTTTGAAACAAACTGGAACCACACTCCAACTCGTCAATAGATCGATAGTCTACTCTGAGGGTGTGTTGGAGGATGTCTTGGTTTAAGTAGGGAACTTAATTTTTCCAACAGACTTTTTCGTCTTGGACATGGAAGATGACAGTTCATCTAGCTCTACCGATCTATTGTTAGGGAGACCTGATGTAAGCACGACCAACAACACCAAAAATGATGAGCTAGCATTGCCTCAAGGACCAATTACAAGGTTGAGATCCAAGAGGTTGAAGGAAGCACTTCAGGGATTCATGAAGGAATATGTTGAAGCTTTGCAAGTTCATTTTGAAGTTGAAGAACAATCTGGCAATTCCAAGTCAATTAGGTCAAATATGTCCTTATTGACAATTCAAATTTTGTATTTATAGTGGGAAGTTATTTAGTAGTTGGTAGTTATCCAGTAGTGGATAGTGACATAGATCATGGATCCATGCAGAGTAGTGGGTAGTGGCATAGATCATGGGTCCATGCATAAGTGGGAAGTGGCAAAGGTCATGGGTCTTTATTTATGTTATATAAAGCATCCTTTTTCCATATTGTAGGCAGATTATCAATTATTCAATACAATTGCTTTATGCGATTCTTCTTTGAGAGCTTAAGAGAGATCTTGGTTCTTGACATTGCATCACGAATAAGGTTTGATACTAACTTGTATGTTTCTTATTCTTGCTGCTCTTAAAATCAATCCATTATAAGTGTTCTTAATTGCATGTTAATTAAGGGTGTTTTAGATTGGGAAATTATTTTCTGAATTAACTTCTTTTTACTAGGGTATGTGTTGTTTCAGTCTCTAATAGGCTGGGGTTCCGCACCAATTGGTATCAGAGCTAGGCTTAGTAATAATTTCTTAACTATCCTTTGCATCTTTGCATTCAATTTTGTCCATTATTGGCTGAATATATCACTTTGAAAATCTGGTTTGGGATATCTATTAGAGTCGAATACATTGTTTGGTTGCTTTTCAAATCAAATTTTACCTTAAATTCTTGTTTAGGCGGAATTACTATCTTTAGTGATTTGGTTTATGCTTTCTGCCCTAATTCATATGCTGCTATTCTAATACTCTTAGAATAGTATTTTCAGTGTTTTACTTCTGTCCATATAAAAAAAAAAAAACCAAAACAAGAAGAAAAAAAATAAAAAAAAAAGAATTTCTGTCACTCTAGGTCATTTGTTCAAACTTCATTCTGATTGATATCTACTGATATAAATCATATTTCATATACCTTGAACATATATCTGGGCTTGGAATTCGAAATACATGTTTGGGGTAGGTTTAGGGCAAATTTGGGTAGTATTTTCATAAAACAGTTGTACTTAATACTTGCTGTTTTAAGTGTCTATTTTGTTTGCTTGCTTTGAATGGTTTCTGTTGAGTCAATATTAATATCAGTTAACCTAGGATTGCATGCTTAGGGAAAACTTCGTGTTAAGCACATCCGTCTTGTCAATTTTTGATTCTTAGTTTGTTAATTTGGTGTCTTTCTGTCTGTTGGTTCCTTACATTTAGTTTGACAAATTGCACATTGTTGAACATCTAATTACACTTAGTACACGAAATTTAACTTTTGTGTGCTAAATCAATATATTTGTTCATTTTGGTCAGTTTGCATCTAGTGTTGTTTCCTATCTTTTCTTCTTAGGTCTTTCCTTGCTTTCTTATTATTTGAATCATACAAACTTGGCTTATTGAGTCTTTATTCTGAAGTGCACTTTTGAGATACCAAGTGAGTGCTTGAAAATTAAACACGTGAGTTGAGGGAATTGTGAATTTTTTTCTATAATGTCTGGGCATAATACTGGTGATACTTCTGACCCTACATTTGATCTTAAAGATATAAAGCTTTCATGGATAGCTTTCAGAAGCTAAATTCGAGAATGGATAACCTTGAGGACAACCTTAGATCTTCAAAGGGCAAGTCCATTCAGAGGGATGATGATACACCCGATCCATCCTATGAAGAGGAAAATGAGGCACAATCAGCCCCTTTCCGAGCCAGAAGGTTCAATGATCGTGTACCATATGTAGATAATAGTATGAACTCCATAAAGATGAAGATTCCAAGCTTCAATGGTAAGTCTGATGTTGATGCCTATTTAGAGTGGGAGCGTAAAGTAGAGATGGTTTTTAACTATCAAAACTATTCCGATGATAAAAAGGTAAAACTTGTTGCCCTTGAGTTTTCAGATTATGCACTAATATGGTGGGATGAGCTTGTGAAATCTAGGAGAAGGAATGGAGAGTTACCCATTGCTAGTTGGGACGAGATGAAGCGAATCATGAGGAAGAAATATGTGCCTACTTATTACCATAGAGATCTCCATCATCAGTTGCAAAGATTAACTCAGGAATCAAAGTCTGTTGATGAGTATCATAAGGAGATGGAGTTGCTCCTGATCAAAGCAAACATAGTGGAGGAGGAAGACCAAACTATGGCTCGTTTCTTTGGTGGTCTTAACAAGGAGATTGCTAATGTGGTTGATTTGCAACCATATGCTGATTTGGAAGACTTGGTGAACATTGCAATTGATGCGGAACCCCAGCCTATTAGAGACTGAAACGACACATACCCTAATAAAAAGAACTTAATTCAGAAAATAATTCCCCAATCTAAAGCACCCTTAATTAACATGCAATTAAGAACACTTATAATGGATTGATTTTAAGAGCAGCAAGAATAAGAATCACACTAGTTAGTATCAAACCTTATTTGTGATGCAATGTCCAGAACCAAGATCTCTCTTAAGCTCTCAAAGAAGAATCGCATAAACCAATTGTATTGAATAATTGATAACCTGTGTATAATATAGAAAAAGAGATGCTTATATAACCTAAATAAAGACCCATGATCTTTGCCACTTCCCACTACTATGCATGGACCCATGATCTATGCCACTACCCACTACTTTGCATGGATCCATGATCTATGCCACTATCCACTACTGGATAACTATCCACTACTGGATAACTACCCACTACTGGTTAACTACCCACTACTAAATAACTACCCACTACTGGTTAACTACCAACTACTAAATAACTACCCACTATAAATACAAAATTTGGATTGTCAATAAGGATACATTCGGCCTAATTGACTTGGAATGGCCAGATTGTTCTTCAACTTCAAAATGAATTTGCAAAACTTCAACATATTCCTTCATGAATCCTTGAAGTGCTTCCTTCATCCTCTTGGATCTTAACCTTGTAATTGGTCCTTGAGGCAATGCTAGCTCATCATTTTTGGTGTTGTTGGTCGTGCTTACATCATCCCCTCCCTCTTGAAAATGATTCGTCCTCGAATCTGTACCAAAATCGAGTTTTGATTTCCTTTGAGTCGGAAAACTTTCCTTTCGCATATGGATCCAAACCCAATCACCTGGTCTGAATACAACTTTCTTGCGACCCTTATTGACCTGTTTCTCATACATTTTGTTACGCTTCTCAATATGTTCACGCGCTTTCATGTGTATTGATTTAACCATTTCAGCCTTCACTTTTCCATCTAAATTAGACAGCTCGTTCAAAGGTAAAGGCATTAAATCTAATACAGTTAATGGATTAAAACCATACACAATTTTAAAAGGTGAATAAACAGTAGAAGAATGGATAGCGCGATTATAAGCAAATTCAACATATGGCAAACATTCTTCCCAAGTTTTCAAGTTCCTACCCACAATAGCACGAAGCATAGTTCCTAAAGTCCTATTAACAACTTCAGTTTGGCCATCTGTTTGTGGATGACAAGTAGTAGAAAATAAAAGTTTAGTACCTAATTTCCCCCACAAAACACGCCAGAAATGACTAAGGAACTTAGAATCTCTATCAGAAACAATAGTCCTAGTTATACCATGCAAACAGACTACTTCCTTGAAAAACAAATCAGCTATGTTCGTTACATCATCAGTTTTTTGACATGGAATAAAATGTGCCATCTTACTAAAGCGATCTACAACAACAAACACTGAATCTCTACCTCTTTTTGTCCTAGGTAAACCTATCACAAAATCCATAGATATATCAGTCCAAGGTTCAGTAGGTACAGGCAAAGGGGTATACAACTCATGTGGCAAGGACTTAGATTTAGCCTGTTTATATGCAAAGCATTGAGCACAAATTTTCTCTGCATATTTTCGCATATTAAGCCAATAAAAGTGTTCATTCAACATGTCTAAAGTCTTTTGCACACCAAAATGTCCCATTAACCCTCATGAATGCGATTCTCTAACAAGCAACTCACGCACTGAACAATTGGGTATGCATATTTGTTTCCCCCTAAAAAGAAACCCATCATGCAAATAAAACTTGTTAAATGCCCCATGTTCACATGCCTTAAATACATCAGAAAAATTAGTATCATTCTCATACATATCTTTCAAATGCTCAAACCCTAACAACTTAGAACTAAGCATGGAAGTCAATGCATAACGTCTAGATAGTACATCAGCAACCACATTCTCTTTACCTTGCTTGTATTTAATCACATAAGAAAAGATTTCGAGATATTCAACCCACTTACCATGCCGCTTGTTCAACTTACCTTGTCCCTTCAAGTATTCGAGAGACTGATGGTCGGTATGAATCACAAACTCATTAGGCAGCAAGTAGTGTTCCCAAACTTCAAGAGCCCTAATCAGTGCGTAGAACTCTTTGTCATAGGTAGAATAGTTCAAATGTGTGCCACCTAGCTTCTCGCTGAAATATGCTATGCGTCGGCCTTCCTGCATAAGAACAGCACCAATACCAATCCCACAAGCATCACATTCGATTTCAAAGGTTTTAGAAAAATCAGGTAACGTTAAAACAGGAGCAGTAGTAAGTTTTTCTTTTAATGTGTTAAATGCAAGTTCCTGTTCTTTACCCCATTTAAATCCTACAGCCTTTTTAATGATGTCATTTAGAGGTGCAGCAATAGTGCTAAAATCTCTAACAAACCTCCTATAGAAGCTTGCTAATCCATGAAAGGATCTCACCTCATTAGCATTCTTAGGTGTAGGCCATTCTTGGATAGCCTTAACCTTTTAAGTATCTACCTCAACTCCACGTGAACTAATAATAAATCCTAGGAATATGACACTATCAGTACAAAATGTGCATTTCTTAAGATTAGCATACAGTTCATGTTCACGCAACTTCTGTAAAACAAGTTCAACATGCCTAATGTGGTCATCCATGTTTCGGCTATAAATCAATATATCATCAAAATACACAACCACAAACTTACCTAGGTAATCACGCAAAACATGGTTCATCAATCTCATAAATGTGCTACGTGCATTAGTTAAGCCAAAAGGCATCACTAACCATTCATATAAACCATATTTTGTCTTAAAGGCAGTTTTCCACTCATCACCTAACTTCATCCTAATTTGATGATAACCGCTTTTCAAATCAATTTTTGTAAAGAAAACAACACCACATAATTCTTCAAGCATATCATCTAATCTAGGAATAGGATGGCGATACTTTACAGTAATTTTGTTGATCGCACGACAATCAACACACATGTGCATTGTTCTGTCTTTCTTTGGAACCAACAAAACAGGTACTGCGCATGGATTAAGGCTCTCCCTGATATGTCCCTTAGCTAGCAACTCATCAACTTGCTTTTGCAATTCCTTCGTCACCTCAGGATTGCTACGGTAAGCTGGACGGTTTGGAATTTGAGCTCCAGGAACAAAATCGATTTGATGTTCTGTTCCCCTAATGGGTGGCAACCCAAATGGCACCTCCTCAGGAAATACATCCGCAAAGTCCTGCAATAACTTAGAAAAAGAACTAGGCAATTCAACAGTAGGGTTAGTCTCAATCATAAAATTGGAACTAAAACGCAATATAATCAAAGCTCTCTTCCCTAAGTATGCCTTCTTCAACTCTCTCTCTTTACAATAAAAGAAAGACTTGCTGAATTCTTTACTCTTCTCACTCAGCTGTCCTTTTACCTCCACACTCACTAACGTTTTCTCTCCTGCACATCTCTCATTTTTATCCTTTCCTGTGGAGTCACTCTCCTTTGGGCCATTCGAAACTTTCTTTTTACTACTGGCCTCTTTTCCCTCATTCTTTTTACTTGTCTCACCTCCCTTACCCAATTTAGCAAATTGTTGTAATTTCACTTGATCTGCATATACATCTTTAGGAGATAATGGTACAAGTATATGTTTTACACCGAGGAACGTAAAAGAAAACCTATTACTATACCCATCATAAATGACACGCCTATCAAATTGCCATGGTCTACCTAACAAAATATGTCCAGCCTGCATGGGTACAATATCACAAGTAACCTCATCTACATACTTGCCAATAGAAAATGGCACTTTACATTGCTTGGTTACCTTTGCCTCGCCACTATCATTCAACCCTTGAAGTCTGTAAGGATTAGGGTGTTTAATAGTTTCTAGTCCTAATTTATCAACTAAAATAGTACTAGCACAATTAACTTGACTACCCGAATCTATTATCATGCAATAGACTTTACCACCTATTAAACAACGAGTGTGAAAGATGTTTTCACATTGTTCAAGTCCCTCTTCCTTAATAGAAATATTTAAATTATGCAATATTACTAAGGACTCTCCCTGAACAGGATACTCTTCTATCTCTACATCAGAACAATCTTCTAAAGGTGGTATTTCATCAGAATCAGAATCAGTTTCGGAGACTATCTCATCTCCCCTCACTATCATGGCACGTTTATTAACACACTCATTAGCATAATGCCCACGCCCTTTACATTTAAAGCACTGAATATCTCTAGTCTTATTAGATTTAAGGACTGATTCATTTTTACCATGAGAGTTGGATGTTTCTTTGGAAGGTAACATGCCTTTTTGAGTTAAAAACTTATCAAACCTTTTAGGACCAGCCTTGGTGTTCCATTTGGAACCCCATTTGCTGTTGGAGTTTTGGGCAGCCCTGTTACTACCCCATCTATTTCGGCCTCTTTGTCTTTCCACCTTAATGGAAATGTTCACTAAATCTTCCAAATCAACATATGGTTGCAAATCAACCACATCAGCAATCTCCTTGTTTAGACCACCAAAGAAACGAGCCATAGTCTGGTCTTCCTCCTCCACTATGTTTGCTTTGATCAGGAGCAACTCCATCTCCTTATGATACTCATCAACAGACTTTGATCCCTGAGTTAATCTTTGCAACTGATGATGGAGATCTCTAGGGTAATAAGTAGGCACATATTTCTTCCTCATGATTCGCTTCATCTCGTCCCAACTAGCAATGGATAACTCTCTATTCCTTCTCCTAGATTTCACAAGCTCATCCCACCATATTAGTGCATAATCTGAAAACTCAAGGGCAGCAAGTTTTACCTTTTTATCGTCGGAATAGTTTTGACAGTTAAAAACCATCTCCACTTTACGCTACCACTCTAAATATGCATCAACATCAGCCTTACCATTGAAGCTTGGAATCTTCATCTTTATGGAGTTCATACTGTTATCTACATATGGTACACTGATAGAGCATATTTTAGTCCATATTTTCATGATCTTGTTGATGTTTATTTGCACCTATTCTACCTAATTTTGTGGTTTTAATCATGTTTTGCAAATATTAGGTGTGAAGAAACAATTTGAAGAAAATGCTCTTAAAAGTGCCAAAGAATGCCAAAAAAACAGCCACTTTCGGAAGCACCTTCGAAAGCACTTTCGGAAGCCGAAAGTCACCCACCTTCGGAAGCACTTTCGGAGGTACTTTCGAAAGCCGAAAGTCACCCACTTTCGGGGGCACTTTCGGCGGCCTAAAGTCAAGTCCAGAGACGAAAGTCACCCACCATCGGGGGCACCTTCGGCCGCCGAACCTTGCGTCCAGAGCCGAAAGTCCAGCCTCCGAAACTCATTTTAGGCAGCCGAAAATGCCTCCCAATGCACACTTTCCTTATTCAAGAAGCCATATCTCAAGTTGCCATATTTGAGGAGCCAAACAAGGGAAGTATTTTGAGATCCAAATCTTCAAGATTCACATTCAAATATTGGATTTCAAGATCAAAGCTTATTAAGGAAGCCAAATCCAAAGATCACATGTTTCCCACTTAGTATCATGCACATTCAAAATTTAAAAGGAGGCTCCACCTTCCTTATTAGTGCATGGGCAGCCTCTTAACTCTTTAGGCAATATCTTGAAGACCTTGGGCAGCAATTAAAAAGACCAAAGAGCCCCCACTTGCCTCCCAACACACGCATCTCGTTTTTGCCTTCACCCATGCACAAAGAAGGCACATATGGGACCAGGGGCACTTTGGACAGCCTCTAAAAGACTCATGGACTGCTACCAAACCCTAAGGAGCCTCTCAAGATCTATTTAAAGGCTTAAAGAAGATAAGGAGAGGCAGATTTTGATCCACCTCTTCTCCAAAGTTTGGCAAGGCCTCTCCAAGGCTCCCTCTCCACCTTAGTTCTTCTTCTTCTTTCTTCTTTTCTTTTATTTTCTGTTTGGTTCAGCCATGAGTGGCTGAAACCCTCTTTCTAGTTGAAGTTTGGTTGAAACTAAGGTTGTTTAAAAGGTTGTGAGATCTGAACATAAAGTGTTTGATTTTGGTTTATTCAATATTCATGCAATTGTGCTTAATTCTAAGATTGCTTTGTTGTTTTGATCAAATTGGCCACTTGATTCTTGATTGCAAAGTTAATTAATTGTTGGATTAGGATATTTGTTAGTCCGTAATTGCTGAAAATATTCTGTCCATAGAACACTTGGAGTAAAAACCCAAGAAATTGTGTGATCTAGCAACATCTCATGCGTTTGAGTAGCTAGGGTTTGGATCTTTCTTGTTCTTCATGCAATTGGCAATTGTTTTGATGCCTTTGGCCTAAGGACGTTCCTTGGCAATTTGTTGATTAGTAATTGATTAGAGGACGTTCCATAATTAATTTGTTCATAAGGAAAGACATGGTGGTGAGAAGCGTCTTCCACCCCCATAACTAACCTATTGAATCAATCAAGATAACCATGTTTCAATGATCAATCCAAACAACCAAAGTGGATCCATATCTTCAACTAGATCTTTCTCATATTGATTTCCTCTTTTATTTTAATTAGTTGCTGGTTTAATTGCTTTTAGTAGTGTTTTAATTGCTTTCAATAGTTGTTACTCAAATCAATCTCAAAACCCCCTTTTTACTTTTATTGCACTTGTTTCTATTTCTCTTTGATTACTTGCTTTTCTTTGTGTTTTCAATTGAATCTCTTGGTCTTGTTAAGGAAAATAAATAAATATTTAACTCTCTGTGGATTCGATCCTTCACCACTATTTGCAGTTGTAAATTGTAGGTAACCAAGAAGGTTATTTTTGACCGGCTTCGACAACCAAGAAGCTGTGTTTGCAAGGGCTGGTTCTGCAGATTCTGGTTCTGTTGAGGTAATTTCTGTGTGTGCTATCTCCTGGACAGCAGGTAACGCTTGTTCTGTAATTTCCGCATATGCTATTTTTTGGATAGCAACAAATTCAGCAGGTATTGTTTGAGCAGCAGTGTTTATGGCTGCCTTTTGGACAGCAGCTGGTTCTGTTTCTCGGAATAGCAGTCTTGACAGTAGGTGCAGAAGGTAATTGCTCAGTAGCATTGTTGAGGGTGGCAGATCTGGTAATGAAAGAAAAATAAACAAATAAAATCAATTCCTTGGCAACGGCGCCAATTTTTTACTCGCGGTTGTCGAAGCCGGTCAAAAATAACCTTTCCGGTTATCAACAATTTTACAACTGCAGATAGTGGTAAAGGATCGAATCCACAGAGAATTGATTACCAATCTATTTTTCTCAACAAGACCAATAAAATTAACTGAAATAATAATAAATTAAAATGAGATAAAAGACTGAAAATGGGATCAAATGAGATAAACTGCAAATTGGGATCAAAACTGTCAACAAAATAACAGGGGGGTTTGAGATTGATTGTAGTAAACTAATAATGAGAATAATAATAGAAAGCAAATAATTAAATAAAAAGTAATCAATGATGAGAAAGTTCTAGTTGAAGTATTGGATCCACTTTAGTTGTTGGGATTGATCACAGACACTTTGTTCTTTTGGGTTGATTCAATAGATTAGTTATGGAGATGGAAGACGCTTCTCACCACCATTATCTCTCCCTATGATTAAACCAATTAGGGAATATTCTCTAATTAATTACTAATTAACAAACTGCCAAGGAACGTCCTTGGGCCTTAGGCATCAAAACAATTGTCAATTGCATTAAGAAATAGAGAGATCCAATTCTAGCTACCCAAACGTATGGAGATAACGCTAGATCATGCAACTTCCTTGGGTTTTATCCCAAGTGTTCTCATGTAAGAATAATCCAAGCAATTACGGACTTAAATAATTAAAACTAACAAATAATTAGTTTGCAATAAAAAATCAACGTAGATCTCAATAACAAAATAATATAAAAATTAAATATGAAATTGCATGAATATTGAATTCCCAAAAATTAAACAATATTTGATCAAGTCTCACAACCCATTAATCAACTAAAGTTTCAACCAATATTCAACTAGATCAAAAGAAATCAGCCACTCATTGGCTGATTTAAAAACAGAAAAATAAAAAAATAAAAGGGAAAGGAAGAAAAGAACCGACGACGGAGAAGAGCTGCGGAAATTGCCGAATGGAGGAATTGTCTGTTGAAGGTCGCTTAAAGCTCTTTAAATAGAGCTGCAGAAGGAGCCCTAAATTGGAAATTTTCTATCCATGCGGTCCCACGGTGAAACGCGGTCATCTGGTGAAGTGCACTAGTCCATGTGAAGAGGGCTTGCATGGGAATGGTGAAGTGGAGCGCGGGCCCATACGTGAGTGGTGCGGGAGCTTTGGTCCCGTGCATGGATTGCTTGGCCCGTGAGTGCTGTCCATGTGAGGAGAGCTTGGCCCGTGAGTGCAGTCCACGTTGAAACGCGCATTGAAGCGGGCCGTGTCCATGTGTTTGGTGCGAATTGATCCAATTGGGCATGAATGTGTGGAGCGCGGGTCATGTGAATTGCATTGGCGGTGTGGGAGCGTGGAGCGCGGGCCCATGATGGGGTCCATGTGCGTGGATTGAGCTTTGCATGGCCCATGTGCAAGGTGGAGTTGGCGTTGAAGGCAGGCCATGCGCGCTGGCGGGTCCTCGTGAAGGGCTTGGTCCGCTTACTGGTGATTGGCCCATTTGTGCGAATTTCTTGGTCCATGTACTTGGCCCAAGTGCTTCAATATTTAAGCTTCAAAATATTTTCCCCGTTTAGCTCGTCTTGGATCCAACTTGGCAGGTTTGCTCTCTTTTACTCCAAATAAGGCAGTTTTAGGGGGATTTTCTCCAAATTGCCCTTTTACACCCTTTTCTGCAAAATAATATTAAAAGCAATAAATTAAGCAGAAATCATGTAAATATTCATCAATAATATTAGTATAAAATGGACTAAATTATGCTCTATCAGGCATCAATTCAATTTCGAACTCTATCTCCCTAGCAGGTGGTAAACCTGGCAGCTCGTCTGGGAAGACATCTAAAAACTCTCTGACCACGGGCACTAAGGCGGGCTCTCTGACATGACTATCCAGCTCTCTCACATGAGCTAGAAAACCCTGACAACCCCTCCTGAGCAACCTACGAGCCTGTAGGGCTGATATCAAACCTCTAGGTGTACCCCTCCTGTCCCCTCTGAAGACAACCTCTGACCCATCTTGACCTCTGAACCTGACTACCTTGTCTCTGCAGTCCAAGGTAGCACCATGGGTAGATAGCCAATCCATCCCTAGAATAACGTCAAAATTTGTCAAATCTAGAACCACAAGGTCGGCTGAAAGGCATCTCCCCTCCACAAAAACTGGACTACACTGGCAGACTGACTCTGCCACTGACGGGTCACACTTGGGTCCACTGACCCATAGGGGACACTCTAACCCAGAGACCATCAAACCCAACCTCTCAACGGCTCTCGGAGCAATAAAAGAATGAGATGCACCAGGGTCCATTAAGGCATAGACATCTGAACAACCAATGATGAGATTACCTGACACCACGATATTAGATGTGTTCTCCTCCTGCTGAGTCATCGTGAAGATCCGTGCTGGAGCTGATGGACCTTCACCCTTGAAACCCGCTGAAGAAGAGGCTGCCCCTCTCCCTCTGCCTCTGCCACTAGCCTGAGTCGCGGCTGGAGCTACTGGTTGAGCCACACTACCAGAAGCTGTCTATTGAGACTGTGCCACAAAAGCTGCTCTAAGACACTCCCGAGCCATGTGTCCCTCCTGCCCCCATCTGAAGCAGGCTGTCATCCCAAACCGACATACTCCCTTATGTGGCTTCCCACACTTCATACATACTGCATTGTCTGCACCTGAGCTTGAGCCACTCCCTAATCCCAGACCTGACTTGATCTTGTTCCAGAACTTGTTCTTCTTGGACTTCCTGAGGCCTCTGTCCCACTTCTTACTGCCTGAAGCTGCTGAACTCAAAGAATAAGGGTCCAACTTTCCCCCACCTGGGGTCTTGGAATCAAAAGGCTATGCCACTGTCCGCTTAACTTTTCCCTCGATTATTGCACTAGCCTCCATCCTCCGGGCCATATCCACTATGGCATGGAAACTCTCCCTCTCTGCTAACTGGATCAAGGAGGAATACCTGGAATGAAGCCTCATGATAAACCTCCTTGACTTCTTCTGGTCTGTGTTAAGATTTTGCCCAGCAAACGGCAGCAGCTCCAAGAATCTATCTGTGTACTCATCTACACTCATCTCTTCCGTCTGCCTTAACTGCTCAAATTCAATCATTTTCAGCTCCCTTGAGCTATCAGGGAAAGCCCATCCTGCAAACTCATTAGCAAACTCCTCCCATGATAGGCTATCCACCCTCGGGTTCACATAGTTTTTAAACCACTCACGGGCCTTCTTACATTTTAATGTGAACCCAGCCATCTGAATGGCTCTACTATCATCAGCTCCTATCTCATCTGTAATCATCTTGACCCTCCCAAGGTACTCAAACGGGTCATCACCTGTTTCATATTGGGGAGCACCCAGCTTCATGTAATCGGTCATCTTGACCTTGCTCCCTCCAGATGAGCTAGGTTTAGGTACTTGGGTTTCTGGGACCATGGGTTCTGCTGGTGGTGGAGGAGGTGCAGCATCCCCCGGGTTAGGTTTGTTGTACCTGGGTAGAAAGATGAGGGTTGGTACATAGGGTACTGTGGGTATGGTGGGTAGAAATGTGGATATGGCATGTGAGAGTGATAAGGGTTAAAACTGGGGTAATCCGATGTACCTCCCATTGAATACCCGGGATTCTGTGAAAAGGATGGGTATTGGGGTGGTTGAACAAACCCCGAGGCCTGAGTGCCTCCCTGAGACTCTCCCATGCCCTCTTCCGACATGCTCACTCCAAGACTGCCATCCCTCCTCTGATCCACATCCAGATCATCCCCCACATCTTCTGACCTTCCACCTTGAACTGTTCCCCTTCTGCTCACATCAAAAGACCTTCTAGGGTCCCTTGACGTTCTCTCCCTACTAGACCTGCAGGACATTGCCCTAGGCAATGCTGGAGGACGGGCATCCATGCTCTCACTCTCCGGTGGGACTCCAGTCAATCGTGCAGATCGACAAGTTTCTCTCATCCTGTTTACTGAAAAACAGCACACGTCACATAAAACATTAGCATCGAATGGTTCATGTGCAAACACATGAACCCGCATCACATACATCACATACATAACATATCATCAATGCACATGCATAAAATCATGGCATTTCACATCATCATTCAAGATAAGACTCTATATCCTATCCTAGTGGACATGATTTTCTTATTGTGTTTGACCATCTAGAACATCTATGAGCCCAACACACTATAGGTCCGACCATATGAACTTAGGGCTCTGATACCAATCTGTAACGATCCGAAAATCGGACCGCTACTGGCGCTAGGATCCAGATCGGCTTAAGGCCGTCGGGACTCGTAGCCAGCCTAACATACATCCTGATACCTGTTTAATCCCATACATGATCATACATAAACATAAAATTTTGAACTTTCTCTTTCATTCACCAAGCTTAACCTGTGCATGCACAACTCATAAATATAAAACCCCACACTGGAGCCCTCATCAAATGCTCCAATGGGATAACATATCATACATTAAGCTTGGTTTACATAAACATCATTAACACATTACACAGATCATGCATACACAAAGGGATTAATCATACATGCTAGGGTCAAGCACAACTCTAAACCTCAATAAACATCATTACATTACATTACTGTACTATACTTTACATTACATCATTTTCATGTCCACATCTAGCTATTACATAAAACATAACTTTACTCTTAATGACCTCCTGATCTATCCCGTACCTGCAAACCTGGGGGTGATGGGAACGGGGTGAGCTACTAGAGCCCAGTGAGCAGAATAATACAACATTATATTTAAAATTCATGCTTTCATGAAATGCATCACATCACAACAAATCACATTAAGGATGGACTTGTCACCAATAGCCCTCTACACAATCCAATCATGCCAGGGGCGTAGTGCAGGCCACACCTGGTCTTTCTCTTACACATAACATAACATACATATCCATCCGTGCCGGGGGCGTAGTGCAGGCCACACCCGGAATTTCTCTTACATTGTGCCAGGGGCGTAGTGCAGGCCACACCTGGACTTCCATACCATATCATCATCACATCATATCATAACATACGAGGGCTAATGGATCATTCAATGTTCATCCGCATCAACATCATATTATGCAATGCAACATATTCGTGAATTCTAATGCAACAACCTAATATATCTCATGGCATTCGGGATGCATGAACATGCTCAAAACTGATTTATTTACTTGAAACATAAAGAGTTATTCTACTCACCTCAGGCTAGCTCTGAAAGACACTGAAGCAGCTGACTCACTGCTGGGGTCCTCGATTCCTCGGGTCCGAACCTACACAGGTGGACTCAAATGAGGGACCAAACATACATAATCATGACTCTAAACAACTCCCCAAAAACCCCCTAAAACACCTTAAAACAACCATAGAAAACATGCAAAGGAAGGCTGAACAGGGCACTTTCGGCGGCAGGTTCGGCGGCCGAAAGTCCCTCCAGAGTCGAAACTCAGTCACTTTCGGCTGCACCTTCGGCGGCCGAAAGTTCCTTCCAGAGATGAAACTCATGCATGTTCGGCGGCACCTTCGGCGGCCGAAACTCCCTTCCAGAGCCAAAAGTCCACTTTCGGGGGTAGGATTCGGCAGCTAAATGCTTGCCTCCACAGGCAGGTTTGGCGGCCGAAAGTCCGTTCGGTGGCCGAAAGTCCCTTCGGCTGCCAAATCTGAGTTCTGCCAAAGTGGCAGAACTCAGCCTTTCTATGCACCTATGCCTCCCAAACCATTCCAACTCAAAACCAACACTTCCAAAACATGCATATACACATACATAAGCTTATAGGGGTCTCAAACTAGCCTAAACCCCAACCAAAACACATCAAACTTCCATATACAACATACATTATCCCCAAAAGCATTTAAACCTTAATATTCAACAACTAACTCAAACATGCATTTCTACCCCAAAACCTTCATGAAACCTAATCAAAACATGCAAAGAGGTGAGGATCTACTCTTACCTCTTGAAGATCGAGAGGAGAGGCGATCCAACTCGGAGATGGGAGAAATCTAGCTCCTTGGGTCTCCAAAACTTGTTCTAAACTCAAAAGCTTCAAAACCAAGTTAAAAGCTTGTAAAAATCATGAGGAACTTGAATGAGGAACTCAAAATCGACATGGGAGGGCGGAGACTCACCTTGGCCGGAAATGGGGAGAAAAAGCTCGCCCATTTCGGACAGGGGACCCCTTTATAGGTGGCTGGCCAGACCATTTTCGGGGGCCTAACGTGCCTCCAAAACTCATGCAAGTTTGGCGGCCGAACATGAGGTTCGGCGGCCGAACCTGGATTTTCCTCCATGGTCTTTTTCATTCAAAACTCAATTTCTTTCTTACTTAAAACCATAAAATACATGAAAACATTTTATGAAAACATGATTTTACCCTTCTAGAGGCTTCCGACATCCGAGATTCCACCGGACGGTAGGAATTCTGATACCGGAGTCTAGCCGGGTATTATATACTCCCGAGAAAAGAAATTTTTTAGGGTGGACGGAGTAATGCTAGACTCTTGATTAATGACATCAGGAAGCTTTGGGCTATCCATGGTGAAGTAAAAAGCGTACCTTGAAAACGATGGGGGCAGAGGGACAGAGCAAGCGAAACGCGCAGAGAACAAAGAAGAACAAAAGTTATGTGAAGGCTAAGAAAATTTGAATTTTGAAACAGTAAAGAGAAGAAGAGACGTTTTAAGGGGGACGGTCCTCAGGCCACGCGATCATAATGGGTTCTCGGTATTTACCCTTTCATCATTCATGTAATAACTGATGAGGAGGTAAAGGGGCAATTGATGACCGCTGGGTTTCACCACTCCAATACGAGGCCAAGCCCATGATGACAGTTTTAGTCCAAGGTTCATGAAACCTCTTAAATGGGCCGGCCCAGACCATTCGACCTTAAAATTAGGCCTCCTTTGAGCCTCAGTCTCTTCACTCCCCAACTCGGTTATGAAGCCTAGCAGGAGAGGGAATAACTGGCCCGTTCACCTAATAGGTCTGTTTACACACGTGCCCCGGGGAAAATTAAATGGCCGTTCAGCATGAAGCAGACACCTGACACTTTGTACGTACGTATCCGTATGACAGAGACAGGTGGCCTAACAGCAGAAAAACCGTTAGACGCCATTAGCGGACAAAAGAAAAAATAATAAAATGAGAGGAGCATATACCTCTCAGATCAAGCTTACTCAACCATTGTAAACTCTATTTTTCTGGATCTCAGGTCATCATACATAATAAATTTTAAAAAATAATTAGACTAAAATATTAAATAATAGTAAATTTATATTTTAAAATTTTTATTTCATTTGAATTTTTAATTCCCACTAATTAAATTTAACTTCATATTAAATAAACAGTAAAAATAAATAAAAATAAAAGCATTTACTTAATTATTATGAATAAATAAACATTTTAACTAATAACATTTGACTAAAATAATATAATAGAAATGAGAGATTAGAAGTTCAAAAAATGAATCTCAAATTGATTAGGAAAAACTATTTATAATAAAAAAAAAAAATTTAATATACAAAATTATAAAAATATTCAAAAAATATATAATATTAATTAAAAATAAATAGTATATTTTGAATTTAAAACATAATTTATATACTTATTTATATAAAATAAATATATAATACTAATTAAAAATAATATAAAGAGGTGTTCTATTAAATTTATAATTTTATTTATACAATAATTTTAATTAAATTTAATAATAATTATTATATTCTATACGATAAAATAATAATATGCTATTATAAAAAGTATAAACTGCAAATATTATTTATTTATTTATTTAGTTAATTATTAATAAATAAACTTTTTCCCTATATATTTATAAAAATATTTAACTTCATACTTTTATAAATATTCAAAAAATTATTTTTATATTAATTTTATTATGTGATCTAATTTTATAATAATAATATTATAGTATAATATTAAATAATTTATACTAATCTACCTATAATAAAATTATCATTTAATTTATATCCTTATTTTAAAAATTTTGATGTTATTATATCTTATATATCTTTTTAAAATTTTTCTTAATTAATTAAAATTAATATAAAGTATAAAATTATCATCTATTTTAAAAATTAAATTTTAAAAAATAAAATTATCAACTATTGTATTATGGACAATTCCATTATTTTCTGCCTTTTATCACTTTTATATATAATATAGATATACATACAAATTATGATATTAGTGTATAAAATAAATAAAAAAATTATATTTATAGTATATAATATATTTAAAAATTATAGAAAAATAATATATGTAGAATTAGTTTTAGTACAGCACGGTTTTAAAATAATTTTTAGTGAATAATTAAAATCAAACTGGAGATGTAAATTAAGTTTGGTCTGGTACAATTTTTAACATTATAATATGATTTTTCGTTTCAATACTCCAAGAAGCTGCTCTTGTATTTCAAGATTTTTCTCCACTTTTCAGGGACGAAATTTGTGGTATAAATCAAGGCGTTGTTGTTAACAGAATTAGAAAAGTGGCCGCCAAGTTCTCCAACAATCTCTTTCATGTTACAATGGCATGAACAAAGAATCCGAACATGGAGAACATAGCCAATCTGCTATTCTTGAGCCCAACAAATGCTTCTGGGTCATCAGTCAAACCCAATGGGTCAAATCTTTCACCTGAGTAGATTGGGTTTCTAATCTCATTTCACCGAGTGGTCCACCGGTAAATATGTAACCCTCAACGGCACCCATCAACACTACCTGAACTAAATTTTAATAAGTTTTGGATTAGTGAAATATTATAAGGGGCCTTTTCATTCATTCTAGTACTTTCCAATCCATGTTCACATCACATCTTTCAAAAAGATTTATTCTATCACTACAAGGAATCATTTTTTTCCTTAATGTGAAAATTTATCAAAATATCTGTCGATCAATCTAAACATTAAATGCCCGGATTCGTTATTGGGCAATAAATAGATCTAAGAACTTGGTGATCTAAAGGGTGCCAAGTAGGATGAATAAGAATAAACAAACAAAACCTACTTCTAATAAAATGACAGATTTAGATATCCCACAATAAGAAGAAACTCTTACGAAATCCTGAACGTAGATTCCACCAAGATAAGAAAATCCATCTCCACCCCTCTATTAATACCCATTGGAACTCTCTTCCCTTTTCCACCCACCGCTTCCACTACACAACTCATATACCACTTGATGCGGAACCCCAGCCTATTAGAGACTGAAACGACACATACCCTAGTAAAAAGAACTTAGTTCAGAAAACAATTCCCCAATCTAAAGCACCCTTAATTAACATGCAATTAAGAACACTTATAACTGATTGATTTTAAAAACAGCAAGAATAAGAAACATACAAGTTAGTATCGAACCTTATTCGTGATGCAGTGTCAAGAACCAAGATCTCTCTTAAGCTCTCTAAGAAGAATACCAAATGATGCGGAACCCTAGCCTATTAGAGATTCAAACGACACATACCCTAGTAAAAAGAACTTAGTTCAGAAAACAATTCCCCAATCTAAAGCACCCTTAAATAACATGCAATTAAGCATACTTATAACTGATTGATTTTAAAAACAGCAAGAATAAGAAAAACATACAAGTTAGTATCGAACCTTATTCGTGATGCAGTGTCAAGAACCAAGATCTCTCTTATGCTCTCAAAGAAGAATCGCATAAAGCAATTGTATTGAATAATTAATAATCTGTCTCTACAATATAGAAAAAGAGATGCTTTATATAGCCTAAATTAAGACCCATGATCTTGGCCACTTTCCACTACTATACATGGACCCATGATCTTTGTCACTTCCCACAACTATGCATGGACCCATGATCTTTGCCACTTCCCACAACTATGCATGGACCCATGATCTATGCCACTATCCACTACTAGATAACTACCCACTACTGTTTAACTACCCACTACTGGTTAACTACCAACTACTAAATAGCTACCCACTATAAATACAAAATTTGAATTGTCAATAAGGACACATTTGGCCTAATTGACTTGGAATGGCCAGATTGTTCTTCAACTTCAAAATGAACTTGCAAAGCTTCAACATATTCCTTCATGAATCCTTGAAGTGCTTCCTTCAACCTCTTGGATCTCAGCCTTGTAATTGGTCCTTGAGGCAATGCTAGCTCATCATTTTTGGTGTTGTTGGTCGTGCTTACATCATCCCCTCCCACTTGAAAAGGATTCGTCCTCGAATCTGTACCAAAATCAAAAGGAGACAAATCAGAAACATTAAAGGTAGCACTTACACCAAACTCACCTGGCAGATCAATTATGTATGCGTTATCATTGATCCGTTTCAGCACTTGATATGGTCCATCCCCTCGTGCATCAAGTTTTGATTTCCTTTGATTCGGAAACCTTTCCTTTCGCATATGGATCCAAACCCAATCACCTGGTCTGAATACAACTTTCTTGCGACCCTTATTGGTCTGTTTCTCGTATATGCTGTTACGCTTCTCAATATGCTCACGCGCTTTCACGTGTATTGATTTAACCATTTCAGCCTTCGCTTTTCCATCTAAATTTGACAACTCGTTCAAAGGTAAAGGCATTAAATCTAATACAGTTAATGGATTAAAACCATACACAACCTCAAAAGGTGAATAACCAGTAGAAGAATGGACTGCTCGATTATAAGCAAATTCAACATATGGCAAACATTCTTCCCAAGTTTTCAAGTTCCTACGCACAATAGCACGAAGCATAGTTCCTAAAGTCCTATTAACAACTTCAGTTTGGCCATCTGTTTGTGGATGACAGGTAGTAGAAAATAAAATTTTAGTACCCAACTTCCCCCACAAAACACGCCAGAAATGACTAAGGAACTTTGAATCTCTATCAGAAACAATAGTCCTAGGTATACCATGCAAACGGACTACTTCCCTGAAAAACAAATCAGCTATGTTCGTTGCATCATCAGTTTTATGACATGGAATAAAATGTGCCATCTTGCTAAAGCGATCTACAACAACAAACACTGAATCTCTACCTCTTTTTGTCCTAGGTAAACCTATCACAAAATCCATAGATATATCTGTCCAAGGTTCAGTAGGTACAGGTAAAGGAGTATACAACCCATGTGGCAAGGACTTAGATTTAGCCTGTTTACATGCAAAACATTGAGCACAAATTTTCTCTACATATTTTCGTATGTTAGGCAAATAAAAGTGTTCATTCAACATGTCTAAAGTCTTTTGCACACCAAAATGTCCCATTAATCCTCCTGAATGTGATTCTCTAACAAGCAACTCACGCACTGAACAATTAGGTATGCATATTTGTTTCCCCCTAAAAAGAAACCCATCATGCAAATAAAACTTTTTAAACACCCCATGTTCACATGCCTTAAATACATCAGAAAAATCAGTATCATTCTCATACATATCTTTCAAATGCTCAAATCCTAACAACTTAGAACTAAGCATGGAAGTCAATGCATAACGTCTAGATAATGCATCGACAACCACATTCTCTTTACCTTGCTTGTATTTAATCACATAAGGAAAAATTTCGAGATACTCAACCCACTTACCATGTCGCTTATTCAACTTACCTTGTCCCTTCAAGTGTTTGGGAGACTGATGGTCGGTATGAATCACGAACTCATTAGGTAGCAAGTAGTATTCCCAAACTTCAAGAGCCCTAATCAGTGCATAGAACTCTTTGTCATAGGTGGAATAGTTCAATTGTGCGCCACCTAACTTCTCACTAAAATATGCTATGGGTCGGCCTTCCTGCATAAGAACAGCACCAATACCAATCCCAGAAGCATCACATTCAATTTCAAAGGTTTTAGAAAAATCAGGTAATCTTAAAATAGGAGCAGTAGTAAGTTTTTCTTTCAATGTGTTAAATGCAAGTTCCTGTTCTTTACCCCACTTAAACCCAACAGCCTTTTTAATGGTCTCATTTAGAGGTGCAGCAATAGTGCTGAAATCTCTAACAAACCTCCTATAGAAGCTTGCTAATCCATGAAAGGATCTCACCTCATTAGCATTCTTAGGTGTAGGCCATTCTTGGATAGCCTTAACCTTTTCAGTATCTACCTCCACTCCACGTGAACTAATAATAAATCCTAGGAATATGACACTATCAGTACAAAATGTGCATTTCTTAAGATTAGCATACAATTCATGTTCACGCAACTTCTGTAGAACAAGTTCAACATGCCTAATATGATCATCCAGGTTTCGGCTATAAATCAATATATCATCAAAATACACAACCACAAACTTACCTAGGTAATCACGCAAAACATGGTTCATCAATCTCATAAATGTGCTAAGTGCATTAGTTAAGCCAAAAGGCATCACTAACCATTCATATAAACCATATTTAGTCTTAAAGGCTGTAACGACCCCAAAATGGACCGTCACCGGCGCTAGGATTCAGGTCGGCTTAAGGCCGCCAGAACCCGTAGCAAGCCTGCTAATACTCTCTGTGTACCTATAAATCTCATACATGATCAATCATTTTCTGTGAAAATAAAAACTTTCTGAACCAAGGCTTAACCTGTGCATGCACTATCTCTGTACTCTGTACTCTGTACTCTGTACCCCTGACTAGAGCTTGCTCTAGATGGGTTAACTCATACCTGTTAAGCCTGGTTTTTCACATACAATAAAACATATATACATAAACAGATCATGTACATAACAAACATCACTAAGTCAAGCACAATTCTAACTTTATACACAACTATTACATCTCTTTAATATTACATGTCCACTCTAAGCTATTACAAATCTCTTTACTCTTTCTGTACTCTGTGGATCTCCTCAGTATACTGTACACTGAACCTGCAAAACTGGGGTTAAGGGAGTGGGATGAGCTCTATAGCCCAGTGAGTAGAATAGTAAAACATCTCATGAAAATATGATCTCATGGAATGCACCATATCACAGACAATCCACATCAAGGGTAAACCTGTCACCACATAGTCCCGACAACTCTGTGCCAGGGCGTAGAATCGAGCACCTGGTCTTTCTGTCATATATGTATATGTGTATATAACACCTTTGTACTTACCATTGCCAGGGCGTAGTCAAAGGCTCCTGGACTTTACTATATACCTGCCAGGACGTAGTCAAAGGCTCATGGACTTCTCTATGCCTGCCAGGGCGTAGTCAAAGGCTCCTGGACTTCTCTCAGAGACTATTGGATCATTCAGCATTCACCCACATCAATAAATAACTATGCAATGCAACATATTCGTGAATGCTAATGCAAACAACCTACTGTCTACTCATGATGCATGAATTATGCTAAAAGCAGTTTATTTCTCAATTAAAAGCTTTAAGTTTAGTTCCACTCACCTCTGGCTAGCTGAACTGACTCTGCAGGCAAACTCTGGAGCAGTACTCACTGCTGCTCTATCTGGTTCCTCTGGTCTGTATAGGTACAGATAAACTCAAATGAGGGACCAAACTAGCTTATGACCAACTCTATTAAACTCCCCCAAGAAACCCCTTAAACTCACTCTAACATCCATGCAAAGCATGCAAAGGAAGGCTAGACAGAACACTTTCGGCGGCAGGTTCGGCGGCCGAAAGTCCTCTCCAGAGACGAAACTCAAACACCTTCGGCGGCCGAACTTCCATTTTCGGCTGCCGAACCCTTTCGGGGGCAAGTTTCGGAGGCTGAAAGGCACTCCAGAGACGAAAGTCTCTAACCTTCGGCGGCACCTTCGGCGGCCGAACTCCCCTCCAGAGCCGAAAGTCCAAAAGCTCGGGGGCAAGCTTGGGCAGCCGAAGCCACCTCCTCATGGGTTCGGCGGCCGAATGTACCTTCGGCGGCCGAACCTGAGTTCATCCGCAAGGCAGAAACTTGCTCTGCCTCTCGCCAAAAGCACCAAAACTCTCTCAATCTCAAACACCTCGATTCCTCAACTTGCATACACCTAAGTATATGCTCAAAGGGGTCAAAAACTACCTGAAAACCCCAAACACACAAGACATACAACACATATACAAGCTTTTCTCATAAAATCACAAAACCTCCAAAAGAACCCTAGTCATGCAACTCTCTCCCATAACCTCCTAAAACCTTCAGAAAACATAAAAACAAGCTCAGGATCTTCACTTACCTCTTGAAACCAAGAAGATGACCGATCCTAACGTGGAGTTTTGGAGCAACTCTCCTTCAAACTCTCCAAACTTCACAACTTTGAGTTTTTAGCTTAAAACCTTCAAAATAACATAAAAACTAATCAAATCTTTGCAAGATTGGATGAAAACATGAAAGAATACTCACAAAGGACAGGGTCTCACCTCAGAACGTGAAAGAAACGGCGAAGCTTATCCTTTCAACCGACTGAGGGCCGTTTTATAGGTGGCTGGCCAGACCACCTTCGGCGGCCACACGTGAAACCGAAAGCCATGCATGTTCGGCGGCCGAACCTCAACTTCGGCGGCCGAACCTGGCTTTTCTGCCTTGGTTCAATTCATTCAAAAACTCATTTCCTTATGCTTTAAAACTATGAAACATACCAAAACATGTTAGAAAAACATCACTCTAACCCTTCTAGAGACGTCCGACATCCGACACTCCATCGGAAAGTAGAATTCCGATGCCGGACTCTAGCCGGGTATTACATTCTCCCCCCCTTAAGAACATTCGTCCTCGAATGTTCCTAAAACACACACTTAACACATAACAAGGAGGAAACTAACCTCAAAACAAAAATGGATACTGCTGGAGCATAGACTCCCGCGTCTCCCAGGTGCATTCTTCTAGATTGTGGTGGTTCCACAGAACTTTCACCATTGGGATCTCTTTGTTCCTTAGCTGTCTGATCTGTGTGTCCAGAATCCGCACTGGCTACTCTATATAGGTGAGATCTGTAAGAATCTCCACCTCAGGCTCACTCAGAACCTGATTCGGATCTGACACAAACTGTCGTAGCATAGAAACATGAAATACCGGGTGAATTTTCTCCATAGAAGCAGGTAAATCCAGCTTATATGACACATTTCCGATCCTCTGTAAAATCTCAAAGGGTCCAATGTATCGTGGGGCTAACTTACCCTTCTTTCCAAAATGAACCACTCCTTTCATTGGAGACACTTTTAGCAATACCCAATTGCCCTCCTGGAACTCTAACTGCTTTCTGCGAACGTCTGCATAACTTTTCTGTCTACTCTGAGCTATTCTGATTCTCTCTCTGATCATGGGCACCACTCTACTGGTAATCTCTACTAACTCTGGCCCTGCAAGAGCCTTCTCTCCTATTTCTTCCCAGCAAACAGGTGATCTGCACTTCCTCCCATACAAAGCTTTATAAGGAGCCATCCCTATGCTAGCATGATGGCTGTTATTGTAGGCAAACTCCACCAAAGGTAGATGCTGCCTCCAAGAACCGCCAAAGTCTAACACACATAGTCGAAGCATATCTTCTATGGTCTGGATGGTCCTCTCTGACTGTCCATCAGTCTGTGGGTGAAAAGCAGTGCTAAAATCCAATCGCGTGCCCATCGCACTCTGCAGACTTCGCCAAAATCTAGAGGTAAACTGAGGTCCTCTGTCTAAGACTATAGACACTGGTACTCCATGTAATCTCACTATCTCATCCAGATAGACCTGGGCCAACTTATCCACAGAATAGTTACTCCGAACTGGAAGAAAATGAGCAGATTTCGTGAGTCTGTCCACAATCACCCATATAGAGTCTATCCTGTTGGATGCTGCTGGTAAACCTACTACAAAATCCATAGCTATGTTCTCCCATTTCCATTCTGGAATCGGCAGTGGGTTAAGTATTCCAGCCGGCTTCTGATGTTCTAACTTCACCCTTTGACAAACCTCACAGGCTGTCACGAACTGCGCCACTTCTTTCTTCATGGCTGGCCACCAATAGACCCTTTTCAGATCCTGGTACATCTTGGTGGCTCCTGGGTGAACACTATACCTCGCATTATGAGCTTCCCTCATAATGTCTTCCTTCACACTGCTCCTAGCTGGTACACAAAGTCGACTCCCATAACGGAGGATCCCTTTGCTGTCAAATCTGAACTCTGCACTGTTGCCTGACCGAACAGTCCTGGCAATTTTCATCAACTCTGGGTCCTCGTGCTGTTTCTGAGCTATCTGCTCCAGAAACACAGGTGTCACTCTCATCTGTGCGATCAATGCACCTGTACCAGACAACTCTAGCTGTAACCCCTCTTCTAAGAGCTTGTAAAGCTCCATCACAACTGGTCTCCGCTCTACTGCTATATGGGATAAACTGCCTAGTGACTTCCGGCTTAGGGCGTCTGCCACAACATTCGCCTTACCCGGATGATACTGGATCTTACAATCATAATCACTGAGCAATTCTACCCATCTTCTCTGCCTCAAATTCAGCTCTCTCTGACTCAAGATGTACTGTAAACTCTTGTGATCAGTGAAGATCTCGCATTTAACCCCGTAAAGGTAATGCCACCACATCTTGAGTGCAAAAATAACTGCTGCCATCTCTAGGTCATGGGTAGGGTAATTCAACTCGTGCTTCTTCAATTGTCTAGAAGCATAAGCTATCACCCTATCACTCTGCATCAAAACACAGCCCAATCCCACTCGAGATGCATCACAGAACACTGTGAAATCCTCATTACTGACAGGCAGAGCGAACACTGGTGCTGTTGTCAATCTCCTCTTGAGCTCCTTAAAGCTCTCTTCACACTGGTCTGACCAGACAAACTTCTGGTTCTTCTGAGTCAGTTTGGTCATAGGAGCTGCTATCTTTGAGAAGTCATGAACGAACCTCCTGTAGTAATCTGCCAGTCCCAGAAAGCTTTTAATCTCAGTCACTGTAGTGGGTCTGGGCCAGTTAGCTATAGCCTCTATCTTCTTGGGATCTACCTCAATACCCTCTGCTGATACCACATGTCCCAAGAAGGAAATGCTCCTCAACCAAAACTCACACTTCGAGAACTTGGCATACAAACCATGCTCTCTCAGTGTCTGCAGAACTATCCTCAGATGCTGGGCATGCTTCTCTGCATCTCTGGAATACACTAATATATCATCGATGAAAACAATGACAAAGTGATCCAGAAACTCACTGAAAACTCTGTTCATGAGATCCATGAATGCTGCAGGGGCGTTAGTCAACCCGAACGGCATCACTAAGAACTCATAATGCCCATATCTGGTCCTGAACGCAGTCTTTGACACATCTACCTCTCTGACTCTCAACTGATGATATCCGGATCTCAGATCGATTTTAGAGAAACAACCTGCTCCAGCTAGCTGGTCAAATAGATCATCAATCAAAGGTAAAGGATACCTATTCTTGGTAGTGACCTTGTTCAACTGTCTGTAGTCGATACAAAGTCTGAGGGATCCATCCTTCTTTTTGACAAAGAGCACTGGAGCACCCCAAGGGGAGGTACTAGGGCGGATGAAACCCTTATCTACCAAATCCTGCAACTGCTCTTTTAACTCTTTTAACTCTGCTGGCGCCATCCTGTAGGGAGGAATAGAGATAGGTCTGGTATTAGGCAGCAAGTCTATTTCAAACTCTATCTCCCTACCAGGTGGTAGTCCTGGAAGTTCGTCTGGGAAAACATCGATAAACTCTCGGACTACTGGTACTGTGGCTGGTTCCCTAACCTGACTGTCTAGCTCTCTCACCTGAGCTAGAAACCCCTGACAACCCCTCCTAAGCAAACGACGAGCCTGAAGGGCTGAAATCATACCTCTGGGTGTACCCCTCCTGTCTCCTTTGAAGACACACTCTGACCCATCCTGGTCTCTGAGCCTAACTATCTTCTCTCTACAGTCCAAAGTAGCACTATATGCAGATAGCCAATCCATCCCTAGAATGACATCAAAATCTGTCAAGTCTAGAACCACAAGGTCAACTGGAAGGCATCTACCCTCTATGAACACTGGACTGAAACGACAGACTGACACTGCCACTGATGGGTCACATTTAGGTCCACTGACCCAGAGAGGATACTCTAACTCAGAACTGATCAAACCCAATCTCTCTATGGCTCTCGAAGCAATAAAGGAATGAGAAGCACCGGGGTCCATCAAAGCATACACATCGGAACACCCAATGATGAGATTACATGACACCACTGTGTTCGACATGTTAGCCTCCTCCTGTGTCATAGTGAAAATCCGTGCTGGGGCTACCGGATTTCCACCTCGGGAACCTGCTGCTGAAGTAGAGGCTGCCCCTCTCCCTCTACCTCTGCCACTACTCTGAGGCATGACTGGAGCTGCTGGCTGTACAACTGGCTGTATCACACTGCCTGAACTCATCTGCTGGGATGGTGCAAAAGTTACCTGAGGACAATCCCGAGCAATATGCCCTTCCTGTCCACATCTAAAACAAGCTGTAGATCCCAACCGACAAGCTCCTCCATGTGGTCTTCCGCATCTTCTGCATACTGGATAAGCTGTGCCAGAGCTTGAGCCACTACCTATTCCCAGACCTGACTTGACTTTATTCCAGAACTTACTCTTTGTTCCTTTTGCTCTATCCCATCTCTTGCTGCCTGAAGTGCCTGAACTGGGGGCCTTAGAACCCGAAGCCTGTGCCTTTGACTGTTTCTGAATATTGGCACTAACTTCCATTTTCCTGGCTGCGTCCACTATAGTGTGGGAACTCTCCTTCTCTGCTGGAAGAATCAAGGAAGAATACCTGGGATGCAGTCTCATTGTAATACCCGGATAGACTTCGGTATCGGGATTCCTACCGTCCGGTGGAATCTTGGATGTCGGAGGCCTCTAGAAGGGTAAGAACCATGTTTTTATAAAATGTTTTAATGTGTTTTATGTTTTAAGCATGAAAGAAAATGAGTTTTTGTATGAAAACAACCAAGGAGGAAAACCCAGGTTCGGCCGCCGAACATGCATGCATTGCGGGTGTGCTTTAGGCCCCCGAAAGCATAAGTGAGGGAAGTCTAGGTTCGGCCGCCGAACCTCAAGTTCGGCCGCCGAACATGGCATGCATGCGGAGGCACATTTGGCCCCCGAATGTGGCCTGGCCAGCCACTATAAAAGGGTCCCTTAGCCGAAAATGGGCGAGCTTTTCTCCCCGTTGTCGGCCAAGGTGAGTTCTCCACCGTCCCTCACCAATCTTTGATGTTTTCCTCTAGATCTTTCAAGATTTTCATTTGTTTTAACTTTGTTTTGAAGATTTGAGCTTTTGAGCAAAGTTTTGGAGCTTGGAGGTTCAAGGACCCAATCTCTCCCAACTTCGAGTTTAGGTCGTCTCTCTCTCGATCTTTAAGAGGTAAGAGCCGATCTTAAGCTCATTGCATGTTTTAAGTAAGTTTTAAGTAGATCTATGGGTTAGAATGCATGTTTAGGTTATGGTTATGTTTTTGGGTATAAATGCATGTTTATGAGCAATGTGGATGCTTGATGTGTTGTAGATGGGGTTTATGTTGTTTTAAGGCCCCTAGGAACATGTATGCTTGTGTTTGTGTGTTGTAGAATAGGTTTGATGCATGTTTGTAAGGTTTGGAGGCGAAATGTGCAAAGGGAGCCAAGTTTCTGCCCTTTGGCAGAAACCAGGTTCGGCAGCCGAAGGGCTTTCGGCCGCCGAACATGGCTGGGGAGGCAGTCTTTCGGCTGCCGAAGCTTGCCCCCGAAAGGAGACTTTCGTCTCTGTCTGGCAGTTTCGGCCGCCGAAAGTGCCGCCGAAAATGCATGAGTTTTGTCTCTGTCTGGGAGTTTCGGCTGCCGAAGGTGTCGCCGAACCTACCTGACTTTCGGCTCTGGAGGGACTTTCGGCCGCCGAACCTGCCGCCGAAAGTGCCCTGTCTAGGCCTCCTTTGCATGTTTTTCTATGGTTGTTCCATGATGTTTTAGGGGGATTTTTGGGGAGTAGTTTATAGTTATGTTCATGTATGTTTGGTCCCTCATTTGAGTCCACCTGTGTAGGTTCGGACCCGAGGAACCGAGGACCCCAGCAGTGAGTCCAGCTGCTTCGGTGTTGTCAGAGTCAGCCAGAAGTGAGTGGAACTAAATTTAATCTTTTAAATTAAGAAATTAAATGTTTTATCATGTTTCATGCATTATGATTATGCAACAGGATGATTGCATTAGTTTTCACGAATATGCCGCATTGCATCGATTGTTGTTGATGTGGGTGAATGTTGGATGATCCAATTAGTCCATGACAGGAAGACCAGGACCCATTCTACGGCCTGGCACAGAGTAAGGAAAGACCAGGACCCCATTCTACGGCTTGGCACGGTTATGGGACTCGAAGACCAAGAGCCCAGAGGAGGCCCTGGGATAATGGTAAGTAATGTATGTTATGACAGGAAGACCAGGACCCCATGCTACGGCCTGGCACAGAGTTAGCTTGGACTAATTGGTGACAAGTTCACCCAACCCTTATGTGAATTGTCTGTGTTATGATGCATCTCATTGGAGCATAGTGTTAATATGTTTTATAGTTCAACTCACTGGGCTTTAAGCTCACCCCTCTCCCTTTTACCCCCAGGATTTGCAGGTACAGAATAGAAGAGGAGGTCGGTTAGAGTAAAGCTTGTTTTTTTTGTAATAGGTAGAATGTGGACATGACAAATTGTAGAACGATGTAATGTAAAAGTACAGTATTGTTATGTAAGGATGTTTATGGATATTAGAGGTGTGCTTGACCATAGAATGTTGTTGTCCCTTTTAATTCATGATCTTGGATTTTTATGTCGTTTATGTAAACCAACTCAACTTATGTTATGTCACCCATTGGGGGCACTGATGAGATCCCGCAGAGGGATCAATGTTATGTTAATGTATATACTCAGGTTGAGTTTGGTTGATGTGTACGGAAAGAAAAGTTTTAATTTTTATGTATGTTGTTGATCATGTATGGGATTATACAGGTTTACAGGTTGCATGTCAGGCTTGCTACGGGTCCCGGCGGCCTTAAGCCGATCTGGATCCTAGCGCCGGTAGCGGTTCGATTTTCGGGTTGTTACACTCATAGTATATCTCCTTGCCTTCTTCTGATCAGTATCATGGGCTTGACCCACATACTGAAGCAAATCCAGGAACTTATCTATAAATTCATCAACACTCATTTCGTCTGTCTGTCTCAACTGCTCAAATTCAATTACTTTCATCTCCCTAGAGCTATCAGGAAAAGCCCACCCTGCAAACTCATTGGCAAACTCTCTCCACGACATACTGTTCATCCTGGGTTCCATATAATTCTTGAACCATTCTCTGGCTTTCTTGCATTTGAGTGTAAACCCTGCCATCTCAATGGCTCTACTAGCATCTGCTCCCAATTCACTGGTTATCATCCTAACTGATCTGAGGTATTCAAATGGATCATCTCCCGTGTTATATTTAGGAGCATCCAATTTCAAGTACTCCGTCATTTGCACTTTACCTCCAGATGAGCTAGGTTGATGTCTGTCAACAACAGGGGCTACTGGTTCTGGTGGTGGTGGTACTGGGTCATTTAGCTCTGGGTGTGCTGCACTTGGATGGGTAGGGGAAGGTGGATACATAGGATATGGTGGATAATAAGGAGGATAAGGCATATATGGCATGTAAGTAGGATATGGGACAAAACTAGAGTACTCCGACATACCTCCCATCGGATACTCTGGGTCCTGCGGAAAGGCTGGATAGCCAAAACCTGAGGCCTGAACGCCTCCCTGTGACTCTCCCATACCTTCCTCAAATATGCCTATACCCATGCTGTCATCTCTAGACTGGTGAATCTCCATAGCCTCCCTCCTTTCCTCTGATCTTCCTCCCCTAGCTGTTTCCCTTCTGCTCTCGTCGACAGACCTTCTAGGGTCTATTGACGTACCTTCCCTGCTAAATCTCTGAGACCTTGCCCTCGGCAATGCAGGAGGACGAGCAGTTGGTCTCTCACTATCTGGTGGGACTCCAGTCAATCGAGTTGATAGACGAGTTCCTCTCATCTTTACTCTCTGGAAAACAACACAGAAGATGGCACTTTAGCACATAAACATCACATAGCAATAAGGCACATGCATAACTCATGACATTAAACAGATCGGACTCAATACCCTATCCTAGTGGACATGATTTCCTATTGTGCTTGACCACTTCTAACCTTTATACGCCCGACACTGTCTCTAGAGGTCCGATCATGTGAACCTAGGGCTCTGATACCAATCTGTAATGACCCCAAAATGGACCGTCACCGGCGCTAGGATTCAGGTCGGCTTAAGGCCGCCAGAACCCGTAGCAAGCCTGCTAATACTCTCTGTGTACCTATAAATCTCATACATGATCAATCATTTTCTGTGAAAATAAAAACTTTCTGAACCAAGGCTTAACCTGTGCATGCACTATCTCTGTACTCTGTACTCTGTACCCCTGACTAGAGCTTGCTCTAGATGGGTTAACTCATACCTGTTAAGCCTGGTATTTCACATACAATAAAACATATATACATAAACAGATCATGTACATAACAAACATCACTAAGTCAAGCACAATTCTAACTTTATACACAACTATTACATCTCTTTAATATTACATGTCCACTCTAAGCTATTACAAATCTCTTTACTCTTTCTGTACTCTGTGGATCTCCTCAGTATACTGTACACTGAACCTGCAAAACTGGGGTTAAGGGAGTGGGATGAGCTCTATAGCCCAGTGAGTAGAACAGTGAAACATCTCATGAAAATATGATCTCATGGAATGCACCATATCACAGACAATCCACATCAAGGGTAAACCTGTCACCACATAGTCCCGACAACTCTGTGCCAGGGCGTAGAATCGAGCACCTGGTCTTCCTGTCATATATGTATATGTGTATATAACACCTCTGTACTTACCATTGCCAGGGCATAGTCAAAGGCTCCTGGACTTTACTATATACCTGCCAGGGCGTAGTCAAAGGCTCCTGGACTTCTCTATGCCTGCCAAGGCGTAGTCAAAGGCTCCTGGACTTCTCTCAGAGACTATTGGATCATTCAGCATTCACCCACATCAACAAATAACTATGCAATGCAACATATTCGTGAATGCTAATGCAAACAACCTACTGTCTACTCATGATGCATGAATTATGCTAAAAGCAGTTTATTTCTCAATTAAAAGCTTTAAGTTTAGTTCCACTCACCTCTGGCTAGCTGAACTGACTCTGCAGGCAAACTCTGGAGCAGTACTCACTGCTGCTCTCTCTGGTTCCTCTGGTCTGTATAGGTACAGATAAACTCAAATGAGGGACCAAACTAGCTTATGACCAACTCTATTAAACTCCCCCAAGAAACCCCTTAAACTCACTCTAACATCCATGCAAAGCATGCAAAGGAAGGCTGGACAGAACACTTTCGGCGGCAGGTTCGGCGGTCAAAAGTCCTCTCCAGAGACGAAACTCAAACACCTTTGGCGGCCGAACTTCCATTTTCGGCTGCCGAACCCTTTCGGGGTCAAGTTTCGGAGGCTGAATGGCACTCCAGAGACGAAAGTCTCTAACCTTCGGCGGCACCTTCGGCGGCCGAATGTACCTTCGGCGGCCAAACCTGAGTTCATCCGCAAGGAAGAAACTTGCTCTGCCTCTCGCCAAAAGCACCAAAACTCTCTCAATCTCAAACACCTCGATTCCTCAACTTGCATACACCTAAGTATATGCTCAAAGGGGTCAAAAACTACCTGAAAACCCCTAACACACAAGACATACAACACATATACAAGCTTTTCTTAGAAAATCACCAAAACCTCCAAAAGAACCCTAGTCATGCAACTCTCTGCCATAACCTCCTAAAACCTTCAGAAAACATAAAAACAAGCTCAGGATCTTCACTTACCTCTTGAAACCAAGAAGATGACCGATCCTAACGTGGAGTTTTGGAGCAACTCTCCTTCAAACTCTCTAAACTTCACAACTTTGAGTTTTTAGCTTAAAACCTTCAAAATAACATAAAAACTAATCAAATCTTTGCAAGATTGGATGAAAACATGAAAGAATACTCACAAAGGACAGGGTCTCACCTCAGAACGTGAAAGAAACGGCGAAGCTTATCCTTTCAACCGACTGAGGGCCATTTTATAGGTGGCTGGCCAGACCACCTTCGGCGGCCACACGTGAAACTGAAAGCCATGCATGTTCGGCGGTCGAACCTCAACTTCGGCGGCCGAACCTGGCTTTTCTGCCTTGGTTCAATTCATTCAAAAACTCATTTCCTTATGCTTTAAAACTATGAAACATACCAAAACATGTTAGAAAAAACATCACTCTAACCCTTCTAGAGACGTCCGACATCCGACACTCCATCGAAAAGTAAAATTCCGATGCCGGACTCTAACCGGGTATTACAAAGGCAGTTTTCCACTCATCACCTAACTTCATCCTAATTTGATGATAACCGCTTTTCAAATCAATTTTTGTAAAGAAAACAGCACCACATAATTCTTCAAGCATATCATCTAATCTAGGAATAGGATGGCGATACTTTACAGTGATTTTGTTGATCGCACGAAAATCAACACACATGCGCATTGTTCTGTCTTTCTTTGGAACCAACAAAACAGGTACTGCGGATGGACTAAGGCTCTCCCTGATATGTCCCTTAGCTAGCAACTCATCAACTTGCTTTTGCAATTCCTTCGTCTCCTCAGGATTGCTACGGTAAGCTGGACGGTTTGGAATCTGAGCTCCAGGAACAAAATCGATTTGATGTTCTATTCCCCTAATGGGTGGCAACCCAGATGGCACCTCCTCAGGAAATACATCCGCAAAGTCCTGCAATAACTTTGAAAAAGAACTAGGCAATTCAACAGTAGAGTGAGTTTCAATCATAAAATTGGAACTAAAACGCAACATAATCAAATCTCTCTTCCCTAAGTATGCTTTCTTCAACTCTCTCTCTTTACAATAAAAGGAAGACTTGCTGAATTCTTCACTCTTCTCACTCAGCTTTCCTTTTACCTCCACACTCACTAACGTTTTCTCTCCTGCATGTCTCTCATTTTTATCCTTTCCTGTGCAGTCACTCTCCTTTGGGCCATTAAAAACCTTGTTTTCACTACTGGCCTCTTTTCTCTCATTCTTTTTACTTGTCTCACCTCCCTTACCCAATTTAGCAGATTGTTGTAATTTCACTTGATCTGCATATACATCTTTAGGAGATAATGGTACAAGTATATGTTTTACACCAAGGAACGTAAAAGAAAACCTATTACTATATCCATCATGAATGACACGCCTATCAAATTGCCATGGTCTACCCAACAAAATATGTCCAGCCTGCATGGGTACAATATCACAAGTAACCTCATCTACATACTTGCCAATAGAAAATGAAACTTTACATTGCTTGGTTACCTTTGCTTCGCCACTATCATTCAACCACTGAAGTCTGTAAGGATTATGGTGTTTAATAGTTTCTAGTCCTAATTTATCAACTAAAATAGTACTAGCACAATTAACTTGACTACCCGAATCTATTATCATGCTACAGACTTTACCACCTACCAAACAACGAGTGTGAAAGATGTTTTCACGCTGTTCAAGTCCTTCTTCTTTAATAGAAACATTTAAAGTACGCAATATTACTAAGGACTCTCCCTGAACAGGATACTCTTCTATCTCTACATCAGAACAATCTTCTAAAGGTGGTATTTAATCAGAATCAGAATCAGTTTCGGAGACTATCTCATCTCCCCTCACTATCATGGCACGTTTATTAACACACTCATTGGCATAATGCCCACGCCCTTTACATTTAAAGCACTGAATATCTCTAGTTCTATTTGATTTAGGGGCTGATTCATTTTTACCATGAGAGTTGGCTGTTTCTTTGGAAGGTAACATGCCTTTTTGAGTTTAAGACTTATCAAACCTTTTTGGATCAGGCTTGGTGTTCCATTTGGAACCCCATTTGTTGTTGGAGTTTTGAGCAGCCCTGTTGCTCCCCCATCTATTTCGGCCTCTTTGTCTTTCCACCTTAATTGCAATGTTCACCAAGTCTTCCAAATCAACATATGGTTGCAAATCAACCACATCAGCAATCTCCTTGTTAAGACCACCAAAGAAACGAGCCATAGTCTGGTCTTCCTCCTCCACTGTGTTTGCTTTGATCAGGAGCAACTCCATCTCCTTATGATACTCATCAACAGACTTTGATCCCTGAGTTAATCTTTGCAACTGATGATGGAGATCTCTATGGTAATAAGTAGGCACATATTTCTTCCTCATGATTCGCTTCATCTCGTCCCAACTAGCAATGGGTAACTCTCCATTCCTTCTCCTAGATTTCATAAGCTCATCCCACCATATTAGTGCATAATCTGAAAACTCAAGGGCAGCAAGTTTTACCTTTTTATCGTCGGAATAGTTTTGACAGTTAAAAGCCATCTCCACTTTACGCTCCCACTATAAATAGGCATCAACATCAGCCTTACCATTGAAGCTTGGAATCTTCATCTTTATGGAGTTCATACTGTTATCTACATATGGTACACGATCATTGAACCTTCTGGCTTGGACAGGCGCTGATTGTGCCTCATTTTCCTCTTCATAGGATGGATCGTGTGTATCATCATCCCTCTGAATGGACTTGCCCTTTGAAGATCTAAGGTTGTCCTCAAGGTTATCCATTCTTGAATTTAGCTTCTGAAAGCTATCCATGAAAGCTTTATATATATCTTTAAGATCAAATGTAGGGTCAGAAGTATCACTAGTATTATGCCCGGACATTATAGAAAAATTCACAATTCTCTCAACTCACGTGTTTAATTTTCAAGCACTCACTTGGTATCTCAAAAGTGCACTTCAGAATAAAGACTCAATAAGTCAAGCTTGTATGATTCAAATAATAAGGAAAGCAAGGAAAGACCTAAGAAGAAAAGATAGGAAACAACACTAGATGCAAACTGACCAAAATGAACAAATAGATTGATTTAGCACACAAAAGTTAAATTTCGTGTACTAAGTGTAATTAGATGTTCAACAATGTGCAATTTGTCAAACTAAATGTAAGGAACCAACAGACAGAAAGACACCAAATTGACAAACTAAGAATCAAAAATTGACAAGACGGATGTGCTAAACACGAAGTTTTCCCTAAGCATGCAATCCTAGGTTAACTGATATTAATATTGACTCAACAAAAACAATTCAAAGCAAGCAAACAAAATAGACACTTAAAACAGCAAGTATTAAGTACAACTGTTTTGTGAAAATACTACCCAAATTTGCCCTAAACCTACCCCAAACATGTATTTCGAATTCCAAGCCCAGAAATATGTTCAAGGTATATGAAATATGATTTATATCAGTAGATATCAATCAGAATAAAGTTTGAACAAATGACCCAAAGTGGGAGAAATTCTTTTTTTTCTTTTTTTTTTCTTCTTGTTTTGTTTTTTTTTTTTTTTAATATGGGCAGAAGTAAAACACTAAAAATACTATTCTAAGAGTATTAGAATAGCAGCATATGAATTAGGGCAGAAAGTATAAACCAAATCACTAAAGATAGTAATTCTGCCTAAACAAGAATTTAGGGTAAAATTTGATTTGAATAGCAACCAAATAATGTATTCGACTCTAATATGTATCCCAAACCAGATTTTCAAAGTGATATATTCAGCCAATAATGGACAAAATTGAATGCAAAGACGCAAAGGATAGTTAAGAAATTATTACTAAGTCTAGCTCTGATACCAATTGATGCGGAACCCCAGCCTATTAGAGACTGAAACGACACATACCCTAGTAAAAAGAACTTAGTTCAGAAAACAATTCCCCAATCTAAAGCACCCTTAATTAACATGCAATTAAGAACACTTATAACTGATTGATTTTAAAAACAGCAAGAATAAGAAACATACAAGTTAGTATCGAACCTTATTCGTGATGCAGTGTCAAGAACCAAGATCTCTCTTAAGCTCTCTAAGAAGAATACCAATTGATGCGGAACCCCAGCCTATTAGAGACTGAAACGACACATACCCTAGTAAAAAGAACTTAGTTCAGAAAACAATTCCCCAATCTAAAGCACCCTTAATTAACATGCAATTAAGAACACTTATAACTGATTGATTTTAAAAATAGCAAGAATAAGAAATATACAAGTTAGTATCAACCTTATTCGTGATGCAGTGTCAAGAACCAAGATCTCTTTTAAGCTCTCAAAGAAGAATCGCATAAAGCAATTGTATTGAATAATTGATAATCTGTCTCTACAATATAGAAAAAGAGATGCTTTATATAGTCTAAATTAAGACCCATAATCTTGGCCACTTCCCACTGCTATACATGGACCCATGATCTTTGCCACTTCCCACAACTATGCATGGACCCATGATCTTTGCCACTTTTCACAACTATGCATGGACCCATGATCTATGCCACTATCCACTACTAGATAACTACCCACTACTGTTTAACTATCCACTACCAAATAACTACCCACTACTGGTTAACTACCAACTACTAAATAGCTACCCACTATAAATACAAAATTTGAATTGTCAATAAGGACAAATTTGGCCTAATTGACTTGGAATGGCCAGATTGTTCTTCAACTTCAAAATGAACTTGCAAAGCTTCAACATATTCCTTCATGAATCCTTGAAGTGCTTCCTTCAACCTCTTGGATCTCAGCCTTGTAATTGGTCCTTGAGGCAATGCTAGCTCATCATTTTTGGTGTTGTTGGTCGTGCTTACATCACCACTAGATTAACTATGGCCCTCTCCTCCCGCTCACTAAAAAGGCGGTGAAGCTCTCCCCTTTGCCCCTAAGCTCATGGTCAATGGCCATGTCTTCATGAGGAAAACTGCTAATAAGTATGTTTCCTATGGAAGTTTATGGTATGGTTCAGAACGTATTAAGTACTTGTGATTAAGTTAGAATACACGATTCTTATTTTTTTTAAGGATCTAGAATTATGACTTACTTCTTTGCATGCTCCGTTAAGCTTGATTTTGAGACTTTATAGCACTGCATACATATGTGATGTGTAGTCAAAGCATCTCATGTCATAGTTTAAGTACATTCGAAATAATTTTAAAAGCACATTTCCTCGTATCAGTTTAGTGCATCCAAAATATTACCACGTGTTTGATTAGAAAAATTTAAAATATGAGATTTGTGTATATGTTTTGTTCAATTAATTACAGTTGATGACCATCGGGCTTCTTGCACCCGGGGTGAGGCTGGGCCCTGGAGAAAAACATAGGCCAAAAGCCCATCAGGACCCTCTAAAGCAGACCGGCCCAACATCGCATGCTCTAGCCCGTGACTAAGGCGGGCCAAACTGACCCCACGCGCGAGTCCACCAGAAGATAACTTAGGTCGGTGATGTGATGGAAGGTAGGAGAGCAGGTCCAGCTACCTCACAGCCCTATCAGCATGCGTGTTGGAGGGAATTAATTGGCCGCATGACGTAGAGGGGTATACTGCCACATCCGTACGTACGGGTCTGAGTGACAGGGACAGGTGGTACTATAGCAGGGTGGCAGTTATGCATCACTAGAGGACAAGGAAGAAGGAATAAAGCGGGAAAGACGTGATCTTCCCAGGCCAAGCTTACAATCACACTATAAACCCTATGTAACAGCCCGCTTACCGGACCATCACCGGCACTAGGATCCAGATCGGCTTAAGGCCGCCGGGACCCGTAGTAAGCCTACTATCAATTCTGTGTACCTGATAAATCCCATACATGATCACACTTAAACTTAAAACTGTTACTTACTCTTCTCTTTTTTTTTTTTTTTCTTTGCTTGACTATCTTTTCTTTTCTTGAAACTTTTCTCATCAACTAAGCCTGGACTATGCATGCTCTGTCTGTATGCACTCGAAGAGTGATACCTGCTATGGTACCATACAGTAACTACAGAGATAGAAAGACTACCATGCACCAAGCCTAGCACATCATAACAACATTATCTCAATCATACATAACATAAAAGGATCATGTGCAAAGGGATAACAAGCACTAGGGCCAAGCACAATACTATAACTCACTATATAACTTGCTATTACATCATTTCTATACATTACATAAACTCTGTACGGTACATCATTATCATGTCCACTATTCTACTATTACATATGCCTTTTACCCTTGCTATCTCTTTCTCTTTCTCTTCTCTGAGGCCCTGAAAAATGGGGTTAGGGAGAGGGATGAGCTACTAAAGCCCAGTGAGCGGAATCTATAAAAAATCACATTTAAAACATGCTATCATATGATGCATCACTGCACAAACATTTCACATCTCGGATTGGACATGATCCCAAAACTCCCTCTGTCAGTGCCCGGCCCCCAAAGGAGCTCACACAGGTCTTTCACTAACTACTCATGGTGCCCGACCCTATAAGGGCTCTCACAGGACTCATCCAAGGTAAATGCCCGACCCTATAAGGGCTCTCACAGGACTCATCCAAGGTAAATGCCCGGCCCCAAAGGAGCTCACACAGGACATACAATAATGACAGACTTATGGGCTATTGAGATCGCCTCGGTCCAATCCACATATACAAGTAATAATGCAATGCATCAACTTGATGAATACTAATGCAAAGCATCCTACATACACATGGCATAATGATGCATGAATCATGCTAAAACAGTTCTTAACTTTTAAAATAAAGTTCTGTTCCACTCACCTCTGTCAACTGCTGGGCAGTCTCTGTAACTCTAACTCTGTGGGCCTCCTTGGTCTCTCGGGTCCGTACCTACACAGGTGGACTCAAATGAGGACCAAACTTACTTAAACATAACTCCTACTATCTCCCCAAAACCCCTCTAAAACCTCATAGGCATGCATGGAAAAATGGGCAAAAGAAGGCTGGACTGGGCACTTTCGGCGGCTGGTTCGGCGGCCGAAACCCCTCTCCAGAGATGAAACTCATGCATGTTCGGCGGCACCTTCGGCGGCCGAAAGCCTCGTCCAGAGACGAAACTCATGCACTTTCGGCGGCCGAACTCCCTCTTTCGGCGGCCGAAAGTCCCTTTCTCACCCAAAAGCCTAGCTTTCGGGGGCCAGGTTTGGCAGCCGAAACTGCCTCCACAAGGGGTTCGGCGGCCGAACCTTGCTTCGGCGGCCGAACCTGGATTCTCCAGAAAGGCAGAATCCGAGCACCACTTATGCTCTCAGCCTCCAAAATCCTATCAAACACCCATAACATGCATACCAACACTTCTCAACTAACATATAACCTATCTCATGCATATAGAGGCCTCAAAACTAGTTCAAGCCTCAAAAACAACAACAAAACGCATATGATCAACATATGCTCAAACTCATGCTTATACCCCAAAACATGCCATAAACCTCTCTTAAAAACTTCTAAAACTTGCTTTAAACATAAGGGGAGGTGAGGATCCATACTTATCTCTTGAAGACCTAGAGGATTGATGATCCAAGCTTGGAGATGGGGAAAAACTCAATCAAAATCTCCAAGTGCTCAACTTTGCTTCCTTTTGCTCAAAACTCTAAAACAAAACTCAAATCAAGTTAAAACATGCAAGATTTGAGGAAAACATGAGAAATCACACCAAGGAGAGCTTGAACCTACCTTTGACCCATTAAACAGAGTGTTTAACACTCCAGTCTCGGGCAAAGGGGCTTTTGTAGTGGCCAACCGACTCTTCCTTCGGCGGCCTAACGTGCATGCAAAACCATGCAACTTTCGGCGGCCGAACTTCACCTTCGGCGGCCGAACCTGGCTTTTGTCCCCTTGGCCTTTTCATTTCAAAACTCAATTTTCTTAACTCAAAACATGCAAACATGATAAAAACACTTAAAAACATCTTAAAAACCGTTCTTATACCCTTAGGGCAAGCTCCGACATCCTCGAATCCCGACTTCCAACGGAAAATCCGCCGGAACGTAGGAATTCCGATACCGGGGTCTAGCCGGGTATTACATTCTCCCCCCCTTAAGAACATTCGTCCCCGAATGTTCCTTTCTAACTCAAACATACTCCAAACATAACATAAGGCACATAAAGAACAAAAGAAACTAGAACTAACCTCAAAAGAGATGGGGGTACTGTCGGAGCATAGACTCCCTTGTCTCCCAGGTGCACTCTTCGATATTATGGTGGTTCCAGAGGACTTTCACCATCGGGATCTCCTTGTTCCTTAGCTTTCTGATTTGGGTGTCAATGATCCGCACTGGCTGCTCTACATAGGTGAGATCTCCTAGGATCTCCACATCTGGTTCACTGAGAACCTTACTCGGATCTGACACAAACTTTCGTAGCATAGAAACATGGAAGACTGGATGGATTCTTTCCATAGACATAGGCAAATCAAGCTTATACGACACATTCCCGACCTTCTGCAAAATCTCAAAAGGTCCAATGTACCGCGGAGCCAGCTTACCTTTCCTCCCAAAACGAACCACCCCTTTCATTGGAGACACCTTCAACAAGACCAGATCCCCCTCCTCAAACTCTATGTGCTTTCTGCGAACGTCTGCATAGCTCTTCTGCCGACTAACAGCAGTCTTGAGCCTCTCTCTGATGATGGGCACCACCCTGTTCGTGATCTCGACTAACTCAGGCCCTGCTAGGGACCTTTCTCCAACCTCTTCCCAACAAACTGGTGACCTGCACTTCCTCCCATACAGAGCTTCATATGGGGCCATCCCTATGCTAGCATGATGACTATTGTTGTAGGCAAACTCCACTAAGGGTAGATGCTGCCTCCAAGATCCGCCAAAATCTAGCACACACATGCGAAGCATATCTTCTATGGTTTGGATGGTCCTCTCTGACTGTCCGTCAGTCTGTGGATGGAAAGCAGTGCTAAAGTCTAATCTCGTGCCCATAGCCTCTTGCAGACTTCGCCAAAACCTGGAGGTAAACTGGGGTCCTCTGTCAGACACTATAGAAACAGGAGCCCCATGTAACCTCACAACTTCCTCAAGATACACCTGCGCTAGCTTGTCCACAGAGTAGCCACTCCTGACAGGAATGAAGTGAGCAGATTTAGTCAGTCTATCCACAATCACCCATATGGAGTCTAGTCTATTGGACGTCGCCGGTAACCCCACTACAAAATCCATCGCTATGTTCTCCCATTTCCATTCTGGAATCGGCAGTGGGTTAAGCATTCCAGCCGGCTTCTGGTGCTCTAGCTTCACCCTTTGACATATCTCGCAGGCTGACACAAACTGTGCCACTTCTCTCTTCATTGCTGGCCACCAATACACTCTCTTCAGATCTTGATACATCTTGGTGGCTCCAGGGTGAATGCTATATCTCGCATTATGAGCTTCTCTCATAATGTCTCCTTTCAAACTAATGTCGTCTGGTACACATAGTCTATGCCCGTATCGGAGAATCCCTTGGTCGTCGAATCTGAACTCTTCGCTCTTGCCTGACTGAACAGTCCTGGCAATCTTGACCAACACTGGATCCTCATGTTGTTTCTGAGCCACCTGCTCCAGAAACACGGGTGTAACTCTCATCTGTGCAATCAAAGCACCTGTACCAGTTACCTCTAACTGTAGCCCTTCCTCAACTAACCTGTAGAAGTCCTTCACCACCGGCCTCCTCTCTGCTGTAATGTGAGATAAACTGCCTAGTGATTTCCGGCTTAAGGCATCGGCTACAACATTTGCCTTTCCCGGATGATATTGGATCCTGCAATCATAATCACTAAGCAATTCCACCCACCGTCTCTGCCTCAAGTTTAACTCTCTCTGACTCAGGATGTGCTGTAGGCTCTTATGATCTGTAAAGATCTCACATTTCACCCCATAGAGGTAATGCCTCCACATCTTGAGTGCAAAGATAACAGCTGCCATCTCAAGATCGTGTGTCGGATAGTTCAGCTCGTGCTTCTTCAGCTGTCTAGAAGCATAAGCTATTACTCTGTCATTCTGCATTAACACACAACCTAATCCCACTCGGGACGCATCACAGAACACTGTGAAGTCTTCATCACTAGTAGGCAGAGCTAACACCGGTGCTGAAGTTAATCTTCTCTTTAACTCTTCAAAGCTCTCTTCACACTGGTCAGACCATGTGAATCTCTGGTTCTTTCTGGTTAATCTGGTCATAGGAGCCGCTATCTTGGAGAAGTCCTGAACGAACCTCCTATAGTAGCCTGCCAAACCCAAGAAACTCTTGACCTCTGTCACTGTGGTGGGTCTAGGCCAATTGGCTACAGCTTCTATCTTCTTGGGGTCCACTGCTATACCTTGATCTGACACTACATGCCCCAAGAATGAAATGCTCCTTAGCCAGAACTCACACTTGGAGAACTTGGCATATAAACCATGCTCTCTCAAGGTCTGCAGGACTATCCTCAGATGATGGGCATGCTCCTCTGCATTCCTGGAATACACCAAGATATCATCTATGAAGACAATAACAAAGTGATCCAGGTACTCTCTGAAAACTCGGTTCATGAGATCCATGAATGCTGCAGGGGCGTTAGTTAACCCGAACGGCATCACTAAGAACTCATAATGCCCATATCTGGTCCTGAAAGCTGTCTTAGGTACATCCTCTTCCCTGATTCTCAGCTGATGATAGCCCGATCTCAGATCTATCTTAGAAAAACAACCTGCTCCTGCTAGCTGGTCGAATAGATCATCGATCCTGGGAAAGGGATACTTATTCTTGGTAGTGACTTTGTTCAACTGCCTGTAGTCGATACAAAGTCTAAGGGATCCATCCTTCTTCTTGACAAACAACACTGGAGCACCCCAGGGTGAGGTACTTGGACGGATGAAACCCTTGTCTACCAACTCCTGTAGCTGCTCTTTCAACTCCTTAAGTTCTGCTGGTGCCATCCTGTAGGGAGGAATAGAGATCGGTCTGGTACCAGGCACTAACTCAATCTCGAACTCTATTTCCCTATCAGGTGGTAGTCCTGGAAGCTCATCTGGAAACACATCTGGGAACTCTCTGACTACGGGCACTGCACTAGGGTCCCTAACCTGACTGTCTAGCTCTCTCACATGAGCTAGATACCCCTGACATCCCCTCCTGAGCAACCTACGAGCCTGTAGGGCTGATATCAGACCTCTAGGCGTGCCCCTCCTGTCTCCTCTGAAGACAAACTCAGATCCATCCTCATCTCTGAACTTAACTACCTTGTCTCTACAGTCCAAGGTAGCACCATATGCAGATAGCCAATCCATCCCTAGAATGACGTCAAAATCTGTCAACTCTAGAACCACAAGGTCAGCTGGAAGGCATCTACCATCTATAAACACTGGACTATGTCGACAGACTGTCTCTGCCAACGATGGATCACACTTAGGGCCACTGACCCATAGGGGACACTCTAACCCAGACGTCATCAAACCCACTCTCTCTATGGCTCTGGGAGCAACAAAGGAATGCGAAGCACCAGGGTCTAACAAAGCATACACCTCAGAACACCCAATGAGAAGGTTACCTGACACCACGGTGTTAGAAGTGTTTGCCTCCTGCTGTGTCATCGTGAAAATCCGCGCCGGAGCTGACGGACCTCCACCTCTGGGACCTGCAGATGAAGAGGCTGACCCTCTCCCTCTGCCTCTGCCCTGCGTCATAACTGAAACTGGTGGCTGTGGCATGCTAGCTGGAGCTGTCTGCTGGGATGGTGCCGTGAAAACTGCCTGAGGGCACTCACGAGCCATGTGTCCCTCCTGGCCGCACCTGTAACATCCTGTAATCCCAAAGCGACAAACTCCTCTGTGCGCTTTACCGCACCTACTACACACTGGAACCTCTGAACCTGAACTCATGCCACTGCCTAATCCCAGACCTGCTTTAATCTTGTTCCAGAACTTATTCTTCCTCGACTTCTGCGTGGAACCACTCCACTTCTTACCACTGGAAGTTGCTGCACCCTGTGAAGAGGGATCTGACTTACCCCTACCTGGGGTCTTAGAACCTGAAGACTGTGCCGGCTGCTGTTTCACTGTACCCTGTATAATGGCACTAGCCTCCATCCTCCGTGCTAAATCCACCACGGTGTGGAAACTCTCCCTCTCGGCTGCATGGATCAAGGAGGAATACCTGGAATGCAGTTTCATCGCATACCTCCTAGCCTTTTTCTGTTCCGTATCATAGGCCTGTCCTGCATACCGCAGCAACTCCAGAAACCTGTCAGTAAACTCATCAATACTCATATCCTCAGTCTGCTTGAGCTGCTCAAACTCTATCATCTTTAGCTCTTTCGAACTATCTGGGAATGCCCATCCGGCAAACTCATTAGCAAACTCCTCCCAAGACATGTTATCCAACCTAGGGTCCACATAGACGCCAAACCATTCCTTCGCCTTCTTACATTTTAACGTGAACCCTGCCATCTGAATGGCTCTGGTATCATCTGCCCCTAGCTCATCTGCTATCATCTTGACTGCTTTAATGTACTCAAACGGATCATCTCCTGTTTGATACTTAGGAGCATCTAACTTTAGGTAATCAGTCATCTTTACCCTGCTCCTCTCAGATGGGCCAGGTTGAGGTGTTTGGATAACTGGGGCTTCTGGTTGTACCACTGGTGGTGGTGGGGGAGGTGCAGAACTTTCTGGTGTAGAGTATGCTGGACTGGGGTAAAAAGGTGAGGGTGGATACATGGGATATGGTGGATATGGGGGGTAATACGGTGGATAAGGCATATATGTGGGATATGGGTGAAAACTAGGATAATCCGATGTACCTCCCATCGAATATCCTGGGCCCTGTGGGTAGGGCTGATAGTGGGGTGGATGACCATACCCCGAGGCCTGACCGCCTCCCTGTGATGATCCCACATCCTCCTCTGTAGTGCCAACACCTAACCCTCCATCCCTTCTTGGATCCACATCCATCTCTTCCCTTGTATCACTCGATCTTCTTCTCTGTTCTGTTTCCCTCCTGCCTTCATCAAAAGACCTTCTAGGGTCCCTTGATGATCTTTCTCTACCTGCCCTTTGGGACATAGCTCTTGGCAAAGCAGGGGGACGCCCTTCCATTCCCTCATTCTCGGGCGGAGCTCCAGTCAATCTAGCTGATCGACGGGTTCCTCTCATCTTAGCTTCTGAAAACATAACATGAACTTTAGCATCATAGGATCCATGTAACAACATGAACCCTCAACTCATAGCATAGCATATCATAGCATAGCATAGCATAGCATACCATTAAATGCACATGCATAACGTCATGGCATTACACATCAAGACAGGACTCAACATCCTATCCTAGTGGACATGATCTTCCTATTGTGCTTGCCCTCTAACACAACCTCTTTCCGATGTGAGATATCTCGAATCCCTGAGCATCTTAGCTCAGCACACCGTACTCTAGAGGCCCTATGCTCTGATACCAATCTGTAACAGCCCGCTTACCGGACCATCACCGGCACTAGGATCCAGATCGGCTTAAGGCCGCCGGGACCCGTAGTAAGCCTACTATCAATTCTGTGTACCTGATAAATCCCATACATGATCACACTTAAACTTAAAACTGTTACTTACTCTTCTCTTTTTTTTTTTTTTTCTTTGCTTGACTATCTTTTCTTTTCTTGAAACTTTTCTCATCAACTAAGCCTGGACTATGCATGCTCTGTCTGTATGCACTCGAAGAGTGATACCTGCTATGGTACCATACAGTAACTACAGAGATAGAAAGACTACCATGCACCAAGCCTAGCACATCATAACAACATTATCTCAATCATACATAACATAAAAGGATCATGTGCAAAGGGATAACAAGCACTAGGGCCAAGCACAATACTATAACTCACTATATAACTTGCTATTACATCATTTCTATACATTACATAAACTCTGTACGGTACATCATTATCATGTCCACTATTCTACTATTACATATGCCTTTTACCCTTGCTATCTCTTTCTCTTTCTCTTCTCTGAGGCCCTGAAAAATGGGGTTAGGGAGAGGGATGAGCTACTAAAGCCCAGTGAGCGGAATCTATAAAAAATCACATTTAAAACATGCTATCATATGATGCATCACTGCACAAACATTTCACATCTCGGATTGGACATGATCCCAAAACTCCCTCTGTCAGTGCCCGGCCCCCAAAGGAGCTCACACAGGTCTTTCACTAACTACTCATGGTGCCCGACCCTATAAGGGCTCTCACAGGACTCATCCAAGGTAAATGCCCGGCCCCAAAGGAGCTCACACAGGACATACAATAATGACAGACTTATGGGCTATTGAGATCGCCTCGGTCCAATCCACATATACAAGTAATAATGCAATGCATCAACTTGATGAATACTAATGCAAAGCATCCTACATACACATGGCATAATGATGCATGAATCATGCTAAAACAGTTCTTAACTTTTAAAATAAAGTTCTGTTCCACTCACCTCTGTCAACTGCTGGGCAGTCTCTGTAACTCTAACTCTGTGGGCCTCCTTGGTCTCTCGGGTCCGTACCTACACAGGTGGACTCAAATGAGGACCAAACTTACTTAAACATAACTCCTACTATCTCCCCAAAACCCCTCTAAAACCTCATAGGCATGCATGGAAAAATGGGCAAAAGAAGGCTGGACTGGGCACTTTCGGCGGCTGGTTCGGCGGCCGAAACCCCTCTCCAGAGACGAAACTCATGCATGTTCGGCGGCACCTTCGGCGGCCGAAAGCCTCGTCTAGAGACGAAACTCATGCACTTTCGGCGGCCGAACTCCCTCTTTCGGCGGCCGAAAGTCCCTTTCTCACCCAAAAGCCTAGCTTTCGGGGGCCAGGTTTGGCAGCCGAAACTGCCTCCATAAGGGGTTCGGCGGCCGAACCTTGCTTCGGCGGCCGAACCTGGATTCTCCAGAAAGGCAGAATCCGAGCACCACTTATGCTCTCAGCCTCCAAAATCCTATCAAACACCCATAACATGCATACCAACACTTCTCAACTAACATATAACCTATCTCATGCATATAGAGGCCTCAAAACTAGTTCAAGCCTCAAAAACAACAACAAAACGCATATGATCAACATATGCTCAAACTCATGCTTATACCCCAAAACATGCCATAAACCTCTCTTAAAAACTTCTAAAACTTGCTTTAAACATAAGGGGAGGTGAGGATCCATACTTATCTCTTGAAGACCTAGAGGATTGATGATCCAAGCTTGGAGATGGGGAAAAACTCAATCAAAATCTCCAAGTGCTCAACTTTGCTTCCTTTTGCTCAAAACTCTAAAACAAAACTCAAATCAAGTTAAAACATGCAAGATTTGAGGAAAACATGAGAAATCACACCAAGGAGAGCTTGAACCTACCTTTGACCCATTAAACAGAGTGTTTAACACTCCAGTCTCGGGCAAAGGGGCTTTTGTAGTGGCCAACCGACTCTTCCTTCGGCGGCCTAACGTGCATGCAAAACCATGCAACTTTCGGCGGCCGAACTTCACCTTCGGCGGCCGAACCTGGCTTTTGTCCCCTTGGCCTTTTCATTTCAAAACTCAATTTTCTTAACTCAAAACATGCAAACATGATAAAAACACTTAAAAACATCTTAAAAACCGTTCTTATACCCTTAGGGCAAGCTCCGACATCCTCGAATCCCGACTTCCAACGGAAAATCCGCCGGAACGTAGGAATTCCGATACCGGGGTCTAGCCGGGTATTACACCCTATTTTCTGGATCTCAGAACAGCAATTGGTGCCGTCTGTGGAAACGAATGAGATCTTCTCATCACTGGAGTTCCATTTCCACAATATCCACTGAGATCCACATGGCAAACCACAACGAAAACCATACCAGTAACACCCCAAATAACCTAAACTCTGCTCAATACGGTCAACAGTTTTCATTTTCTAGTCCCACAACCCCTTCAAACCAACCACCCGTGTTGTTTAATCCCTCACCGAGCTCAGCAGGGAATGTATCCAGAACCACCTTGTCTGATCAAGAACTCCAAGCTATGGCTCTTCAGCTACAGAACACTACCCACTTGCTGAGACAGATGTTGCAACAGAGGGGTCTTAACACCCCATTAAACATACCCCCTGTAGCTGAAGGGTTCAATGCTACTGAACCCCAATCCTCCTTCCACTACCAAATCCACCAATAGAGTAGTCGAAGAATAGGATAAAAAAGCGAAGGGGCCACTAGGGAAGATGAGCCGGCCGCCAGAGCTAGAGGCCGGAGGGTGATAGAGCATATTTTAGTCCACTTTATCATGACCTTATTGATGTTTATTTCCACCTTTTCTACCTAATTTTGTGGTTTTAATCATGTTTTGCAGATATTAGGTGTAAAAAGACAATCTAGAGAAAATGCTCTTAAAACTGCCAAAAAGTGCCAAATCTGAAAAAGCCACCTTCGGAAGCACCTTCGGTGGCCGAAAGCCTCGTCCAGATCCGAAACTCAACCATCTTCGGCGGCACCTTCAGCGGCCGAAAGTTTGCTCCAGAGCCGAAAGTCCAGCCTCCGAAACTAAGCTTAGGCAGCCGAAAGTCCCCCCGAACTACTTCTTCCTTATTCAAGAAGCCAAGTCTTGAAGATCACATGTTTCCCACTTCATGCCATGCACATTCAAAATTCAAAAGAGGCTCCACCTTCCTCTTTAGTGCATGAGTGGCAAGAATAATGTGAAGAAGACTTCTTGGACACACTTGGGCAGCAATTAAAAGACCAAAAAGTCCTTGCAACTTCACACATGCACATAGAAGGCACATATAAGACCAAGGGCACTTTGGGCAACCTCTAAAAGATGCATGGACACCCAACAAACCCTAGGCAGCCTCCCAAAATATATTTAAAGGCCTTATGAAGACAAGAAGTGGCAGATTTCAAGAATTGAAGATCCCAATCTCTCCAAGGGTTCGGCCGCCGAACTCCTCCACCTTGTGCCGCCGCCACTCCTCTTTCCTTCTTCTCTCCTTCTATTTTTTGTTTTGGTTCAGCCATGAGTGGCTGAAACCCTTAAATTCTAGTTGAGGATTGGTTGAAACTAAGGTTGTTTAAAGGGTTGTGAGATCTGAACATAAAGTGTTTGCTTTTGATTTGTCCAATATTCATGCAATTGTGTGCTTAATTCTAAGATTGCTTTGTTGTTTTGATCAAATTGGCCACTTGATTCTTGATTACAAAGTTAATTGATTGTTAGTTGGGATATTTGTTAGTCCGTAATTACTGGAAATATTCTGACCTAAGAACACTTGGTATAAAAACTAAGGAATTGTATGATCTAGCATCATCTTCATGCGTTTGGAGTAGCTAGGATTGGATCTCTCTCATTCTTTATGCAATTGACAATTGTTTTGATGCCTAAGGCCCAAGGACGTTCCTTGGCAATTTGTTAATTAGTAATTGATTAGAGGACATTCCCTAATTGATTTGATCATAAGGAGAGATATGGTGGTGAGAAGCATTTTCCACCCCCATAACTAATCTATTGAACCAATCAAGAAAACATAAGTTTCAATTATCAACCCAAACAACCAAAGTGGATCCATATCTTCAACTAGACCTTTTTCATATTGATTTCCTCTTTTATTTTGATTACTTGCTGTTTTAATTGCTTTCAATAGTTGTTAGTCAAATCAATCTCAAAACCCCCATTTTTTACTTTATTGCACTTTACTTTTGATCTACTTGCTTTCAATTATGCTTTCAGTTGATTCTAATTGATCTTGTTTGGGAAAAATAGATAAGTACTCAATTCTCTGTGGATTCGATCCTTTACCACTATCTGCAGTTCTAAGATTGTTGATAACCGTAGAGGTTATTTTTGACCGGCTTCGACAACCACGAGTCAGAGGGTAAGAGAGCTTATTAAGAATGATGAAGTAGAGAGCTACTCTGTTGGGACAGTAGGGAGGATGGAAAGTGAAGAATGGGAAGAGGGATATCGCCTAGAGAAAAGGCCAAGGTAGGAGGAGACAGATGTGGACAGGAAGTTACGAAGAATGAAGGAGCAGCTCCTGGCGGAGCTAGGGGCTAACGACAATAGCCAGGCTTTACTACCCACATCCTCACCTTAACTATAAAATGTTCATGGAGCTCCAGGCTCTCTCGGATGCCCTAATGTGTAAGGTTTTCCCCACCACCCTCACGGGACCAACTAGGGCGTGGTTCAACAGCTTGGAGGCAGGGAGCATTAGGAGCTTTGCAGACCTCGCCAACATATTCATCAACCGATTCATTGCAGGGGTCCCGGTTGAGAGGAAGACCAGCTACCTGGAGACAGTCCGACAATGAAAAAATGAATCCCTAAGAGAGTACGTGGCCCGTTTCAACTCAGAGGCCCTGCAAATCCCTAAGCTGGATGACGCAAGGGCAGTGGAAGCCATGCAGAAGGGGACTACATCCCCTGAGTTCTTTGGGTCACTGTGTCGGAAGCCACCCACTACCCTGGCAGAGCTGATGAAGAGAGCAGAGAAGTACATAAGACAAGACGATTCCTTAACCACCAGCAGGTTCGCCAGGGAGGTAGGAGATAGGGGAAAGACTGTGGAAGAGAGAAGGCCTGAGAGGCAAGAAAGGAAGCAGAATCGGGGGCATGAGGTGTACAGACATCCCTGGGAAAGGAGAGAACAGAAGGCATATCAGCCCCGGATCCCCGAAGCACTCACCCCTTTGAATGCATCTAGAGGCGAAATGCTCATAGCGGTATAGGACAAGGACTTCATCCATTGGCCTAAGCCCATGAGAGCCAAGCCAACCGGAGGGATCTAGATAAGTACTGCCAGTACCACCAAACCCACGGCCATGATACCAACAACTGCTACCAACTAATCAATAAGATAGAGAGGCTGATCAAGAGAGGGCATTTCCGAAACTTTGTGAGATAATCGGAAGGAGAGAGGCCCCAACAAAATGCTATAGCGGAGAGGCCCCGTAAACAGGGAGCTGGGCTAGTGAATGACGGCTCCAGTGGAACCATCAACATGATCATAGGGGGAACCAGAGGCCGGATGAGCAGGAGAGGGAGGAAGAGAAGCCAAAGTTGAGAGGGGAGTAGCAAGGAAGTCCTGCAAATAGTGGAGCACTCCCTATTAACCATCTCCTTCTCCCATGTGAATGCTCATAGGATTCAGATGCCCCATGACGACGCCCTAGTCATCGAGGTCGTTATTCACAACTACAGGGTCTGCAAGGTCCTGGTAGATGATGGGAGTAAGGTGAACTTGCTATCCTACTGGGTCTTTCAGCAGATGAGAATACTAGAGGAGCAGCTGGTAAAGGATCAAGCCCCGGTCAAGGGGATAGGAGGAACCCCAATGGTAGTGGAAAGGAAGGTGAAGGTGGCCCTAACGTTGGGAGAACCACCCTTATCTCGCACTCACTATGCAATTTTTCTGGTAGTGAAGCTCCCCCTAAGCTACAACGCAATTCTAGGAAGGCCGACACTGTACGATTTTGAAGCAGTAACTAGCATCAGGTACCTGACCATGAAATTTCCAACCGAGGCAGGGGTAGGAGTAGTTCGGGGACGACAGGAGGAAGCTCGGACAGTGTATCTGGCCACGGTGGTAGAACCAGACGCAGCGGCTGAGGAGGTGAACCCGGAGGTCATGGAAGTCCTGGATGAAAAGAAGGAGGCCAGGATGGAGCCCGTTGACAAGCTGGAGACATTTCCACTATCAGAAGAAAGAAGTTGACGAAGTCTTCAGCCTCAACGCGAGCCTTAACGAAGAGCAGAAAGCAGCAGTAATGGCCCTTATCAGAAGACATGCCTCAAGCTTCGCCTGGAAGCCTTTCGACATGCCAGGAATAGACCCTGAGGTGATGACCCATAAACTCAATGTTCTCCCTAGAGCAAAACCAATAAAGCAGAAGAAAAGAGTGTTCGAAAAGGAGAAACAACAGGCTATATGAGAAGAAGTTCAGAAGTTAGAGGAGGCAGGGTTCATTTGGGAAGTTATGTACCCACAGTGGTTAGCCAACCCTGTGTTAGTCAAAAAAGCTAATGGCAGAATCAAGGTCTGCTACGTCCTACGCTTGGAATTTATAGCCTCTAATAACATGGCAGAATACGAAGCCTTGATAAACGGGATGCTGATAGCGTCTGAAGTAGGGGCAACCTACCTTAAAATAAGCAGCGACTCCCAACTAGTGATCAATCAAATAACGGGGGCATATCAAGCAAGGGACCCCATCATGCAAAAATGCCTAGTCAAGGTACGAGCTGTGGAAGCTGAGCTCGGCGAGAACGGGATTGTTGTATAGTATCAGAGGATACCTAGAGAGGAAAACGAAGAAGCAGACTTGCTTAGCCGGTTATCCGAGGAAGGACTAGAACAGCTCCCGGATGAAGTGTACATACAGCATATCAGCATCCCCACTTTTAAGAAACCCACCACAATAATGCAAATTGAAGAGGGGCAGAGTTGGATGACCCCATACCTAGAATATTTGGAGACTGGGAAGCTTCCTGAGGATAAAACAGAAGTAAAAAGAATCGCAGCTAAGGCTGCCAATTACCAAGCAGTAAGGGGAACCTTGTATCGAAGGGGGAAATCTAGCCCATAGCTCAGATGTGTGGGTCCTGAGGAAGCAGCCAAGGTGATTGAAGAGATACATCAGGGAGTCTGTGGATCGCATGAAGGAGCAAGCACGTCAGCAAACAAAATTTTCAAGCAAGGCTACTACTGGCCCACAGTTAAAAAAAGAAGCGGAGGAGTTCGTCAGAAGATGCGACGTCTGCCAAAGGTTTGCCAATGCCATTAACAACCCAGCCACACCATAGTCCAGCATATTAAGCCCTTGGCCTTCTCATAGTGGGGCATAGACATCCTGGGTCCTTCCTTAAAACCATGGGGCAAAAGAGGTTCGTGATAGTAGCAGTAGAGTACTTCTTCAATTGGCCTGAGGCTGAAGCCGTGCCCACCATTACAACACGGAAAGTGATAGACTTCGTCTAGGGCAACATCATTTGCAGATTTGAGATACTGAGGACACTTATATCAGACAACAGCAAGCAGTTCAACTGCAAATCCTTCAAGGATTTTACAAGAAACATGGACATCTGGCACAAGTTCTCCTCGGTAGCCCATCCCCAAACAAACGGCCAGACGGAAGTCACAAACCGACCCATCCTTCAGGGACTAAAGAAGTGGCTGGATGAAGCGAGGAAGAACTAGACGGCTGAGCTCAACAGAATTCTTTGGGCGCTCCGGACTACTCCTCGGACACCCACGAAGGAAACACCGTTCGAATTGGCATTCGACACCGAAGCAATAGTCCCCATCGAGCTACAGATCCCTTCTACTTAGGTTGTGCTGCAGAAGGAGATCAATTGGCTTGAGGCTGAAGCCGTGCCCACCATTACAACACGGAAAGTGATAGGCTTCGTCTAGGGCAACATCATTTGCAGATTTGAGATACTGAGGACACTTATATCAGACAACAGCAAGCAGTTTAACTGCAAATCCTTCAAGGATTTTACAAGAAACATGGACATCTGGCACAAGTTCTCCTCGGTAGCCCATCCCCAAACAAACGGCCAGACGGAAGTCACAAACCGACCCATCCTTCAGGGACTAAAGAAGTGGCTGGATGAAGCGAGGAAGAACTAGACGGCTGAGCTCAACAGAATTCTTTGGGCGCTCCGGACTACTCCTCGGACACCCACGAAGGAAACACCATTCGCATTGGCATTCCACACCGAAGCAGTAGTCCCCATTGAGCTACAGATCCCTTCTACTTAGGTTGTGCTGCAGAAGGAGAAACCTCAGCCCCTCCCTTGGAACCACCCTCCGTAGATTTCTTGATAGTGATGGGCTCCTAGGAAGCTGGAGTGGATGTCAACTTGGGCCTTGGAGCCGCAGGGGACTTGGAGGAGCCCGGAGTCCTGCCTTGGGTGGAAGCCTTGGAGTCTACAGAACGAGAGCCCTTAGGGGCAGGCACTAGTGCTCTTGAAGAAGCAGGGGCAGGAGAAGTAGTCGGCCAGCCATAAGAGGGGAGATGGCGTGAAAAACCTCCCGGGTCACGTCTGCCACAAATCGACCAGCCCGAAAGGCCTCCAAGGTGGCCCTCATATTTTCCCAGGACATCGTGAAGTTCTTAGAGGGCTTAATCTTGTCCATCGATGCAGAAGAGGCTGCGAAAAACAAAAAAATAACTCACAGTTAGAAACAAATACAAGAAAAAGGCAAAAGGCAGAACATCAAACAAACAAATACCAGCTTCCTGGTAGTCCCGAAGATTAGACACGAACATGCACTTCTCGACATCATACTTCCTCGAGACAGAGGTCAGTTGGAGAAGACAGATCTGGTCTACCAGGGGCAGCCGGGGAAGGTCATTACAACCTAGGGGGACATCCCTCCAGGAGAGGTCCACATCCCAAGTTATTCCCGAACATTCCTTTAGCTCTACCACCGTGAAACCTTCAACCAAGCCTTTAATGGAGTCCTTATACCCCGAGAAGATTGACAACCCTCCTCGAGGAGCAAAATAATAGAACCTCTAGCTAGCACGGACTAGACAGAAAAAGGTGGAAAATAAAACAGCAGAGGGGTAAAACCCCAGTACAAGCTGATTGATTCAAAGGAACACATAAAAAGAGTGGAGTTGGCTGAGAGCATGTGAGGGGTTACTCCGAAGTAATGGAAAACCTTAATGAAGAAGGGAGAAAAGGGGAAGGCAGACAAAAATCGCGTTGCTTAACAAAAAAGATCAAGCTGCGATCCCGTTGGGGATCAAAGAAACCCGGTGGCGGAGGAACGACGAGAACAATCCTCTCGTTGCGGTGAGGAGCCCTAATGCGGTAGAGGGAGGTATCTAGGTATTCCCGAGAAAAGAAGTTGGAGAGGGATGCAGAGGTGATGCTAGACCTCAGAGTTGCAACATCAGGAATTCTAAGAACAACCATTAGAGAGCAAAAGACGTACCTCAAAGAAATTTTACAGGAGATGAGAGAGACAAAGTACAGAGAGCAAAGCAAGAAGAAGATTCTAGAGAGAAATGGGGAGTTTGATTTTGAAAAGAGTAAAGGCAGAGAAATGACGTTTTTGACAGGAGCCTCCCCCGAGCCGCATGGTCATAATGGGGGCCTAGGGATTTACCCCCTCATTACTCATGGAATAACTACTGAGGAGGTTAAGGGGCACTTAATGACCGTCGGGCTTCTTACACCCGGGATGAGGCTGGACCCTGGAGAAGAACATAGGCCCAAAGCCCATTAGGACCCTCTAAAGCAGACCGGCCCAACATTGCATACTTCAGCCCGTGACTAAGGCGGGCCGGACTGACCCCACGTGCCGGTCCACCAGAAGATAGCTTAGCCCGGTGATGTGATGGAAGGTAGGAGAGTAGGCCCAACTACCTCACAGCTCTATTAGCATGCATGCCAGGGGAAATTAAATGGCCGCCTGACAGAGAGAGGTACGCTGATACGTCCGTACATACGGGCCTGAGTGACAGGGACAAGTGACACTATAGTAGGATGGCGGTTATGCGTTACTAGAGGACAAAGAAAAGGAATAAAAAGGGGAAGACGTGATCTTCCCAGGCCAAGTTTACACTCACATTGTAAACTCTATTTTTTGGATCTCAGAATATCAAGAGTGATAAATGTACTAATCTTATAATTTTAAGTGTGAACTTTAAATAATTTTATAAAATAATTTTATTTCAAATCCATTTTAAAAGATTTTTAAATCTGTGAATTTATTTAGATTACTCAGTTATTTAGATCAAAAGTTACAATTAGTATCATATATATCATCGATAAAAAAATTGTACGGAACTAGTGGACCCGTGAGAAAAGATTGTTCATCAATTTGAGTATCTTCATTTTTTTTCCTACAAGATTGTTCATCAATTTCTGCATGTTAATTATCATTTACATGGGATCAACCACAGCATGAAATCTCAATAACTTTTGTGCACAACTAATGAAAGCTAATAATTTTTGTTATCATACGATATTTTTTTATTTACCAATTATAGTCAACTAAAGCAACTTCAACTCTCTATTATAATATTCTAAAAAATGCATGTACATGCCAATCAGTAAAGATAGGATTCTCTAAAAACTACTCTTACTGTTAAGATTAAGTTAAATACTTAATATAAAGATTATCGATGTGCTAAATTTTTCACAATTTTGTGGATTGAAAAATTGAAATAAATAAGTAAATAAAAAATCAACTTATTAAGTATTAGAGAATGCATGCAAAATCACTGAACTGAGCACAAGAAGCTTAGTATAATTGGATTTGGAAAAAAAATTATTTTGACTATACATTACGCCTCGTTCTAACAGATATTATATTTTCAACACCACTAGTCACATTCCAATCTATTCCCCACTTCAATAGAAAGCACTCAATATTTCAAAATTTTCGTCCCTGAGCCAAGTTCTCCAACAATCCCTTTCTGGTTACAATGGCCTGAATAAAGAATCCAAACATAGAGAACATAGCCAATATGCCATTCTTGATCTCTCTCACCTTGAGCTCAGCAAATGCTTTTGGGTAATAAGCTAAACCCAATGGGTCAGAGCTTCCAACTGAGTAGATTGGGTCTATGATCTCACCTAGTGGTCCATTAGTAAATCTACAACACTCAACGACACTTATCTACACTATCTGAACTGCCCAAATGACCAAGATGCTTTGTGCATGAATCAAGCTTGGGTTACCCAACTAGTTAAGACTACCATTGCTGAAGATCTGATCTCCAGCCTTGAACCATACAGTCTTACTAGTCCATTTGACAAAAATCCATGTGCATCAAGCGAACAAAGCCAATCCATTCACTCTTCGACGGCGCTACTAGTGTATGTGAGGGAGGAAAGGGCCATCTTTGAGGTAGCCATTGGTAAAAGTACAAGTGATCATATATCATACTTACTGAATGTTGGTTTAATTGATGAGTGCTTGTGGGTAGGAATGTATTTATATGGATTAAAGATGAACATGAGTCCTTATCTTGTGAGATCTATAATTGAATCCTCATTACTTGATATTTTAGAAATGTGATTTTTTTTTGTCTATCTCTAGCTCTTGGGTTTCATTAAGTCATAAGAAGATATAAGTAGGCTCTTTTGTGGTGATGGACTCCATAATTGATTTTTACCTTAACCATTCCAAATAAAGAAAGATAACTTTGTATGAATTATCTTATAGAGAATTGCCACATTATATTTTAATAAGTTTTGGATTAGTGAATTATTATAAAACTAACAATTGTTTTTGAATTTCGAAATATCAGTTTATGTCATGCCCTCAAAAGAAGCCTTAACCTAATGTTTCATATCACATTATGCACACATATATTCATCCCTCGTATTTATATATTTTTTTTAATTATTTCAACAACACAAAACTTAAGAACACGACTAGACTATTATTTAAACCACGATAGTTTTAATAAAATTTATAGTCCCGTGTAAGTTTTTCAATATAATTTCTACACGAATAATTCATATATAATAGTTTAAAATAATGTTTAAAATTATGATTACGATTTTTAAATATATAATTAGTAAATATGAAATTGTATGTGTATATATTCGCATACAAATTTAAGAGTATCAAACTTTATGTGTTAGATCACCAAAAGCAGGTAAGGTGTGTTGTCCAAAATCTGAACCCATATGTTATAAGTTGTACTTTGATCTAATAAAGTATTGTGAAATGTACTTTTGGATATAATCCACATGTCACCCTTAAAAAAAAATTTACTATTATTAGTGAAGAAAAATATTTTCTATTTTTTATTGACTTTAAAGAAATTAAATATATTAGTTTACTAACCAAGAGCATGTAGCACGCATGTATACATGAGAATATTAATTTATTATTAATTATTATCTATAGTTATAATTTTTTATTTTTATCTTTACTCTTGTATTTATATCCATTTTACATTACTAATTATTTAATATTGGTGAGATTTTTTAAAGAATTCATTCTAAATTATTGTATTAAAAATTACTGTAATTCGATACTTATAAATTGTACGTTTGATTTTTTCTATATTGTGTAAAATCAAATTATAATATAAAAATTTATTCAATAAAAGAATTTATGACCTTAGGATTATAAATAGTCCTTTTTAAATTCAAATTGGAACTATGATAATATAGTAAAAAATTAAAAGTTTTATTATATAATTATTGTATGTACAATTTTAATTAATTATAATAGATTTTATATAATTCTCACCGTGATTAATCATGTACGATTATATTGAATAATTTATTCAACAAAAATAATAAAGAGCATTAAGAATATCCTAATTTTTAATATAAATCATGTAAAATTGAAAAATTTTATTATTTTGAGTAATAAACGATGTTAAACTATATTTTTATTAACATTATAAAAGAAATTTTATTATTTTAAAATTTAAATATTTTACTAATTTTATTTAGAGAAGGTTAAAATTTATTAATAAAGTATAATAATTTAATTTTTTAAATTTTCTTATTTATAATAATTTAGTACATATAATTTTAATATTGATAAAATTTATTATTTTTAACATTAATTTTTTTAAATTTAAAATTAAATAATGGTAATCTAATAAAAAATATATTATTAATAAAATAAAAATTTATAATTTAAATAAAAAAATAACATTTAAGAGGTAAAATTTACTATTTTAGAAGTTATATAATTTATTACGTTTTAATAAGGAGTCTTTTCATTCATTCTAATACTTTCCGATAGTATTTACATACACTGATAAAAAGAATTAAAAAAGAATTTTTTTAATGTGAAAATTTATCAAAGTATGAATCGATCAATCAAATATGGAACGTCGATATTCGTTATTGAACAATAAATAAATATAAGAATTTAGCGGTCCAAAGAATATCATAGGATAAAAAGAACAAACAAATAAAATCTACACCTTCCAATGAAGTGACAGATTTAAATACCGCTCTTATGGAATCCTGAATGTAGATTTCACTGATATAAGGAAATCCATCCCCAACTATCTATTAATACCCATTGGACCCCTTCTCTTTTCCACCCACCACTTCCACTAGCAAGGCGGTGAAGCTCTTCTCCTTTGCCCCTAAGCTCATGGGCAATGGCCATGTCCATTCTCCAGTGAGCTTCCGTCTTACTTGACTAGTGAGTTCCCAGGTGACTATGAATGGGATACTGTTGGTCTCTGTGCTGACTCAGAAACTTTTGTAAAAACCCGTGAGCTTGAAGTGATTCACTTCAGATGGACTATGCTTGGAGCTCTCGGATGAATAAACAGTTTCTCCAGTATGAAATCTGTAGGTTCTGCCTGGATAGCCCGTCAAAGGATCTGCTCTCATGTTCATGTTTGTCATTGGTACTTATGATAGTGGATACCATGTTTTGGACCAAGATTTCCATAGATTTGCTTGGTAGGATCACCATAAAAAAAAACCAAGTCTCATCATAGTAGCAAAATTATTTGAGACAGCCTTGTCAATATTCGACTCATCATAGTGGGACCAAGACTTCAGTGTGCTGGCCTAAGAATCACCAGCAATTGAGATCCAGACCTATCAAATTAAAAAAAAAAATTGCAATTTCATTATAAATACTAAGCCTCTTTTAAGGAAAAAATGCAATTAACAAGCAACCTGATAATCAACTTTAACGAGTAATTAGCATTTCAAGCATTACCTGCCAATATTGCTGTAGCTGCAGCTTCTTCTGGTGTTTTGGTATAGTGTTGTCCATTGAAGAACTCATATACTGAATCACAGTAAGAAACTATGTATCTGCAAAAAACCGAGCCGAATTCAAACCAGATGATCAACTATGAAACTCAAAATTCGGAGAATGAATATATACCCATTCAATTTCCATTCGCCTCGAATGACCCCAGAAAGAAGATTTGGATCAGCACCAGTTGGCTTACCATTGACCTGATTGTAGGAACACATTACACTGGCAATATTACCATCAAGAACACAACTTCTAAATGGAGGTTGAAATGTATCTTCCATGTCTTGCTTTGTTACATGAATTATCACAATTCAAAAGCACACAAAAGAAAAATAATAAATGGACTTCTAACCAGGGGCCTCTTGGCCTCTTCCCCATCTGGGATCACGAAAAATGTTAACATTTGGCGACCAAAACGTCAAGCCTGTCAATCCTACGTTCTGCATGGCCCTGCTTTCAGTAGAAACTGCCTTGCAAAAAACAATTTCATCAAATGAATTGGAATCCGTTCACTAACTTTTAAACATCAAATGAGGAAATGGTACAGTGATTGTATACCTTTCCAATGGCTTGGAAAAGGGAAACGTTGAAGGAAGCAGCAGTTAAAATGACCTGACGAAAGCCTTGTAGCTGCAGGTAGGACATTGGAGAAATTTGTACCACGACCCACATAAGAGACCAAGCCTCAGACCACCAGTTATAGTTGGGTATCCCAGTCTACTCACACTTGCAGAAATTTGTACCATGACCCACATGAGAAAAAAAGGAGAGTTTTTATGTTTGAACTTCAGATTATATTGGGCTGTGATGATATGTAAATTGTTGTGATTTAATTCAAAGCATAATGTAATTTTTGCATGCTAAAAGTGCATCTTCTATGCAACTGTCTTGTAAAAGAACTGTCATCTTCTACTCTGAAAGGATAAATTTCCCACAGAAAATTCCATGAAAATGAAACAATTACAGGTAGTTGAAATCAAATCGTCGCTACAGTTCTCAGGATTGTTTTTGTAATGGTTAAATGCATGTTCTAAAGCACCATTCGATCCCTGCTCGGGGAAACATTTTTATCCATCAGAATAACAGTCAAGAATAGCATGTTAAATACAAATTTGACAAAATCGCAAAACAGAGGAACATTTTGAACCATCAGAACAGTCGAGATTATAATTGTAGTTGTATTGTAGATCATGCAGCCTGCAGGCTCATCTTTTGATTGACCGGTGATACTAGTAAGTTCTATTAGCTCAAAGCTTAGGCAACCTAATTAAGATAAAAATCAAGTAACCAGCTTTAGTCAATTGCCTGCTCATCAGGATTCAAGAATGTATATCCATTTCAAAACTGAAGAGGAATTGTCTCATCATCAACATCAAAGACACTAGGGGAGAGAAAAAATAATGAGTTGATGAATCATGATGTAATACCCGGCTAGACTCCGGTATCGAATTCCTACCGTCCGGTGGAATCTCGGATGTCGGAGACCTCTAGAAGGGTAAAACCATGTTTTCATGAAATGTTTTAATGTTTTTGATGATTTTAAGTAAAGAGGAAATGAGTTTTTGAATAGAAACAACCTTGGAGGAAAAGCTCAGGTTCGGCCGCCGAAACTCAAAGTTCGGCCGCCGAACATGCATGCTTTTCGGGTGAGCCTTAGGCCCCCGAAGGCATAAGTGAGGGGAGCCCAGGTTCGGCCGCCGAACCTCAAGTTCGGCCGCCGAACATGGCATGCATGCGGAGGCACATTCGGCCCCCGAACGTGGCCTGGACAGCCACTATAAAAGGGTCCCTTAGCCGAAAACGGGCGAGCTTTTTCCCCATTTTCGGCCAAGGTGAGCTCTCTGCCGTCCCTCACCGATCTTTGATGTTTTTCCTCTAGATCTTTCAAGTTTTTCATTTGTTTTAACTTTGTTTTGAAGATTTGAGCTTTTGAGCAAAGTTTTGGAGCTTGGAGGTTCAAGAACCCAATCTCTCCCACCTCCGAGTTTTAGGTCGTCTCTCTCTCGATCTTCAAGAGGTAAGAGCCGATCTTAAGCTCATTGTATGTTTTAAGTAAGTTTTATGAAGTTCATGGGGTAGAGAATGCATGAGTAAGCTTATGTTGAGTTTATGGGTTTTTGATGAGTTTTTGAGCAATGTGGCTTGTAATGTGTGTTTGATGTGTTGTAGTTGGGGTTTAAGGTAGTTTGAGACCCCTAGGAGCTTGTATGCATGTTTTGGTTGAGCTAAATGCATGATGGTTTGAGTTTGGAGGCATTTGTGCATGTTTGAACCAAGTTTCTGCCCTTTGGGAGAAACTAGGTTCAGCAGCCGAAAGGACTTTCGGCCGCCGAACCCTCTTGTGGAGGCAGCATTCGGCTGCCGAAGCTTGCCCCCGAAAGAGGACTTTCGCCTCTGTCTGGGAGTTTCGGCCGCCGAAAGTGCCGCCGAACCTGCCTGACTTTCGGCTCTGGAGGGACTTTCGGCCGCCGAACTTGCCGCCGAAAGTGCCCTGTCCAGGCCTCCTTTGCATGTCCTTCTATGGTTGTTTCATGATGTTTTAGGGGGTTTTTGGGGGATGTTTTTAGAGTTATGTTCTAGTTGTTTGGTCCCTCATTTGAGTCCACCTGTGTAGGTTCGGACCCGAGGAACCGAGGACCCCAGCAGTGAGTCAGTTGCTACAGTCAGTGTCAGAGCTTGCCAGAGGTGAGTGGAATAACTCTTATGCTTTTAATTAAATAAATCAGTTTTGAGCATGTTCATGCATCACGGATGCCATGTGATATTTTAGGTTGTTTGCATTAGAAATCACGAATATGTTGCATTGCATAATATGTTGTTGATGTGGATGAATGTTGAATGATCCATTAGCCCTCATACGTTATGACATGATGATATGATATGGAAGTCCAGATGTGGCCTGCACTACGCCCCTGGCACTATGTAAGAGAAAGACCGGACGTGGCCTGCACTACGCCCCCGGCACCATGGATTATGTATGTTATGTTATGTATAAGAGAAAGACCAGGTGTGGCCTGCACTACGCCCCTGGCATGATTGGAATATGTAGAGGGCTAAATGGTGACAAGTTCATCCTTGATATGATTAGTTGTGATGTGATGCATTCCATGATAGCATGTGTTTTAAATGCTTTATGATTCTGCTCACTGGGCTCTAGTAGCTCACCCCTCTCCCAAATTCCCCAGGTTTGCAGGTACGGGTTAGACAGAGAAGTCAAGAAGAGTAATGAAGTCTTATGTATGTAATAGTTAGAATGTGGACATGACAGATTGCTTAATGATGTATAGATATGTAATGTAACGATATTAAGATTAGAAGTGTGCTTGACCATAGTATATTGTAATCCCTTTTTGATACATGATCTTAATGTTTATTGATGACTATGTTTAGCCAACTCAACACTTGTTATGCCACCCATTGGGGGCATTGATGAGATCCCACAGAGGGGTCAAATTTATGATTATGGCTATGTTCAGTGCATACACAGGTTGAGTTTGGTGTATGATAGAATGTATGAAAGAAAAGTTTTAAATTTTTTTTGTATGATTGTTGATCATGTATGGGATTAAACAGGTTTACAGGTTACATGTCAGGCTTGCTACGGGTCCCGGCGGCCTTAAGCCGATCTGGATCCTAGCGCCGGTAGCGGTCCGATTTTCGGGTCGTTACAGAATGGTATCAGAGCCCTAGGTTCATATAGTCGGACCTAGAGTGTCGGGCTCATAGATGTTATAGAAGGTCAAGCACAATAGGAAGATCATGTCCACTAGGATAGGATGTGGAGTCCTGTCTTGTTTGATGATGTGAAATGCCATGATTATATGCATGTGCATTAATGATATGCTATGATGTGTGATGCGGGTTCATGTGTGCCCACATGAACCATATGATGCTAATGTTTATGTGATGTGTACTGTTTTTCAGAAAACAGGATGAGAGGAACTCGTCGATCAGCAAGATTGACTGGAGTACCACCTGAGGATGAGGGCACGAGTGCCCGTCCTCCAGCATTGCCTAGGGCAATGTCTAGTAGGTCTAACAGAGAAAGAGCAGTAAGAGACCCTAGAAGGTCTTTGGATCTGGGTAGAAGCAGATCAGTCAGAGGAACAGTTCAGGGAGGAGCGTCAGAGGATATGGGGGATGATATGGATGTAGAGCAGAGGAGGGATGGCAGTTTGGGAGTTAGCATGTCAGAAGAGGGAATGGGAGAATCCCAAGGAGGCACTCAGGCCTCGGGATTTGTTCAGCCACCTTACTACCCACCCTTCTCACAAAACCCTGGGTATTCGATGGGAGGCACATCGGACTACCACAGCTTTAGCCCTTATCCCACACAGATGCCATACCCACCTTATTATCCACCATATTCACAATACCCAATGTATCCACCCCCACCTTACTATCCAAATCCAGCAAACCCTACCCCAGGGGATGCTGCACCTCCTCCTCCTCCAGCAGAACCAGCAGCCCCAGCTACCCAACCTCCTAGACCTAGCTCAGCCAGTGGGAGCAAGGTCAAGATGACCGACTACATGAAGTTGGGTGCTCCCCAGTATGAAAAAGGGGATGACCCGTTTGTGTATCTTAAGAGGGTCAAGGTGATCACAGATGAGATTGGGGCTGATGATAGTAGAGCCATTCAGATGGCTGGGTTCACACTTAAGTGCAAGAAGGCACGAGAGTGGTTCAAGAATTATGTGAACCCGAAAGTGGATAGCATGTCTTGGGGGGAGTTTGCAAACGAGTTTGCAGGATGGGCTTTCCCAGATAGTTCAAGGGAGCTGAAGATGATAGAGTTTGAGCAGTTGAGGCAGACTGATGAGATGGGTGTAGAGGAGTTCACAGACAGATTTTTGGAGCTGTTGCCATTTGCAGGGCAAAACCTTGACTCAGACCAGAAAAGGTCAAGGAGGTATATCATGAAACTCCACTCCAGATATTCCTCCTTGATCCAGTCAGTAGATAGGGAGAGCTTCCATGCCATAGTGGATATGGCCCGGAAAATGGAGGCCAGTGCCATCGTTCAGGGGCATATGTCTCGAGAATGTCCAAGAGCAGCCCCGATGGCACAGTCCCAGCAGACAGCTTCAGGTAGTGTAGCGCAGCCAGCAGCTCCAGCCATGACTCAGGCCAGTGGCAGAGGCAGAGGGAGAGGGGCAGCCTCTTCTTCAGCGGGTTTCAGAGGTGAAGGTCCATCAGCTTCAGCACGGATCTTCACAATGACACAGCAGGAGGCAGATGCATCTAACACTGTGGTGGCAGGTAACTTAGTCATTGGTTGTTCAGATGTGTATGCCTTGATGGACCCGGGCGCATCTCACTCTTTTATTGCACCGAGAGCCGTCCAGAGGTTAGGGTTGATGATCTCTGAGTTAGAGTGTCCTCTCTGGGTCAGTGGACCCAAGTGTGATCCATCAGTGGCAGAGTTAGTCTGCCAGTGTAGTCCTGTGTTTGTTGAGGGAAGATGCTTGTCCGCCGACCTTGTGGTTCTAGACTTGACAGATTTTGACGTCATTCTAGGGATGGACTGGTTATCTACCCATGGTGCTACCTTGGACTGCAGGGACAAGGTAGTCAGGTTCAGAGGTCAGGATGGGTCAGAGGTAGTCTTCAGAGGAGACAGGAGGGGTACACCTAGAGGTCTGATATCAGCTCTTCAGGCTCGTAGGTTGGTTAGGAAGGGATGTCAGGGGTATTTGGCTCATGTGAGAGAGCTTAGCAGTCAGGCTAGAGAGCCCGCCTCGGTGCCAGTGGTTAGAGAGTTTCTAGACGTCTTCCCAGATGAGTTGCCAGGTTTACCACCTGCTAGGGAGATAGAGTTCAAGATAGAATTGATGCCTGGAACCCGACCGATCTCTATCCCTCCCTACAGGATGGCTCCAGCGGAGTTGAAAGAATTGAAAGAACAGTTGCAAGAGCTGGTAGACAAGGGCTTCATCCGACCGAGTACCTCACCCTGGGGTGCTCCAGTCTTGTTTGTCAGAAAGAAGGATGGATCCCTTAGACTTTGTATTGACTACAGACAGTTGAACAAAGTCACTACCAAGAACAAGTACCCTTTGCCAAGGATCGACGATCTATTCGACCAGCTAGCAGGAGCGGGTTGTTTCTCCAAAATAGATCTGAGATCTGGGTACCATCAGCTGAGGATCAGAGATGAGGATGTGCCAAAGACAGCTTTCAGGACCAGATATGGGCATTTTGAGTTCCTTGTAATGCCGTTCGGGTTAACTAACGCCCCTGCAGCATTCATGGACCTCATGAACAGAGTGTTTAGCCAGTACCTGGATCACTTTGTTATTGTCTTCATAGATGATATCTTGGTGTATTCCAGGAATGCAGAGGAGCATGCCCATCATCTGCGGTTGGTTTTGCAGACCTTGAGGGAACATGGCTTGTATGCCAAGTTCTCTAAGTGTGAGTTCTGGCTGAGGAGCATTTCGTTCTTGGGGCATGTAGTGTCAGAGAATGGGATAGAGGTGGACCCCAAGAAGACAGAAACTGTGGCTAACTGGCCTAGACCCACTTCAGTGATGGAGATCAGGAGTTTCTTGGGTTTGGCAGGTTACTACAGGAGGTTCGTTTAGGACTTCTCGAAAATAGCAGCTCCTCTGACCAGACTAACCAGGAAGAATCAGAAATTTCTGTGGACCGACCAGTGCGAAGAGAGTTTTGAAGAGCTTAAGAAGAGGTTGACTTCAGCACCAGTTTTAGCTCTGCCATCTAGTGATGAGGACTTTACAGTCTTTTGTGATGCGTCCCGTGTGGGACTGGGTTGTGTACTGATGCAGAATGAAAGGGTGATTGCTTATGCTTCTAGGCAGCTAAAGAAGCATGAGTTGAATTACCCCACACATGACCTTGAGATGGCAGCAGTAATCTTTGCACTCAAGATGTGGAGGCACTACCTCTATGGGGTAAAATGTGAGATCTTCACAGATCATAAAAGCCTGCAGTACATCCTGAGTCAAAGAGATTTGAACTTGAGACAGAGGAGATGGGTGGAGCTGCTGAGTGACTATGATTGCAAGATTCAGTATCATCCGGGTAAGGCGAATGTCGTGGCAGACGCCCTAAGCCGGAAGTCACTAGGCAGTCTATCCCACATCACGGCAGAGAGGAGACCAGTGGTGAAGGAGTTTTACAAGCTCATTGATGAAGGTCTACAGTTGGAGTTGTCTGGTACCGGTGCTTTAGTGGCCCAGATGAGAGTGACACCTGTGTTTCTGGAGCAAGTGGCTCAGAAACAGCATGAGGACCCAGAGTTAGTGAAGATTGCCAGGACTGTTCAGTCAGGCAAGGACAGTGAGTTCAGATTTGACAGTAAGGGGATCCTCCGCTATGGGAGTCGATTGTGTGTACCAGATGACATAGGGCTAAAAGGAGACATTATGAGGGAGGCTCATAATGCAAGATACAGCGTTCACCCCGGAGCCACCAAGATGTATCAAGACTTGAAGAAAGTTTATTGGTGGCCAGCAATGAAGAAAGAAGTGGCACAGTTTGTGTCAGCCTGCGAAGTGTGTCAGAGGGTGAAGCTGGAACATCAGAAGCCGGCTAGAATGCTTAACCCGCTACCTATTCCAGAGTGGAAATGGGAGAATATAGCTATGGACTTCGTAGTGGGGTTACCGGCAGCGTCCAACAGATTGGACTCCATATGGTGATTGTGGACAGGCTCACCAAATCTGCTCACTTCATCGCTGTCAGGAGTGGCTACTCTGTGGACAAGTTGGCGCAGGTATATGTGGATGAGATCGTCAGGCTGCATGGGGTTCCTGTTTCGATAGTGTCGGATAGAGGGCCCCAGTTCACCTCCAGGTTTTGGTGGAGTCTGCAGAATGCCATGGGTACTAGATTGGATTTCAGTACTGCCTTCCACCCCCAGACGGACGGACAGTCCGAAAGGACCATCCAGACTATCGAGGATATGCTTAGAATGTGTGTGCTGGACTTTGGCGGTTCTTGGAGGCAGCATCTACCTTTGGTGGAGTTTGCCTACAATAACAGCCATCATGCTAGCATCGGGATGGCTCCATATGAAGCTTTATATGGGAGGAAGTGCAGGTCACCTGTTTGCTGGGAGGAAGTTGGAGAAAAGGCTTGGCAGGGCCTGAGCTAGTAGAGATCACCAGCAGGGTGGTACCCATAATCAGAGAGAGAATCAAGACTGCTGCAAGCAGACAGAAGAGTTATGCAGACATCCGCAGAAGACAGGTAGAGTTTCAGGAGGGGGATCTGGTATTGCTCAAGGTGTCTCCAATGAAAGGAGTGGTTCGCTTTGGGAAGAAAGGTAAACTAGCCCCACGATACATCGGACCCTTTGAAGTCTTGCAGAAGATTGGGAATGTGTCGTACAAGCTAGATTTGCCTGCTTCAATGGAAAGAATCCATCCGGTTTTCCATGTTTCAATGTTGAGGAAATTTGTGTCAGATCCGGGCAAGGTTCTTAGTGAGCCTGATGTGG